>NC_081295.1:115656875-115957187 GCF_030435805.1 Mustela lutreola
GATTAAGATCAGAATGGCCTAAACTTCTCAAAAGCATCACTGGAAGTTAACACACAATGAAAGAAAGCATGAAATTTTGAGGGAAGAATTATTTCATTCAAAAATTCTAAGACCTGGAGCACCTGGGTGGCTCAGTAGGTTAAGCCTCTACCTTCGGCTCAGGTATGATCTCAGGGTCCTGGGATCAAACCCCACATCGGGCTCTCTGCTCAGTTGGGAGCTCTGCTCAGCGGGGAGCCTGCTTCTCGCACTCCCCTACCCCCCGCCCAGCCGCCTGCCTACTTGTGATCTCTGTCTGTCAAATAAATAAAATCTTTCAAAAAAATTTTAAAAAGTATTCTAAAACCTAATGTCCAATTTACTGTGTGGATAGAATAAAAAT
Source organism: Mustela lutreola (assembly GCF_030435805.1). Classification (NCBI taxonomy): domain Eukaryota; kingdom Metazoa; phylum Chordata; class Mammalia; order Carnivora; family Mustelidae; genus Mustela; species Mustela lutreola. Next base: position 115,657,258 of record NC_081295.1, read on the forward strand.
ACTTTACAACATTCAAGGCCTCAAAATATTCATTCTTCCTTAGAAAACAATAGATTTGCTCTATCAAAACGAAAGGAAGTCTCTCTCTCTCTGAAGAGAAGTAAAATAGAGAAACCACTGCCTCAAATACCATGAACTTGGTGAGAGAACCTCTGGGTTCTCAGGCTGAATGTAGCCCAGGGTAAGGCCAGTGTAAACTACCACCAAGAGTTCAATTCTTTACCCCTTACCTGAAGTCCCTCATTACCTTCCCCAAACCCATTCACTCCCCAGACACAGAAACACTCCTAAGCATTTGTCTAAGGCAGGTAGTAAAGAGCAACGAAAAGGGTTATTAATCTTTTTACTACTGAAAATTCCTTTTTAAAGCTAATTTTTTAACCCAAACGAGACTCCAAAACTGAGGGGGCAATGAACAATAATGAAATAATGTGTATGTCATATTTGTAATTTTAAAGTCCTGTAGAATGAGGCGATCTGTCAAAACAATCAGACAGCCTCTAAAATCATAGAAACATTATAGCTAGAAAACAGACATCTATCAAGTTTCTAAGTGAAATTCTAAATTCTAAACCACCTTTCCCTGGTTCCATGGAAGAAAACATTTTATTTCAAAATTTCACTTAAAGCTTATTCTGTTGTTGTTGTTGTTGCTCTTAAGTTCCACCTGAAAAAATATGTTTCTCATTTTAATAAACTCAGCATATTAGGCATCAGCATCTATGGCCACAACTGCCTTCAGTGCTTCCTCTCATGTTTCAGTCTCCTCACCAGCTTGAAAGTCTCTGTTTCTTCGTCCAGCCTGGGCTAATTGTGCTCACAACTCTGCCTCCCCAATTATCTGCTTGCTTTCTGGAACTCAGCTACCTCATCCTCAGCTTCCTGGAAGCTAATCGGAAACCAGGCGGGAGAGATAAGTATAGTAAAAACCAGGAGGATCCTTTTGGAGATGATTATCTATCACCTTAGTAATTTTTGCCTGGATGCTCTTGCTACTGCTGTAAAATCTATTAAACGAACACAACAACAAAACCAAACATGCACGCACACAAAAGGAAGTCTTGGGATTCAGAGAGCCGAGGATCCAACACCAGGAAAGGCTGTAGTAATCCACAGGAGGGTGGGCCTGAACGCAGCTAATTTACATTGGAGCAGTTAAGACTGATTTAGCGGGGCACCTGGGTGGCTCAGTCAGCTGAGAATCTGCCTTCGGCTCAGGCCGTGATCCCGGGGTTCTGGGATTAAGCCCCTCATCGAGCCCCAATCAGCAAGAAGCCTGTTTTCTCCAACTCCCCCCGCTTGTGTTCCCTCTCTCACTGTGTCTGTCTGTCAAATAAATAAATAAAATCTTAAAAAAAAAAAAAAAGACTGTAGGAGCAATATTGTCATGGTGAAATGGTAAAGTGCCTCCTGTGCTTGAAAATACAGAGAAGAAAGTTACACAGTTGGGAGTATGAAGAAAAATAAAAATAAAATAAAGGAGTATGAAGAAAAATCAGCCTTTTAAAAGAAAAAAAGGGATGCCTGCGTGGCTCAGTCAGTTAAACTGCTGCCTTTGGCTCAGGTCATGATCCCACGGCCCTGGGATCAAGTCCCTGACGCCCCCCCCCCCGCTCATGCAGTGCTATCAAATAAATAAATAAAAGCTTAAAAAAAAAAAAGAAGCATTTGAACAAAAAAGTGGTAAATGACATCAGGTAAAACAAAACTTTATGCAAGAAATTGTAGTAAACTATTGTAGCTACAGATATTATTTACAAGGTCATAATAGTATAAACGTGAACACCCATCTAACAAAATCATATTACTGAACTGGGAGGCTCCCAGGTCTGATATATATAGGTAATCTAGGAGAAAAGGGTGAAAGGTACTGGTACTATTTATTTATTTATTTATTTGGAATGCTGGGGGTGATTTTTATGCACAGAAAGACTGTTTACAGATTTCTTAGGAAATTAATATTTTATTTCCTAAAATTGTAAAAACCAAACCTGTAGACCTTTCTTAAGCTTTCAAGCTTTACTTCCAAAACTTACTATCCTGGGGTGCTTGGGTGGCTCAGTGGGTTTAAGTTTCTGCCTTCGGCTCAGGTCATGATCCCAGAGTCCTGGGATCAAGCCCCACATCAGGCTCTCTGCTCAGTGGGGAGCCAGCTTCCTTCTCTCTCTCTCTGTCTGCCAGCCTCTCTGCCTATTTGTGATCTCTGTCAAATAAATAAATAAAACCTTAAAAAAAACCAACTTACTATTTTATTCATAAGCCTAGAATGTTTCTTCCCTTCTTTCTTTTTTTTCTTTTTTGAAGATTTTACCTTTTTGAGAGAGAGAGAGAAAGCAAGCATGAGCTGGAAGGGGGGAGAAGGAGAAGCCGACTCCCTGCTGAGCAAGGAGCTCCAGGAGGGGCCTCCATACCAAGACCCTGAGATCATGACCTGAGCTGAAGGCAGATGCTTAACAACTGAGCCAACCGGGCTTCCGAAGCCTAGAAATTTTATTTTTTAAGATTTATATATTTATTGCGGGGGAGAGGCAGAGGAAGAAGCAGACTCCACACTGAGCAGGAGCCCGATACAGGCTCAATCTCATGACCCTGAGATCACTACTTAAATGGAAACCAAAAATTCCGAGCTTAAATGATAGTACCACCCAGGGATCCCTCCTTTGTTTTTTAAACACTTTGAAGAATAAAGCACAATAAATGATTTACATTAAAGTTTATACAATTGGCCAGTTTTGATATCTAAACCACATCTGGTGGGGACACCTGGGTGGCTCAGTGGGTTAAGCCACTGCCTTTGGCTCAGGTCATGATCTCAGGGTCCTGGGATCAAGTCCCGCATCGGGCTCTCTGCTCAGCAGGGAGCCTGCTTCCCTCTCTCTCTCTGCCTGCCTCTCCATCTACTTGTGATTTCTCTCTGTCAAATAAATAAATAAAATCTTTAAAATAAAATAAAATAAAATAAACCACATCTGGTGAAACCATCACTGTAAAGATAATGCACATTTCCATCATACCCAAATGCCTCTTTCCAATCCCCTCTTCCCTCCATTATCACCCCCCAGGCAATTACTTCCTACTTTCTAGAATAGTCTGCACATTCTAGGGTTTTATATGAATGACAGATCTCTTTTAAACAAAATTACTGACATTATGGATTTTTAAAAGATTTTATTCATTTATTTGATATAGAGAGATCACAAGTAGTCAGAGAGGCAGGCAGAGAGAGAGGGGTAAGCAGGCTCCCCACTGAGCAGAGAGCGGCAGAGGCTCTATCCCAGGACCCCAAGATCATGAGCTGAGCCGAAGGCAGAGGCTCAACCCACTGAGCAACCCAGGTGCCCCAATACTACGGTTTTAATTCTCTTAAATATTTTTATACCCAATTCTAAAACTTCAGTGAAGTAAAAGATCTCCACACACATACACATAAATGACAATCACATGCATAGAACTGTAAGTATCCTCTTAGGGCAGCTAAGAAACCATGTATTATCCTATATCATCAAAGAGATTTCAGACTAGAGATTTTCATGGAAATACCTCTTGGATTGGGTTCTTGTTGGCAACACTGAAGGGACCTTAAAATTCAATTTGTAGTTGCTATATTAGTGAGTCCATAATCTCCAGAGGGGGCATTTATGAAGCCCAGATCCTTGGGTGTCAGTTATACACACACTTAATCATTCCGCCTACTCAAGAAGTTTATAACTCCATCCTGTGATCCTTTGAATGGATTTTGCACTTCTTTTGCTCTCAATTCATATTTTGCTTGGTTCTCAAGACTTTGGATATTGTCAGACACCGACAAATTTCTCACTCTTTTCTTTGGCCTGCAGAACTCCCATAGAGGATACAAGGATGAGCTTGAGTTCTGGGATTCTCTCACTGCTGGGTCTGGACATAACACCCCAAACTACTGATTCAAGAGCAATATAGCTTTATCTTCCTGAGTAGCAGTCAATGGGTAATGCTTTAAGCTGGGCTAAAAAACCAAGACACAGAAATATTGTGTTACTTAGAATTAGAAAGACAGGAGAATTAGAAAAAACTTTCAGTGTGGGCGCCTGGGTGGATCAGTCAGTTAAGCATCTACCTTCAGCTCAAGTCATGACTCAGGGGAGCTCCCTTCTCAGTGGAGAACCTGCTTTTCCCTCTCCCTCTGTTGTTCCCCCTGCTTGTGCTCTCTCTCTCTGTAAGATAAATATACAAAACCTTTTTTAAAAAGGTCTCAATGGATTCAAAAAAGTTTCAATGGATGCCCCTATAGTGTCCAAACCGCATAGGCCATTTGCTACTGGGTGTGCTTCGTTGTCTGTGATAGGTTAAGAAAGAGGCTGGAAATGTGATGGCTTCTAGGGAGGGAACTCAGTGGTCAGGGTTCAGGAGGAAGTAGGATTTGCTTTTGCCCTTGAATACCTTTCTTACTCCTTAAGCTTTTACTTTTTCCATGTCTTTCATTAGGTTTTCCATGAAAAAGTAATGCCAACCCCTCAGGAATGCTGGTCCCATTAGAACTGTTGGGAAACACGTGTGTCTCCGCACATACCAGTTTGCTTGTCTTAAAGATACTGTCCTGATCCTGGATCTTCCCTACCTCTACGCGGCTCTCTCTCTCTCTATATATATATATACACACACACACACACACACGCCCCCCGCGTGTATGTATGTATATATATATATATATATATATATATATATATATATATATATATATATATACACACACACACACACACACACCACCACCCCCACCCCCCGCGGGAGACCAGCTTTAGGGACATAGCTCCCACCTGGCGCCCCACCTCCGGCTCCCAGCGCCTGGGGAAAAATGCGGGTCCCGAAAATAGCCCCTCCTAGACAACCCAGGTGCTCGACTCAGCAGCGGAGGTTTGGAGGCGAGGGCTGGAATCCAATGAAAAGGGGAGGGGCTTGCCAAAAGCCCTTGAAATCAGGCCCTGGCCGCGCGGCAACTGCGGCCGCTGGTCCCAACCTCCGCCTTCGGGTTGGCAGCCGCTCAGCTGCTACCAGCCAGGCCGGCTGCAGCATGGCCACTCCCAGACGGTTTCCGACGCTCGTGCAGCTGGAGCAGCGAGAAGGGGCGCTGTTCACCGTGCTCGGTAACCTCACCAAGCGGCCCTACTGGTTCCACTTGGAGTATCTCAAGAGTCCGAAGGCAGTTCGCCTCGAGGCGTGGCTGGTGGAAGCGATCTTCGGTGAGTGGGTCCCCGAGGGGTGGCCAATGCGGTCTTTCCCTCTCCTTTCCCCAGTGCAAGCTCTCCACTGGCTTTAGCCACAATCCAGAGCTGCCTCCCCTCGCCGCCTTCTCTTCCCAAATCCCACCGCTCACAGCCTCTTTGCTTCCTGCGCAGGCCGGGGAGGAGAGCACATCCCGCACGTCGAGGGTGTGTCGCAGACTCTGCTTCACGTTAATCAGTGGGATCCCGAGGGCGAGGCTGAGATCTTGATATTTGGTCGGCCTTATTACCAGAAAGATGTATCCAAGATGATCATGAATTTGGCTGACTATCACCGCCAACTCCGGGCACAATGTACGGAACCGGATAAATAGGGGCACCCTGAGCAGGCCATGGGTTCCTTGGGGAGGATACTGATGCTTCCTGGATGAAACCGGGCAGCTGTCTCATCCTCTCAGTCCGTCCAGGAGAGCGATTCCTTCTTGCAAAGGGATCTAGAAGGTCAAATTGACCTGGTACTCTCAAGTTCCAGACCCCAACCCCCAGCCCATACGGATGAATCCTTTTGTGGAAAGAGTATGGGGACATAGGTAAGGTCTCCACACTGTTCTTCCAGGCTCAGAGAAGGTCCCTGTCCAGGACGCAGCGACCCAGCGGTCCCCCGACACTGCCCGAGAAGCAGCTACCCAGAGCTCCCCGAAGGCTGCCCAGGAGGCGGCGACGCAGCGGGCCCCCGACACTGCCCGCGAGGCGGCGACGCAGCGGGCCCCCGACACTGCCCGCGAGGCGGCGACGCAGCGGTCCCCCAAGGCCGCCCGCGAGGCGGCGACGCAGCGGTCCCCCAAGGCCGCCCGCGAGGCGGCGACGCAGCGGTCCCCCAAGGCCGCCCGCGAGGCGGCGACGCAGCGGTCCCCCAAGGCCGCCCGCGAGGCGGCGACGCAGCGGTCCCCCAAGGCCGCCCGCGGGGCGGCGACGCAGCGGTCCCCCAAGGCCGCCCGCGAGGCGGCGACGCAGCGGTCCCCGGGCGCAGCCCGCGAGGCGGCGACGCAGCGGTCCCCGGGCGCAGCCCGCGAGGCGGCGACGCAGCGGTCCCCGGGCGCAGCCCGCGAGGCGGCGACGCAGCGGTCCCCGGGCGCAGCCCGCGAGGCGGCGACGCAGCGGTCCCCGGGCGCAGCCCGCGAGGCGGCCACCCAGCGGTCCCCGGGCGCAGCCCGCGAGGCGGCCACCCAGCGGTCCCCCGGCGCAGCCCGCGAGGCGGCCACCCAGCGGTCCCCGGACGCTACCCAGGGACCGGTTACCAGCTCATGAAAGCACTTCGGGCCCGGGAGCGGGAGCCAGGCAAGGATAGAGTGGAAGACCTCACTGCTGCTAAGTCCTGCTTCTTCTTGCTGGGGGAAGAATGGTGTGGGTAGTTCTTGGTCCCCGCCCCCTTGTTAAATGTTTGCAAACCCTGATCTAAAGAGTTCTAATAAAGAATCGAATTTCTCTAATAAAGAATTGAATTTCTCTAGCGCCTATTAATTGTCAGGTAAAAGGGGAGGGAGAGGCCTTTCCTCCAGCAGCCAGTATTTGCCCTAGGCTGCTCTTCACCTGGACGCAGGTGAGACCTTTTGGTTTTCTATCCGCAGGAGGCAGCGCTCTTCCCGGCCATCTCGGCTGGTCCTTCCCTCCTGCTCTTTAACCTCAAGAATCTGGTTTTGCCGGTTAAGAGGCTTTTCCACCCCATGGAGTCCGTCCTCACTGGAAAATTTAAAAGCCTGTGGTGTTTCTGTTCTGATATGGGATGAGAAAACTTGGTTCCAATCCGATCCACGTGGCTGGATGTTTCATGGCACTGGAAGCAGCCAGCGACTTCCCAGTTTGTACACGTGGGGGCCAGAAAGGGGGAAATTGGATGAAAGAGCCAGGACTGCCCTGCTGTTGCACTCAAGTCTTGCAAGGGCCATCCGACCTTCAGCGAGGTTTGCTGCAAGTTAGACACTTCCCTTAGTAACCACAGTAGCAGGGAGTCCTGAAGCAGGATGATAGTCACCTCTTTGCCATGGTTTTTTTAATTGAAATATATTTGACATATAACATTGTGTAAATTTAAAGTGTACATGTTAATTTGATAGATTTACATATTATATATGATTGCCTTTGTGGTGATAATGATCATCTCTATGATTTTGGCTTGCAGCTCTATCCTGGCAGCTGGGACTCCAGTGCGAGGATAGCAGAAGGAAGCAAACTGTTAACAGCTGGGTGCTAGGATAAAAACCCAACACCAGAAATCTTTGTGTTATGAACTTTTCACGTAAAAAGTTCAAGGAAACTGGGGCACCTGGATGGCTCAGTTGGTTAATGGTGTGCCTTAGGCTGAGGTCATGATCTTCAAGTCCTTGGATCAAGCCTGGGCTCCCTGCCTTGGGGGGGGGGGCGGTTAGGGAGTGATCTGCTTCTCCCTCCCCCTCTGCCCCCTCATCTTGCATGCTCTCTCTTGCCCTTTCTCAAATAAATAAAATCTTTTTCAAAAATTCAAGGAAATCTAACTTTAAAGACCAAGGGAGTGGAGGGGTGTATCTATCATATACCCTTTAGTCACCACTTATAGATGACCACACCAAATTTTAAAAAGCACTTATAAGAGAAATAAAATGCAAAGCTGAATTTATAATAGTTTTTCAACTATTTTTAGAAGAAGCAAAAAAAAAAAAAAAAAAAAAGCCTAGGTGGAGTGAACTTCAAACATTTAAAACTCAAAAACCATGCAGACTCAGTTTTCGTTGAAGCCACATCAGAATAGTATAAAGACTTGAGGTTGACGCTTTTCCACCTCTAAGTAGTACCCATATGATCACAACGTCAGATTTTCTCCTTTACAAGAAAGATTACCAGCAGCAGATACAAGCTACAGGAGTCTATGACTATTCTGAAACACACAGAAATGACCTATACATCCACACAGACTAGTCTGAGATGGTTTTGTGAAAGAAGAAAATGTAAGATGCAGTAACATCCTTGGTGGGAGATCAGAGCCAAGAAAAGAAGGGAGGTTGAACTTGAAATAAAAGCATTTAGATGTGATGACACATACATAACATTCTTTATGCATATCAAATGTTGGATTTTTAAAAAAATATATTATTTAATCCAGAAGGGGAATATCAGAGTAAATAAAAAACAAACGTTCAAATAAAAAAAAAGACAACCAGGGTCCCTGAGTGGCTCAGTGGGTTAAAGCCTCTGCCTTCGGCTCAGGTCATGATCCCAAGGTCCTGGGATCGAGCCCCACACTGGGCTCTCTGCTCAGCAGGGAGCCTGCTTTCTCCTCTCTCTCTCTGCCTGCCTCTCTGCCTACTTGTGATCTCTGTCTGTCAAATAAATAAAATCTTCAGAAAAAAAAAAAAAAGACGACCAATTAGACTCCTCTCAAAGCAGGGCATGAAGCAGTGCCACCTGAGTTTTCACCAAGCTCAGGGTCCCCAGAGCAACCCATCTGCTCTTTTCAACCTATTCTCTTACAGGAAATCATTTTTAACAGTTTCACATGTACTTTTACATAATTGCACATACTTTTATTTTTTCTTTCAGCAGCCTGATTTTCCTCAGTAAGTGTACACTTTGAGTTTGTTTCCCAAATTTCTCAATTACAAACTGTTGCACTGAATTCCTACTTGTGTCTTCAGATCTAAGTTGAAGTATTTATTTTATTTTATTTTTAAATTTATTTATTGGGGCGCCTAGGTGGCTCAGTGGGTTAAAGCCTCTGCCTTCGGCTCAGGTCATGATCCCAGAGTCCTGGGATTGAGCCCCGCATCGGGCTCTCTGCTCAGCAGGGAACCAGCTTCCTCCTCTCTCTCTGCCTGTCTCTCTGCCTACTTGTGATCTCTGTCTGTCAAATAAATAAATAAAATCTTTAAAAATATATTTATTCATTTGAGAGGTGAATGAGAATGAGCGAGCATGAGAGGCCGCAGGGTCAGAGGGAGAATCACACTCCCCACTGAGCAAGGAGCTCCATGCAGGACTTGATCTGGTACTCCAGGATCATGACCTGAGCTGAAGGCAGTTGCTTAACCAATTGAGCTACCCAGGTGCCCCTCTGTGTTGAAATATATTTTTTAAGATTTTATTTGAGGGGCGCCTGAGTGGCTCAGTGGGTTAAGCCGCTGCCTTCGGCTCAGGTCATGATCTCAGGGTCCTGGGATTGAGTCCCACATCAGGCTCTCTGCTCAGCAGGGAGCCTGGTTCCCTCTCTCTCTCCCTGCCTGCCTCTCTGCCTACTTGTGATCTCTCTCTGTCAAATAAATAAATAAAATCTTTAAAAAACAATTTTATTTGATAGGGAGAGAGAGAGAGAGTGAGAGCACAAGTTGGGGGGGGGGTGGAGGCAGAGAAAGAGAGAAGGAGAGGAGAAGCATACTCCCAGCCCCATGTGAGACTTGATACACTACCCTGAGATCATGACCTGAGCCAAAGGCAGTCACTTAACCGACTGAGTCACCCAGGCGCCCCTATGTTGGACTATTTCTATAGAAATCTTCCTAGAAATGGAATTGCTGGGTTAAAGAATGATCACCTTTAAAACTGTGGCTCATTCGGTTAAGTGTCTGATCTCAGACCTGGTCTTGATCTTGATCTTATTTATTTATAAATAAAATTAAATTGTTATATTGCCAAACTGCCCTACAAAATGGCCATATGGATTTATTTTCCCATTATAAGATATGAAAGTTATTTTCACTATACTTACTCAAATTCAATGTTAACAATCTATTTTATGTCCACATCGGTCACTTTTCTATTTTTTTCAATACCTATCTCACTCTTTAAACTATATAGCTTTATAGAATGTTTTAATATTTGAAAGGCCAAGCTTACTCTCACTGTTCAATTGGCAGTCTTGGTCATTTGTTTTCCAGATGAAGCTAGTTATTTATTTTTAATTTCAGTTGATATATAGTGCAATGTTGGTTTTAGACAAATTCAGTGATTTATTACTTATATACAACATCCGGTGCTCATCACAAGTGCCCTCCTTAATACCCATCATCCATCCAGCCGCTCCCCCATCCCCACCACCTCTCTGCATCAACCTTCAACCCTTATTTTGTTCTCTATCATTAAGAGTCTCTTATGGTTTGCTTCCCTCTCTCTCTTTTTCCAATCCCCACATATGTTCATTCAGTTTTCCTTCTTAAATTCCACATGTCAGTGAGATAATATGTCAGTCAGCCTCTGTACTGATGTTGTCTGCTTAGCATAACACACTCTAATTCCTTTCATGTTTCTGCAAACGGCAAGATTCCAATCTGTTTGATGGTTGTGTAATACTCCATTCTGTATATATATCCCATCTTCTTTATCCATTCATCTGTCAATGGACATTTGGGCCCTTTCCATATTTTGGCTATTGTTGGTAATGTTGCTATAAACACTGGGGTGCATATATTCCTTCAAATCTGTATTTTTGTATCCTAGTAGTGCAATTGCAGGATCATGGGGTAATTCTATTTTTAACTTTTTGGGGAACCTCCATACTGTTTTTCAGAGTAGCTACATTAGTTTGCATTCCCACCAACAGTGGAAGAGGGTTTGCCTTTCTCTGCATCCTCACCAACACCTGTTGTTTGTGTGTTGTTAATTTAGCCATTCTCACAGCTATGAGGCGGTATCTCATTGTGGTTTTGATTTGCATTTCCTTGATGATGAATGATGTTGAGCATCTTTTCATGTGTCTGTTAGCCATCTGGATATTTTCTTTGGAAAGCTGCTTATTCATGTCTTCTGTCCATTTCTTGACTAGATTATGTGTTTTTCATGTATTGATTTTGAGAATGTCTTTATAAATTTTAGATACTAACCCTTTATCAGAAATGTCATTTGCAAATATCTTCTCCAATTTCATAGGCTGCCTTTTAGTTTTGTTGACTGTTTCCTTCTCTGTGAAGCTTTTTATCCTGAAGTCCCAACAGTTCATATTTGCTTTTTATCTCCTTAGCCTCTGGCAACATGTTTAGTAAGAAGTTGCTATGGCCAAGGTCAGTTCTTAGATTAATCTAAAAACCTAATGTAGGAGCACCTGCTGGCTCAATTAGTCAAGTGTCTGCCTTTGGCTCAGGTCATGATCTCAGGGTCCTGGAATTGAGTTCCACATCAGACTCCCTACTCAGTGGGAAGTCTGCTTCTCTCTCTTTCTCTCTCTCTCTGCCCCTGCCCCCTCACTCTCAATCTCATGTTTGCTCTCAAATAAATAAAAATCTTTTTTAAAAAAATTTAAAAATGAATACGGTTACAATGTAGAGTCACAACCACTATTTTAGGGGGGGGGATACTGTAACATTAGAGTTCTTCTTTAAAGCCTGATTATATAGGTGCTTCAGAAAGACCTGGGAAGGCTATAAAAAAGGTTTTTCCTGGCTGTCTAGTGAAAAATTCTGATGAGGTAAATAGTGCAGCTATGTATTAACTAAGTTTAAGTTACTAATGGAAGTATATAGGCAGACATAACAGAGACAGCCTGTTACATATACTCCACAGGTAAATTTCAAGGTTTTCCAGAGAATCCATAAACAACTGAAATTGTATTCTTTTATACCTTTAGTGAGTTCACTCAAAGACACTGTCCAGGCTAAACTATTTGCTGTCAGCCAGTTTATCCTGCCTCCAAAATGTGTGAGCAGGGTTCACTGCTCTCAATCTTCAGTTTTCTCTTTCTCTTATAAATCCTGCTTTTGTTTTGATGTTTCTTCATGTGAGCTCTAGATTATGTATTTTTAGCAAAAATACTAGATAAGTCAGGAGGCACATGTTTTGTTTTTCCCACTCTTAGTGATGTTTAAAAAAGCCTCGTTTTGATCCAAAGTGGGAAATTGAGGGGTGCTTGGGTGGCTCAGAGGGTTAAGCCTCTGCCTTTGGCTCAGGTCATGATCCCAGGGTTCTGGGTCAAGCCCATATCACGCTCCCTCAGGGAGTCTGCTTCCCCCTCTCTTCTCTGACTGCCTGCTTGTGATCTCTCTCTCTCTCTCTTTCAAATCCACACACTTGGACTTTGCTATCTAAGAAGGTTGTGTCTCTACGTATTCAGTTGTTATTCCTTCCTCCTTCCTTCCGACTCTTCCTTCAAGTGCCACTGATTTTAGGCTTTGTCTTTTTTGTTTTGCTTTGTTTAGTCATAGATATGCCAGTTAAAGGAATCAAGTTTCTAATTTTCTCAGAAATAAACTTTCATTAATCTGAAGTAGAATAAATTAGGATTTTTTATAACCCCTAAGGTAACACTAAAAAATATATTTTTAAAAAGTTATTTAAATGGCATAAAAAGTGTATTTATACAACACAAGATGGAGGGGGAAAAAACAAAGACATAGGAAACAAATACCAAAATGGCAGACATAAGCCAATCACATTGATAATTACATTAAATTGAAGTGGACTAAATCCTCCAATCAAAATTCAGAGATATTCCAACTAGAGAAGCCAGGCTCAAAAGGCTACATTTTATATTATTCTATTTTTACCAAACATTCAAAGAAGGCAATTTTGTAGAAACAGAAAGCAGACTGGTTTGTCTGAGGTTAGAGACAGTGATAACTGACTACAAATGGGCACAAGGGAATTTTCTGGAGTGAAGGAAATGTTCAAAAACTGCTTTGTGGTGATAATGGTACAACTTATAAATTTACTAAAGAAAACTGAGTTGTTCACTCACAATTTTATAGTATGTAAATTGTGATCAATTAAGTAACTAAATTTTAAAAAATTGAGTGCAATAGCACTAATACCCAAATTCTCCAAAATGAAAATTTTGACAGTTGACAAAGATGTAATTAGAAGTCTTATACATTGCTAAAAGGAATGCAAATTGGTTCGATCACCTTGGCAATTTGAACTTGTGCACATCCTATAATCCAGCAACTCCAAACCGAGATCTATACTCAATAGAAATGCATAGATGCATGCACCAAGTCATGTACAAGAATTTTCAGAGTAGCACTTTCATTCTAAGTCCAAAAAGGAAACAACCAAAATGTACACTGACAGAATAGAAAACTAAATTATGGTTTACTCAAACAATACTCATAGCATAGATAATCTTACAGTAATTCCATTTATATTTAATCAAAATTATAGTTATCCTTGGGGAGGGTGCAAATGGAGGTTTCTGGAGTACTGGTAGTTTCTTCTCTGTGTGCTAGCTAAATGAATGTGTTCCCTTTATTTCATTTGATGGATCTTTTCACACTTTGAATGTATGTGTTTTTGTATGAATGCTATGAATCAATAAAATGTTTACTGAAATAATAGAAAAAATAAAATATTAGAAAAACATTTGGAGTAATGGAAAGCTACGTGAAGGTAACATATTGGCAGTGAAATTTTTGAGTAACTAATACTTTATATATTACCTTATTTGTTTTTAAATATTGAGCATGTAAGAACATTTTTCATCAGAAAAGTCAATAATGGGACGTCTGGGTGGCTCAAGTGGTTAAATGTCTGCCTTCAGCTCAGGTCACGATCCCAGAGCCCTGGGATGGAATCCCGCCTGCATGAATCTGGCTCCTTGCTCAGTGGGGAGCCTGCTTCTCTTTCCACCTGCTCTCTCTGTCTGAAAAAATAAAATCCAAGAAAGAAAAGAAAAGAAAGAAAAAAAAAGAAAGAAAGAAAAGAAAAGGGATGGGAAAGGAGAAGAAAAATTAGTAAATCTGAGATGATGTTCTTTTTTTTTTTAAGATTTTATTTATTTATTTGACAGAGATCACAGGTAGACAGAGAGGTAGGCAGAGAGAGAGAGAGAGGAGGAAGCAGGCTCCCCGCTGAGCAGAGAGCCCGATGCGGGACTTGATCCCAGGACCCTGAGATCATGACCTGAGCCGAAGGCAGCGGCTTAACCCACTGAGCCACCCAGGTGCCCCTGAGATGATGTTCTGAACAAAAGATTCACAACAGCCATGTTCCAGTTTTGAAAAAGAAAGGGAACTTTATTACAGAAACCTAATAGAAACAGGAGAGGAAAGGAATCTACACAGAGATGAAGCTCATAGTAGGCAATAAGTGAAAATAAAGCAAAGTTACATCAAATCAAGTACGTTGAACATCCAGCCTCATCAGCTGGGGAACCCAGTGGAAAAAGCCAGGTTGGAGTCCTGATAGAGAGGCCAGAGTCAAGGATCCTCCCCTCGGGTGAGATTTCCAACTGACCATCCCCATAAGGGCCATTATTATAGGGCAAATCACAGGGTTTGAAATGAAACATTTGTTCACCTACATGCAGTTTGGAGCACGGTGCATTTCTACATTATCATGTTTCTATGTTTTCAAGGAACCTGGGCTGTGTATCTGCCTCCCTTCCTGGATTCCATTCTGGGGGGCCAGCTGAGCCTGGAGCAGGAGGGGATGTGAGATAAGATTTGTAGCTCTGGGCACCTGGGTGGCTCAGTTGGTTAAGCAACTGCTTTCAGCTCAGGTCATGATCTTGGAATCCAGGGATCGAGTTCCACATCGGAGTCCCACATCAGGCTCCCTGCTCGATGTGGGGAGTCTGCTTCTGACCCTCTAACCTCTGACCCTCTCTCCTCTCATGCCTTCCCCCTCTCTCTTTCAAGTAAATAAATAAAATCTTATTTTAAATTTTTTTTAAAAATAAAAGATTTGTAGCTCCTGGTATCCAGAACAGAAGGGCCAGTTCTGACATGGAGGCCAGATAATACAGTTTAAACAATCAGACTCCCAAGGTTATTCACACAGCACAAGTCTCCCAAACAACATTCCTTAGCCTGCCCGTGTATATGCATGTCCAGGTGGTCAGTTATGCGGGACAAATCACAACAACATTTATCCACGCAGAACAGATGGGCTTCATGGAGGCATACAAGCAGGTCCAAAAGGAGCCCCTAAAGCTGAAAAGCGTGGCAGAGCTTGGCATGACCAAGCGGAGGAAGAAATAGATGGACAAAGGTAAAATTCCTGGAAACAATGGGAATGAGCAAAAGGGATGAAGGAAAAGGAAGAGAAGCAGCACGGCCTGGACAAGCAGACCCACCTTCAGGCAGCCTTTGAGAAGATGCAGGAGAAGCGGCAAGTGAAAAGGATCCTGAAGCATCCAAAACCCACAATCAGAGAGTGGAAGACTTCAGCTGACCCCTGGACACTCTCATGGAGCACCCCGACATTCCCAAAATCAGCTGAAAGAAGCTACCTCCCCATCCAGGGTATCACGGGGAAGCGGAAGGCAAAGTTGGGGTTATGTTTGTGCCTTTGGTTTTTTCTGCTGAGACAGTGCTTTCCAAAGCAGTGTGCCCTCTTTCTGGAACTGATTAAAATAAGATGGTCCTTCTGCTGTATTTTGGTTTCTGGATAGCCCATAGAAGACAAAACTTTTTAGTTTGGATTGGAAATTCTTTAAAGTTTATCCAAAGATTAAGGCTATTTCGGTATGTCAAAGAAAAGTGTTTTTACTCCCAAGTTGCATCTACCTCCGACAGCCAGCCAGCTATCTTTCCCTGGATGAAATGGACTCCAGAGGATCAGAAGCTAATGCCAGCATGGCCTGCAACTTGCAGATCCCCATAGGGCTCTGAGTGAGCTATACTTCCAAGTTCCCTCTAGCTTGAGGCTTATGCTGCTCTTTCCAGGGTGGAGGGAAGCTACCTGTATCTTCATGGCCTTCAGAATGCCTTCTCAGCTACCTAATATGTGAGACAATACAGCCTGGGAGGCAGAACAACTGCAAAGGTAAGGATGGAATGTAAGCTTTGTCCCATGTCTGAGGCTGTGGCCCGCAGGAGGCTTTTCCCCCAGGGTCCTTCATTCCAGGTATGTCCAGAGGGTGTTCCCACAGATCAAGCACAGCAGTCTTTGTAATGGAACCCAGAAAGAGCCTGCTTCATTTCCCTCAATCCTAGAGTCCAAGCAGCACTTGTATTTGTTCAGAGTTGGCATATAACATGTAGCCTGCTTGGCATTTCTGGCCTAAGACACCTCAGGGGTGATGGGACCAGGGCAGAACCCCAGCACAGACAGACATGGGTACAGTCAAAGGGGAGGACCCAGGTGCTGGTGCTGGAAAGCCATGATCTTTGAGAACCTAAAGGATGAGGAGCAAATTGCATACACTAGTGGGGAAAAGTTTCTGTAATATAATCAAAGAATAACGAAGTAAGAGACAAAAGCCAAGTGTTGGGTTTGAGGCTGTCACATGTAAACAGAATAAAGCAAAAAACAGTTATTTAAAAAAGAAAAGTCAATAATGCTATTTTTATCTTGGATGTAGGACTAATAAATAGCTTTATTCTAGTGATTTGTTACAAAAAAAAGTCTTGTGCCTGAATAGAACAAATACTGTTCATTCTTTACAGTTAAGAGGTTTATTCCAATTCCTCTTAAAAAAAAAAAAAAAAAAGAAAGAAAGAAATAGGGGCACCTGGGTGGCTCAGTGGTTTGGGCTGCTGCCTTTGGCTCGGGTCATGATCTCAGGGTCCTGGGATCGAGCCCCGCATCGGGCTCTCTGCTCCGCAGGAAGTCTGCTTCCCTCTTTCTCTCTCTCTCTCTCTGCCTGCCTCTCTGCCTACTTGTGATCTCTGTCTGTCAAATAAATAAATAAAATCTTAAAAAAAAGAAAGAAAGAAAAAGTATGAGAAATGAGTCTGAATTCGGGTATGGAGAAAAATAAGCCAGTGGGAAGGTATAAAGGGTTTGGATCCTGAAATCAATGTTTTGGTTCAAATCTCACCCATCCATCCCCACATCCCGGCTCTGTGACCTTAGCACGCTCATCATGTCCTATTTTGATGCTTGGCACAGGGCCTGGTATGTGATACAAACTGATAACTAGCTAACATTACCCTCAAATTCTGAAAAGTAGAATGACAGTGCTACTCTTTTTTTTTTTAAGAAGTTATGAAAGGGAACACCTGAGTGGCTCAGTTGGTTAAGCATCTGCCTTTGGCTCAGGTCATGATCTTAAGGTCCTGGGTGCAAGTCCTACATTGGGCTCCCTGCTCAGTGGGCAGCCTGCTTCTCCTTCTGCCTGCTGCTCCCCCTGCTTGTATGTTCACTCTCTCTCTCTGACAAATAAACACATAAAAACCCATTTTTTAAAAAGTTATGAAGGTAGTAAAAATGCTGTATCTGTTATGCCCCAATAATGGGTCCGTGATTAAAGGAGCGAGACTGATACAAAGCGAAGGTCAAGCAAAGCTTTATTTCGCGCCAAGCATCAAGAATCTAACCGAACGTTCAGGGACGCACCTCTTACAAGAGAGGGCGACCCTTCCCTGTTTCACAGACTAGTTTTTAAGGGCAAAGGCCATGCGGTTAGGCCTGGCCATGCACAGGTAACCAGTGAGATTGTAACACACACAGGAAACTCCACAGTGATGCTAGGTGACCAACTGAATTACAATTTACCCTAGTAGACAGTAGAACCAGTACTAGCCTAGTAGGCTAGTAGAACCAGCCTATTACACCTTGATTGGGATTGATGCCCAAAAGGCTCCCAAAAGGTGGGACCCATATACTCCTTGATAACCAGGGAGACAGTATGCATCCCGCCACTGATGGGATGTCTCCACCTGGCGTGACCCACCTTTGTATCTGGGCTTTGTTACCTGAAGCTGGTTTCTGGGACTTGTTTTTAAGTGAATCCCGTGGGAAGGGGAGCAGGGACAGTTTCTAAATAGGTCCTTACAGTATCAGCACATAGTGAAACAGAACACAGAAAAACTATACTAAATGTGAGTTTGCTAGGGCTGCCATAACAAAGTAACAGACTGGGAGGCTGAAACAACAGATATTTATTTTCTCAAAGACCTGGAGGCTGAAAATTCAAAATCAAGGTATCAGCAGGGTTGATTTCTTCTGAGGCCTCTCTCCTTAGCTGGAAGATGGCTGCCATCCTGTTGTCTCCTCACATGGTCTTCTCTATGTACTCCCCTATCTGTGTACATATTTCTTCTATCCATAAAGACCCCAGTCATATTCAATAAGGGCCCACCCTTAGGACTTCATTTCATTTTAATTATCTCTTTAAAGGCCTCTCCAAATACAGTCACATTCTGAGCTACTAGGGGCTAGGGTTTCAACATGTTACTTCACATAAAGGATGAAAATGTGTAGGATCACTTAGTAATTTAATTCTGGATAATTTTTAGAATTAGAATGTTTTAAGCATAACAGTAAAATAATGTTCAATGCCTTTGTAGATTCCCCACTAAAAATAACATGTAGGAATATTTTTAGCAAATTTCTGCAGGAGGAAAAAAAGCAAGAGTACCTAAACCTAAAAGTAACGGGTTGGGAGAAGGGGAAATCACACAGAAAATAATTAGTTTAACTGCACATGGTGAAAAATTTTCATATGCAAAATTTTGAGAAGGAAAGGGATGGAAAATACCAGTAATAATGGACTATTATTTGTTACAAAAGCTTGTACGGATGATAAAATCCATATCCTCAGAGTTTAAAGAATATAGGAGTGAATAAAGAAAAATGTAGAAGCATTTTATAAAAATGTGAAGCAAAGTAGGAAAACGTTCAATATCACTTATAATCAAAGCAGCACATTTTAAAAGACTTGTGCAAGGCACCTGGGTGGCTCAGTCGGTTAAGCCTCCTACTCTTGATTTCGGGTCTATATCAGGGTAGTGGGATCCAGCCCCACATCTGAGTAGTTCTAGTCTGCTTGGGATTCATTCTCTCCCTCTCTGTCCCCCCCCCCCCACTTTTGCACAGCTCTAAATAAATAAATAAGTAAAATCTGTAAAATTAAAAGACTTGTTTTTGTGTGTTTAAACCCTTGTAAACAGCTAGAATCCATCATGCATAAGGATGAAGAAACTTCATGAGTTAAATCAATTCCAACTCTGTGCTGAAGCCACAGAGCTCTTGAAAATCTCTCTCCCAAGAATCCTGTTTCCTGAAAGTGGAGGCAGCAAGAGGTTGAGTTGTCTTGCACAAATTGGTCATAGCATGGTAATGGGTAAGGGAGAAACAGCCCAGTTCATGCAGGGCACCTGTGCAGGCCTCAGAAGAAAATGAGACAGCTGGCTTGGTGGCAGGATGCCTTCCAACAGCCAAGATGCCAAGGACCTTGGCTGTTCTCTGGTGAATCACAACGCTGAAAGAAGAAAAAACCGATTGCCTCAGCTTTCATGTTGCAGCACCCACCCGTGTGCAGGGAGGAAGCCTCCACTCCAAGAAGAAAATGCACACTAGGTGCTATCCAGAGGCCAAGCCACCAACTTGAAAGTGAGAGCCTCAGAGGAGAAGCATTGGTATTACCTATGAGCTTATTAGAAATGCAAATTCACGGGCCTGTTCTTGAGGGCCTGACTCTGGCCATAAAATCATAAAAGGGTTAATAGATTCAAAATGATAGAGACAAAGGAAAGAACAAAAATAAAACCACTACCTATCAGCCTATTACCCACCCCACATATCAAGACATGAATGAACAGAATTAATCTTTCATATATTTGCTTAAATTTATGTGAGCAAAGATCGTTATGTCAACAGACAAAAAGGAAATTCATTCCTTTACTAGAATGGCACTACAAACTCACTTTTGCATCAAAATAAAGCAAGACATAGGAAAAAAAGAATGTTGAGATGTATGGATACGTGCTTCTCTTGAACTTTAGTAGCAGAAGCAGGACCGTTTCTCACAATGCTCCTGAAAATACTTGTGCAACAGGATGCTCCGGTGTCTGGGGCTCTGATGCACATGCCTTCAAGAATTCCTCAAGTTGTTTCATCTTCTCAGCTGAATAAGGAAAAATGCTTTCTGTTCCAGACTACTTCATCACTGAGGAGAGTATAGGGGAGGAGGGGAGGTCCTAGCAGCATCACTTCTCAGGTGGAGGTTCTGAATCTGAGGTATGGAAATAGTGGTGAAACCAGGCTGCGTGGGCAGTGACAGGCCTGAATGTGTTAGATCTCAGTTTACTTTCCCAGGGTCCCACTTGGGACTCTTCTCACAAAGGGACGCCCAGGGGCTGCACACAGAACACTAGCGTTAGGAAACTGCAAAAAGTTTTGGTAAGGCAATAAAGGAAGAAAGCCTGGTACAGCCAGGTGGTTCACCCACATGTAGGACTTTAGAGACCCTCACCTCGGGCACGAAGTTTCTGGTGCCAGGATGCCAGGCTCAGGAGCACGCTCTTCACCCGATTTTGTGCCCGGGGCCGTCCGAAGATGGTGATTTCAACTAAGTCCCCAGAGTTAACTATGTCCACCGTCAGCAGGACTTGGCTCATCCACTCCATTTCTGGAATTACGGCTCGGTCTGGGCCTACACAGAAAAAAAGAGACTCTGAGGGGAAGCATGGTCCAAGGTGAGTAGGAGCTAAATCTGAATGTTGGCCAGAGGAGGGAACAGCTGGAAGGTGGGCATCGTGGCGTCCAAGCTGCTCTGCCAATCCGGCAGAGACTGCTGAGAGTGGCTCTGCGGGGTCCCTCTCCTCTTGGACTGGAGGGGTCATACCACCAGCACCAGGGGGGTGGCTCACCGAAGATCGAGTCAGCCAGCCACGCCTCCAAGTAAAACACCAGTGGGTCTCTCAGGTCCTGCACAGGAAACCACCACGGCCGGGTGCGAATCCGCGGTGCTGGAAGTGGTGACCTGAGCAGTCTGCTCAGGGACTGGGCGGGCGTCCATTCGTCCCCCTGGGCCTTAGCAGCACCTGCGTCGTCGACCATGCTAGGTCCAGCAGCCCAAGCAGAGCAAGGGCCAGGAAGCGCCCACGGAAGTCCAGGGAGGCGCGAAGGCTGTGCCCCCTTTTACGGTTTCCGGCCAGCCCCGCCTCTTCCTGCGGCTCCTCGTCATGCGTTCCGGGTGAGCCGACCCAATGGACACCGGGAGACTTTCCTTGGTGGTGCGGGGAGCCAGCCCCCCGGGCTTCGACCCAGACCCAGACCCAGAGTTCATTTGCGTTTCGACCCGCTCTCAGAAGCTCTCCGTGATCGTTTCCGCCGCGTCAGGTATCACTTAGCCTCAAAAGTCCCTGCGCCGGCGCACAGCTGATTGGCAGCGTGGTCTGAGTGGCGGCCTCGTTGACCGGGACTCACTTCCCCTGCCTGCGTTAAGATTTCTGCGGTTCTGTCCAGAGGTAGGTAGGTGGATCCGGCCGAGGGCAGGCTCCTCGAATCTACAGCTTTCGCCCTTCTGCCCCCTGACGTCTCCCCGCTCTCCTCCGCTCGGTTACTACTTCAAAATCCTTCAACCAAGTGTGTCGTGTTTTAAAATCTAGACATCGGAGGTGGTCCCTATAGAACACGTAGGGACTATAGACGAATCCCCTTTATTTCCAACATCCTAAAACAACTAGTGTTGATGCATATTTCTTCCCAATGTTCTTAATTATAGCAAAAAATATAAATTATGAAAGATGTCACACCTTCAAAAAGTTGTGTAACCAGTATCTATGTAACAACCCCCACCACGGCGCCATTTAACAAGATGTTAACATTTTCCCACGTTTGCCTCACCTCTCTCTTCTTTAGAATAGATAGCGCTTAAAGCATCTTTCCTTCTTATAATTTGAAGCTCAGTTTATAAAGCATAAATGAAAGCACCTTGTTTTGTGTTGTGATTGGCTCCTAGAAATACATTCCTTTTAGGATAGTAGTACCACGTAAGCTTACCTGTTTGTACCTGATTAGCTAGGAAGCTACAAGGTTATGTTGACATGAAAAAAGCTTAGGTTTTGTTTCAGGTCAGTGTCAGAATTTTAGGGAAATCAGAGTAGCTTTAAGTTTTGGTGACGCGACGATGAGTGTTTGATGCAGAGGTGTATTGAAACTGTGGCCTACTTTAACACATACAATAGAACAACATGAGGCTATTATGACAAAAACAAGAACAATAGGGTGCCTGGGTGGCTCAGTGGGTTAAGCCTCTGCCTTTGGCTCAGGTCATGATCTCAGGGTCTTGGGATCAAGCCCCGCGTAGGGCTCTCTGTTCATCAGGGAGCCTGCTTTGCCCTCTCTGCCTGCTTGTGATCTCTGTCAAATAAATATATAAAATCTTTTTTTTAAAAAAGAACAATTAATCCCTGTAAAATACTTTGGAATCAGGAATCTTAACTGTCCCACCCAGGCCAAGAGAATGAATTCTGGAGACCATGAGCTTGTCTGGCTCACTCATGCAAAATTTCATGAAATGACTTTTTGCAGTTAGTGGTAACCTGGGGCATGAGGCTGTCAGGATCTCAGCTCAGCAGGGAGCGAGAACTGAGCACCCAGGTGTTGGAGTAGCCAGTTAAAGCTACAAGCCAAAAAGGAAAGAGTTAAACCTTTAATCACTTATTGCAGTTGTATAAGCAAGAGGCAAAAAGCAGGGGAAGCGCTGCCTCTGTTCCATTTCCCTCACGGAATGTGGTCAGGTCCATAAACCTGGACATAGGTGTCACACAGTTGAGGGAAAACAAAAAGCTCTGGCGGTTTTATGGATCCTGAGGTGGGTGGGGGCAGAGGAGCAAAGAAAGAAGGAGGGGCTCAGAGTGGGAAAGTAGTAGCTACTGAATTAGAGTGATGAAAAATTTCTTCATGGTTTCCTCCTCCTTCCTCTCCCTTCCCCTTCAACTCCTACAGAAAAAGACCTCTGACTGGCCTTGAATAGAGACCTGGGAATGTAAATATTCAAAAGAGCTTGATGGGTCTGGATGGGCCCGGAGTCCCTGACTACAGCTCCCTTGCAGAGACTGCGATGCACTGGCTGCACATTCTCAGGAAGGAATCTTATCAGTTGACTTCTTTTGGTGGAATATATTCTCCTCTTCCTGGAAAGTAAATGTGTTGACAGTTCAGATGCCCAAAAATGTTTTAAAATTCTCCATCTGTCCATAGTTTGGTTGGGTTATATTCTGAATTTTCAATAATTTTCCTTTAAATATTTAAGGGAGTTCTTTATTGTCTTCTGGCCTCTAACATTGCGAGAGTACTGAGATGCCATTCTGATTTTCATTCCTTTTTTTTAGGACTATCTTTTAGAACAGGTTTAGGTCCACAGCAAAATTGAGCTGTGAGGGGCGCCTGGGTGGCTCAGTGGGTTAAGCCGCTGCCTTGGGCTTGGATCATGATCTCAGGGTCCTGGGATCGAGTCCCGCGTCGGGCTCTCTGCTCAGCGGGAAGCCTGCTTCTTCCTCTCTCTCTGCCTGCCTCTCTGCCTGCTTGTGATCTCTCTCTGTCAAATAAATAAATAAATAAATAAAGCTATGAGTTCCCATATACCACCTTCCACCTTCACACAACACAGCCTCTCCACGAGCAACATTTTACCCCAGAGTGGTACATTTGTTAACAATCAGTGAACCCACAATGACATAATTACCCAAAGTCCATGGTTTACATTAGGGTTCGCTCGTGTACATCCTATCATCCTATGGGTTTTAACAAACGTATAATATCCACCATTACAATATTACACAGAATAGGTTCCCATTTTGTTTTGCATGTTATTTTCTTGTTCTGTCTCTGTCTATAGTGTTTTGGACCTTTTTTTTTTTTTTTTTTTAGTCCTTTAGCATTCTGATGAAGTGTAATTTTTTTCGGTGTAATTTTCTTTTATCCATTGTGTTTACCAGTCAGTGTGCCTTCAATGTGTCTTCTCTCAGTTCTGGGAAAGTCTTTGAACTATTTTTTTTAAAGAAGAAAGAGATCATGAATAGGGGAGGGGCAAAAGAGGGGCAAAAATAGACTCCTCACTCAGCATGGAGCGTAGTGCGTGTGGATGCCAGGACCCTGACATCTTCACCTGAGCCAGAGTCAGACACCTAATGGACTGAGCCACCCAGGTGCTCCTTTTTGAACTATTTCTTTGACAGTTTCCTCCTCAACATTTTCTCTTATTTTCTGAAATCTTTGTTAATTGATTGCAGCATTCCATAGTGGATCTATTAGACTCTTCCCATATTTTTCTTATACTTACTTTCCTACTTGATAATCCTCTTTTAGTCTTTGAATATTCCTTTTATAATGTTCTTATTTCATGAATTTAATGACTTTCAGATGATATTAATGCCTTTGCAAGTTTTCTTCTGTTTACTACATTGTTTCTGTTTTCAGATTTCTTTTTATCTTTTGTCTCTTAAGTTAGAGATTTTCTTGAAACATTGCTAATTATACATGGCTGTTCCTATGTAAGAGTCAATCTCTTAAAAAAACCTGATTGGCAGCTTTGTAACTAGGGGTTTACTCAAGGGCTTTATTGTAAATTAAACTGTCTCAATAGTTTGTAAACTTTAGCTACAACAAAATCACCTGGAAGGCAAGTTATAAAACACATTACTGCCCCACCACTAATTCCCAATCTCCAGAGTGGGGAGCTGTTCCTAAGGATTGCTCATCACTTAGGAAACTCAGCAGGCAAGTCTTTCCTTCTCAGTTTCAGAGTTTTGTGTTTGTGTTTTCTTGAATTAATCAGTTTCACCAGGGGAATTATCCACTTTTCTGCCTGGAAAGTGTAACCCTGTGTCACAGGATCAGTTGAGCCAAATAGGGATGGAAGAGTTGTATTAATCTCCTCATTTGCTCTTGCACCTCTTTACCCTTATAGCATCTGTTGGCCCAGAGTGTAGAACCATTCTGGATCTAGACCAATCTCAAACAGACCTTCAGTCAGTGCCGGGAACAGAATGGTAGGAGGAGGGGCAGTCCTTCTGCCTCTTGTATAAACTTTGAATAGTTCTTCTACCCTCATCCTCACTTTGAGAGGTACTTTGTGCCTCTCATTTCTGAGGCAGACTGAGATTCTACAGAAAGATAAACAACCTTTTTCAAGGCTTAGTTTATGGCTTTCTCTGGTCTTAACCAAATACCACCCTTTGATCTGCTTTCTAACTTCCAGTAAAAATTTTTTTTCTTCCTTCATCCTGCCCATTCTTTATATTCTTATGCCGGGGCCGTCCGGCATAATCTATTTACTGTCATTTTAGAGTGATTTTGGCAGAGTGCATGATGAATGCTGTGTGTTTCAATCTGTCATTATTTTAGGTCTTTCACACGTAGTATTTTTAATCTTCCTTCATCTTTCTTTTTTTTTTTTTTTTTCTAAGAGAATCTTAAACAGGCTCCATGCCCACCACGAGGACTGACTCAGGACCCAGTCTCACATCCCTGAGATCATGACCTGAACCAAAATCAAGACTCAGACGTTTAACTGACCGAGCCACCCACGTGCTGCATAAACTTTCCTCATACTTGTTGAATAGTCTGGGTATAGATATAGGATTTAAGTTTTAAATAATATCTAAAGTATATTTTACATATGAAGCTAATGATACATGTTCAGATTTGCACTCTAGAGTCCTATGTTAAATGCTTTCAGTCTTTAAAAATGAGAGGAAGGGACGCCTGGGTGGCTCAGTTGGTTAAGCAGCTGCCTTCGGCTCAGGTCATGATCCCAGCGTCCTGGGATCGAGTCCCACATCGGGCTCCTTGCTCAGCAGGGAGCCTGCTTCTCCCTCTGCCTCTGCTGCCATTCCGTCTGCCTGTGCTGGCTCTCTCCCTCTCTCTCTCTGACAAATAAATAAAAAATCTTTAAAAAAAAAAATAAAAATAAAAATAAAAAAAAAATAAAAATGAGAGGAAATAAATGAACCTTGAAGTGAACACATGCCTTTAGAAAAAGAATAACCCTCCAACTCCAGAACAAAGTAAAATAGGGCATTAATAACATGTGTAAATGAAATGTTAAATGGTTTAAATTTTTATTACATCAAGAGGAGAAGTAATATGAAATGAATATTGGGCATGAAAATTAAGCATGAGATAGGAAAAGCCCCCAAAAGTGATACGCATATCACAAAGTCCTTAAGACTCCCCTAGGACAAGGCTACCAGAGGGCCTCTGTCAATTCTCTGCCTCATGCTTATTAGTTCTACTTAATCCCAGCTCTCCCTACTTTACATCTCTTCCCTTTCCTTCCAACTGTCTGCCCTGAAGTTTTCCAGTTCCAGCATCCATGCAAAGATAACTGCCTTACAAAGACTATTTAACCAGCTTCCATAATGATGTCAGGTCAGATCCTGACAACAAAGGGGAAAATCTGTCATTACTAGCAGATGATATGATTGTTGAGAGAAATAAATAAATAAAACTACTGAAACTAATGAAAGAGTGTAGCAAGTTTATCAAATACAAGAACTACATACCAAAATGAAACGTGTACTGGTATACCAGCAGATAGTGATAAACAGAAAATATAACAACTTATATTCAAGAAAATTTCAAATAATCGGGGCGTTTGGGTGGCTCAGTGGGTTGGGCCACTGCCTTCGGCTCGGGTCATGATCTCAGGGTCCTGGGATTGAGTCCCGCATTGGGCTCTCTGCTCGGCGGGGAGTCTGCTTCCTCCTCTCTCTGTGCTGGCCTCTATGCCTACTTGTGATCTCTCTGTCAAATAAATAAATTTTTTAAATCTTTTAAAAAAATAAATAAATAAAAGAAAATTTCAAATAATAAAAAATAAAGCACCTAGTAATAAATCTGGACCTATATGAATAAAATGATAAAAGTTTACTTCAAGATATAAAAAAAGGACCTAAACAGAAAAAGAACTATATCATTCAAACATAATGACTGTCCAAAACCAGTCAAATTCTCCCAAATTCCAACAGATTTAGTCACTCTGAAAGCTGACATGGCATTACCTTATTATGCTGAAAACTGACATAGAAAGGGAAAGAACCAAGTATGTACACCACCTTTCTTGTAGAAGCTCTATTTCAGGATAATCAAGATAAGGAAAGTACTTTGTTTAGAACTCAAGCCAATAATAATGAATAAAAGGATAAAAGGTGGAATTAAATTATTATCATTCTGCAGTCCCTGATGAGATAACAGACCAAAGCAATGATCATCAATGAACACAAAAACCATTAGATGAAAGACTGAGGGAAAAATTCATAATAGGTGAATCAGTATGGTAACACTTGAACTCACTAATTAATTTTTATATTAGAAGTCTACAGACAACACATGCATCCTGATTTGCAACAGGAAGTAAAGAGCACCACATATAAAGTCTTCCTTTCAAAAATAAAATTGAAGCTAAAGCTATTCAAGCTTCTTGTTCTAACTACCAGTTTTTAGGAAACCTGGAGATGGAAGAAACAAGAATACAAGAATAGAAACAGCCAATGAACATGGGAGAATAATCTGGTTTTCTAGGTCATACACATGTTCTAAATTTTATTTTATTTTATTTTTTTAAAAGATTTTATTTATTTATTTGACAGGCAGCAAGAGAGAAAACACAAGCAGGGGGAGTGGGAGAGGGAGAAGCAGGCGTCCTGCTGAGCAGGGCACCCCATGCAGGGCCTGATCCCAGGACCCTGGGATCATTACCTGAGCCAAAGGCAGGCACTTAACTTGACTGAGCAACCCAGGTGCCCAGTATGTTCTAAATTTTAGAAAGACTGAAAGAGAGCAATCAAATGTGATAGGTGGATCTTTAACATCTGGATTCAAATAAATTAACTGTACACATTTGGTATGATATATTAATGAACTAATGTTAATTTTATTAAACATGATAATGGCATTAAAGTTTTGGATTATCCTCTACTCTATTACCAGTCTTGACTTTTCCATGACCCTCCCTTTAAAGCATAGTGTCCTGAAGAGCCCATCCTCTGGTTTTCTTCTTTCTCTTCCCATTTGGCTCCTAAGAATTCTTTTTTTTTTTTTTTTTTAATAAACATATAATGTATTTTTATCCCCAGGGGTACAGGTCTGTGAATCGCCAGGTTTACACACTTCACAGCACTCACCATAGCACATAACCTCCCCAATGTCCATAGCCCCACCCCCTCTCCCAAACCCCTCCCCCCAGCAACCCTCAGTTTGTTTTGTGAGATTAAGAGTCACTTATGGTTTGTCTCCCTCCTGATCCCATCTTGTTTCATTTATTCTTCTCCTAGACCCCAAACCTCCATGTTGCATCTCCACTTCCTCATATCAGGGAAATCATGTGATAGTTGTCTTTCTCCGATTGACTTATTTCACTAAGCATGATACCCTCTAGTTCCATCCATGTTATTGCAAATAGCAAGATTTAATTTCTTTTGATGGCTGCATAGTATTCCATTGTGTATATATACCACATATTCTTTATCCATTCATCTGTTGATGGACATCTAGGTTCTTTCCATAGTTTGGCTATTGTAGACATTGCTGCTATAAACATTTGGGTGCGTGTGCCCCTTCGGATCACTACGTTTGAATCTTTAGGCTAAATACCCAGTAGTGCAATTGCTGGGTCATAGGGTAATTCTGTTTACAACCTTTTGAGGAACCTTCATGCTGTTTTCCAGAGTGGCTGCACCAGCTTGCATTCCCAACAACAGTGTAGGAGGGTTCCCCTTTCTCTGCATCCTCGCCAGCATCTGTCATTTCCTGACTTGTTAATTTTAGCCATTCTGACTGGTGTGAGGTGATAGCTCATTGTGGTTTTGATTTGTATTTCCCTGATGCCGAGTGATATGGAGCACTTTTTCATGTGTCTGTTGGCCATCTGGATGTCTTCTTTGCAGAAATGTCTGTTCATGTCTTCAGCCCATTTCTTGATTGGATTATTTGTTCTTTGGGTGTTGAGTTTGTAAGTTCTTTATAGATTTTGGACACTAGCCCTTTTTCCGATAGGTCGTTTGCAAATATCTTTTCCCGATAGGTCGTTTGCAAATATCTTTTCCCATTCTGTCAGTTGTCTTTTGGTTTTGTTAACTGTTTCCTTTGCTGTGCAAAAGCTTTTGATCTTGATGAAATCCCAATAGTTCCTTTTGCCCTTGCTTCCCTTGCCTTTGGCAATGTTCCTAGGAAGATGTTGCTGTGGCTGAGATCGAAGAGGTTGCTGCCTGTGTTCTCCTCAAGGATTTTGATGGATTCCTTTCTTGCATTGAGGTCCTTCATCCATTTTGAGTCTATTTTCATGTGTGGTGTAAGGAAATGGTCCAATTTTATTTTTCTGCATGTGGCTGTCCAATTTTCCCAACATCATTTATTGAAGAGGCTGTCTTTTTCCATTGGACATTCTTTCCTGCTTTGTCAAAGATTAGTTGACCGTAGAGTTGAGGGTGTATTTCTGGGCTCTCTATTCTGTTCCATTGATCTATATGTCTGTTTTTGTGCCAGTACCATGCTATCTTGATGATGCCAGCTTTGTAATACAGGTTGAAGTCCGAAATTGTGATGCCACCAACTTCAGCTTTCTTTTTCAATATTCCTTTGGCTGTTCGAGGTCTTTTCTCGTTCCATATAAATTTTAGGATTATTTGTTCCATTTCTTTGGAAAAAATGGGTGGGATTTTGATAGGGATTGCATTAAATGTGTAGATTGCTTTAGATAGCATAGACATTTTCACAATATTTGTTCTTCCAACCCAGGAGCATGGAACATTTTTCTATTTCTTTCTGTCTTCCTCAATTTCTTTCATGAGTACTTTATAGTTTTCTGGGTATAGATTCTTAGCCTCTTTGGTTAGGTTTATTCCTAGGTATCTTATAGTTTTGGGTGCAATTGTAAATGGGATTGTCTCCTTAATTTCTCTTTCTTCTGTCTTGTTGTTGGTGTAGAGAAATGCAACTGATTTCTGTGCATTGATTTTATGTCCTGACACTTTACTCAATTCCTGTACAAGTTCTAGCAGTTTTGGAGTGGAGTCTTTTGGGTTTTCCACATATAGTATCATATCACCTGTGAAGAGTGATAGTTTGACTTCTTCTTTGCCAATTTGGATGCCTTTAATTTCTTTTTGTTGTCTGATTGCTGAGGCTAGGACTTCTAGTACTATGTTGAATAGCTGTGTTCCTGACCTTAGCAGAAAAGCTTTCAGTTTTTCTCCATTGAGAATGATATTTGTGGTGGGTTTTTCATAGATGACTTTGATAATATTGAGGTATGTGCCTTCTATCCCTACACTTTGAAGAGTTTTGATCAGGAAGGGATGCTGTACTTTGTCAAATGCTTTTTCAGCATCTATTTAGAGTATGATATGGTTCTTGTTCTTTCTTTTATTAATGTATTGTATCACATTGATTAATTTGTGGATGCTGAACCAACCTTGCAGCCCTTGAATAAATCCCATTTGGTCATGGTGAATACTCCTTTTAATGTTTTTTTTGGATCATATTGACTAGTATTCTTTTTTAAAGATTTATTTATTTATTTGACAGGCAGAGAGGCAGCCAGAGGGGGGGGAGCAGGCTCCCCGCTGAGCAGAGAGCCGGATGTGGGGCTCGATCCCAGGACCCTGGGATCATGACCTGAGCCAAAGGCAGAGGCTTTAACCCACTGAGCCACCCAGGTGCCCCTATTGACTAGTATTTTGGTGAGAATTTTTGCATCTGTGTTCATCAAGGATATTGGTCTGTAATTTTCTCTTTTGATGGAGTCTTTGTCTGGTTTTGGGATCAAGGTAATGCTGGCCTCATAAAATGAGTTTGGAAGTTTTCCTTCCATTTCTATTTTTTGTAACAGTTTCAGGAGAATAGGAATTAGTTCTTCTTTAAATGTTTGGTGGAATTCCCCTGGGAAGCTGTCTGGCCCAGGGCTTTTGTTTGTTTGGAGATTTTTGATGACTGTTTCAATCTCCTTACTGGTTATGGGTCTGCTCAGGTTTTCTATTTCTTCCTGGTTCAGTTGTGGTAGTTTATATGTCTCTAGGAATGCATCCATTTCTTCCAGATTGTCAAATTTGTTGGCGTAGAGTTGCTCATAGTATGTTCTTATAATTGTTTGTATTTCTTTGGTGTTAGTTGTGATCTCTCCTCTTTCATTCATGATTTTATTTATTTGGGTCCTTTCTCTTTTCTTTCTGATAAGTCTGGCCAGGGGTTTATCAATCTTATTAATTCTTTCAAAGAACCAGCTCCTAGTTTCATTGATATGTTCTATTGTTTTTTTGGTTTCTATTTCATTGATTTCTGCTCTGATCTTTATGATTTTTCTTCTTCTGCTGGGTTTAGGCTTTCTTTCTTGTTCTTTCTCCAGCTCCTTTAGGTGTAGGGTTAGGTTGTGTATTTGAGACTTTTCTTGTTTCTTGAGAAAGGCTTGTATTGCTATATATTTTCCTCTCAGGACTGCCTTTGCTGTGTCCCACAGATTTTGGACAATTGTCTTTTCATTATCATTTGTTCCCATGAGTTTTTTCAATTCTTCTTTAATTGCCTGGTTGACCCATTCATTCTTTAGAAGGATGCTGTTTAGTCTCCATGTTTTTGTGTTCTTTCCAAATTTCCTCTTGTGATTGATTTCTAGCTTCGGAGCATTGTGGTCTGGAAGTATGCAGGGAATGATCCTAATCTTTTGATACTAGTTGAGACCTGATTTATGACCCAGGATGTGGTCTATTCTGGAGAATGTTCCATGTGCACTAGAGAAGAATGTGTATTCTGTTGCTTTGGGATATAATGTTCTGAATATATCTGTGATGTCCATCTGGTCCAGTGTGTCATTCAAGGCCTTTATTTCCTTGTTGATCTTTTGCTTGGATGATCTGTCCATTTCAGTGAGGAGAGTGTTAAAGTCCCCTCCTATTATTGTATTATTGTTTATGTGTTTCTTTGATTTTGTTATTAATTGGTTTATATAGTTGGATACTCCCACGTTAGGGGCATAGATATTTAAAACTGTTAGATCTTATTGTTGGATAGACTCTTTGAGTATGATATAATGTCCTTCCTCATCTCTTATTAAGGTCTTTGGCTTAAAATCTAATTGATCTGATATAAGAATTGCCACCCCAGCTTTCTTCTGATGTCCATTAGCATGGTAAATTATTTTCCACCCCCTCACTTTAAATCTGGAGGTGTCTTCGGGTCTAAAATGAGTTTCTTGTAGGCAACATATTGATGGGTTTTGTTTTTTTTTAATCCATTCTGATTCCCTGTGTCTTTTGATTGGGGCATTTAGCCCATTAACATTCAGGGTAACTATTGAGGATATGAATTTAGTGCCATTGTATTGCCTGTAAGGTGACTGCTACTGTATATTGTCTCTATTCCTTTCTGATCTACTACTTTTAGGCTCTCTCTTTGCTTAGAGGACCCCTTTCAATATTTCCTGTAGAGCTGGTTTGGTGTTTGCAAATTCTTTCAGCTTTTGTTTGTCCTGGAAGCTTTTTATTTCTCCTTCTATTTTCAATGATAGACTAGCTGGATATAGTATTCTTGGCTGCACGTTTTTCTCATTTAGTGCTCTGAATATATCATGCCAGTTCTTTCTGACCTGCCAGGTCTCTGTGGATAAGTCTGCTACCAATCTAATATTTTTACCATTGACTGTTATAGACTTCTTTTCCCAGGCTGCTTTCAGGTTTTTCTCTTTGTCACTAAGACATAAATTTTACTATTAGGTGACAGGGTGTGGACCTATTCTTATTGATTTTGAGGGGGGTTCTCTGCACCTCCTGGATTTTGATGCTTGTTCCCTTTGCCATATTAGGGAAATTCTCTCCAATAATTCTCTCCAATATACCTTCTGCTCCCCTCTTTCTTCTTCTTCTGGAATCCCAATTATTCTAAGGTTGTTTTGTCTTATGGTATCACTTATCTCTCAAATTCTCCCCTCGTGGTCCAGTAGCTGTTTGTCCTTCCTTTGCTCAGCTTCTTTATTCTCTGTCATTTGGTCTTCTATATCACTAATTCTTTCTTCTGCCTCATTTATCCTAGCAGTAAGAGCCTCCATTTTTTATTGCACCTCATTAATAGCTTTTTAAATTTTAACTTGGTTAGATTTTAGTTCTTTTATTTCTCCAAAAAAGGGCTTTTATCTCTCCAAAGAGGATTTCTCTAATATTTTCCATGCCTTTTTTGAGCCCAGCTAGAACCTTGAGAATCATCATTCTGAACTCTAGATCTGACATATTACCAATGTCTGTATTTATTAGGTCCCTAGCCTTTGGTACTGCCCCTTGTTCTTTTTTTTGTGGTGAGTTTTTCTGCCTTGTCATTTTGTCCAGATAAGAGTATATGAAGGAGCAAATAAAATACTAAAAGGGTGGCAAAGACCCCAGGAAAATGCACTTTAACCAAATCAGAAGAGACCCCAAATTGGGGGTGGGGGAAGAAAGTAGATAAAAACAAGTTCAGAAAAAATAAATTTTTTTAAAGAAAACAAAAAATATTAGAAAAGAAAAAAAAAATATATATATATATATATATGAAAAACTAGTTAAAAAACGTTAAAAAAGAAAAGGGTAAAAGTTAAAAAAAATTAGCAGAAGAGAGGCGCCTGGTGGCTCAGTGGTTTAAGCCTCTGCCTTCAGCTCAGGTCATGATCCCAGGGTCCTGGGATCGAGCCCCATGTTGGGCTCTCCGCTCAGCGGGGAGCCTGCTTCCCCATCTCTCTCTCTGCCTGCCTCTCTGCCTATTTGTGATCTCTGTCAAATAAATCAATACAATCTTTAAAAAAAATTAGCAGAAGAAAAAATATTTAAAAATATTAAATTAACCGCAAGACTAAAGAAGCATGGGGAGAAAGCCATGAGTTCCATGCTTTGCTTTCTCCTCCTCTGGAATTCTGCTGCTCTCCTTGGTAGGTAAACTTGGTCTTAGCTGGATTTCTTGTTGATCTTCTGGGGGGAGGGGCCTGTTGTAGTGATTCTCAAGTGTCTTTGCCTGAGGTGGAATTGCACTGCCCTTCCCAGGGGCCAGACTAAGTAATCCTCTCCGGTTCGCTTTCAGGAGCTTTTGTCCCCTTAAGGCTTTCCGTAGAGTTCTAGAGGACTGGAATGAAAATGGCGGCCTCCCAGTCTCTGGCCCGGAGGAGCCAAGAGCTGGGGGCCCCACTTTTCAGTGCACCCTCAGAGAAACGAGACCAATCACTCCCATCTCCCTGGCCTCTGGCTGCGCTCTGAGCTCACCTAGCCTATGACCAGTTCAAGGTAACCCCGAGCTGAGAGCTCACTCCTTGGCTCTGTCTCTGTAGCTGGCTTCCCCACCCTAATACCTGTGAGCTCTGCAACACTCAGACACCCCTGATCCTTCCGTGACCCCGTGGGACCTGGGGCCATGCTGACCCCATGTGGGCTTCACCCTGGTTTAGCCTCTGGAGCAATGTCCCTCAGTGGAGCCAACTTTTAAAAGTCCTGATTTTGTGCTCCGTTGCTCTGCCACTTGCCAGGAGCTGGCCCCTCCCCCTGCAGTCTATCTTCCCATCGCTTTGGATTCACTTCTCTGCCGGTCCTACCTTTCAGAAAGTGGTCAGTTTTCTGTTTCTAGAATTGCTTTTCTTCTTGTCTTCAATCTCCCGTTGGATTTGTAGGTGTTTGCAATGGTTTGATAAGCTATCTAGCTGATCTCCTGCTACCTGATGTAGTCTCAGCCTGCTACTTCTCCGCTATCTTGACTCTTCCCTCGGCTCCTAAGAATTCTTACTGATTTCCAAATTTGACCAGGTTTCTAAACCTTGATCTCCACCCAGAACCTTTCTCCTGATGCTACCAGATCCACCAACTATGAAGTCCACAGGATATTGGAAATTCTAGTTGCCTGTGTCAACTCGGCATCTCATTCCTTCCCCTTAACTTGCTTTCCAGAACAGATGACCAAAATAATAACGCTGAGACATCTTTATCAACTTGATTTTACCAATCCCACCTACCTGGTTAAATCTTGAAGCACCTGATGTACTTCTGTGGAAGGGTGCTCTTCACCAACTTCGAATAAAAGGGATATACTTTTTAAAAGGATAATTGGACAGTCACCTACCAAAATGTGATTTGTAGCCTTTATGATTTAGTAGTTCAATGTCTAGGATTCCCTCTTACAAAAACTCAAAAATAAATAAAACAACATGAATAGTTTTTCATTCCAGCATTATTTGCCATAGTGTCAAAGTTTTGAACAATTATCCAAAAAGAGAATGATGAAAATTTGAGAACCAATTATCTGAACCGCATACACATATTGCAATACACTGCAGACGTTAAAAATAAGACAATAGATCGAATGAACAGAATATATTTGATGTGATACTCAGTAAAAAGATTAAGTTATAGATTCCAACAGCGTGACCTCAATTTTGTATCAAGCGCTCAATAGCCATGACACCGGATGGCGAGAGCAACCGAGACTGGAGACGCTGGAGTTCCACGGGTACAATGGGGCCAAAGCCTAGAGTGCGAGTGTGAGCCAAGTTGGTCCCAGCAAGAAACAGTCAGCAGGAGCCGCGCAGGACTGGCGTTGTGGGTGCCAAGTCAAGGGATGAGGTGCCTTGTGACCCAGCCACGTCACCTACTGCTGCCCCAGGGCCCCACAAGTAATGGCACCTGCGCAAAGGACCAGGGCTCATGGTAGCCATTTCTGCGCCTTCAGAGACCGACCCACCCGGGTCTACTTAGGACTGAAGTAAAGGACACAATCAGAAGAGGAAAAAAGAAAGGGAAAACCGCTCCCGTCTGGGCGGACCGGTCTCTTGGACACCTCTTGGACACTCCGCTGACTGCGGAGTGCGTAGGGGAACAGCCTGCTGCGTGGTCTCTGGCTGCCTAGAACGCCTGGCCCTGGCCCCGCCTGGCCAGCACTTAAGGCTAATGAGACCTGGGGGACTCTGCTCGTGGTGACCTTGGAAATTGGGCCGCCGGATGTTTTCTGCAGGTGGCTGTGCTCACCCTAGGTGAGCCGGGCTTTGGTTCCTCCTTGCGGTCTGGTAACGTCTGACTTTAATTCGTGCCTGTACTAGACCCGACCGTGGAAACTTAGGGAATAGGGTGGTGATCTCTTCCATTTGGAAGCAGGGGAGGCTAAAACGGGTTTTGGTCAGTGAATACAGCGGTGATGCCTCCCTGCTCCCTGGCCCAGCCGGCACCAGGGACCCCAGTCTGAGATGTGCTCCCTCCGGGATCTCCCTCAACTGCCCTGCAGGTTGTTTGTACTTCCCCCTTGCACCTCTGTTCTTCCCTCACACAGGCTTCAACCTTGAGCCAAACCTAATAGAGAAAGTGGCCAGAGCTCGGTGGGGCTTGTAAACTCCAGCTCAAAGCTGAAGGAGGGGGATCGCTGTAGCGCTGTGACGAGGCTGGACTGGTGATCCAGATCCTGGATGGGTGGAGTTGCTTCCTTTCTACCTCAGGCTGAATCGTGGCCAGGGAGGGTAGAATGATTAGCCCAGGGCCCACTTCTCCAGTAGGCTCAGTAGGCACAGTGCCTGCGACCCATTAAAATATTTTAATTAAAAAATATTTTAGGGGTGCCTGGGTGGCTCAGTCAGTTAAGCTTCTACCTTCCGCTAGGGTCATGATCCCAGGGTCCTGTTGGGCGGGAGCCTATTTCTTTCTCTCCTTGCCACTTGTGTTCTCTCTTACTATCTCTGTCACTGTCTCTCTCTCAAGTAAATAAATAAAATCTTTAAAATTATAGATATTTTAATAAGAAAAATGTGAGCATTATCATAATGAACCCTGATACTCGTTTTTATGGCAACACTGTGGTAAAATACAATGTTTATTTACTTGGTTGTTTTTAATGGAGTTAGTACCCAGGGCCCATGAAAATAATAACGCCTTTATCTGGTGATGTGGAACCACAGAGAACAAAGGACAGTGACTAGAGCGCTTTTGGGGACTCAACTCAGGTGTACATCTAGAACTCCACTTGATGTGGCACAAAGATGGTCCAGAGCAAAACTCAAAGCTAACCAGAATCCTTCAAACTACAAAGGTTAGTGGTTGCTGAGGTGTCAGGGGAGGCTCAGATTAGAGGCCTGGTCTGGGTCCTGAAACTGGACAAACATATTTGCATTTTTCCACCTTACCTTACCCCCCATATTTCCCTATGTGATTATAGTCTGGAGTTTTGTTGTGTGTGTATTTTTTTTTAAATTTGTTAGAGAGAGTGAGCAAGCACACAGGCAGGCAGAGTGGCAGGCAGAGGCAGAGAAGTAGGCTCCCCACTGAGCAAGGAGCCCCATGCGGGACTCGATCCCAGGACCCTGGGATCGTGATCTGAGCCAAAGGCAGCTGCCTAACCGACTGAGCTACCTAGGCATCCCTAGTCTGGAGATTTTATTGAAACTATCAAAAATGCATTTCTTAAACTCTGGATTGATTGATGGGGGAGGAGAAACTTATCTTGTACTTAAATCTTTTTAAAATTAGATTTTCCTTGCAGACATACTGACTTGAAGTGGCCCTGGCACAATAAAGATAAAGCTAAGCTCTCTCACCATTCCTAGAGTCCCTTTCAAGCCATCTCTTTGCTGACAGAATTAACCTTTTCCTAGGTAACAGAGAAGAGGAAGAAGGAGGGGGAGGAGGAAGAGAAGGAGGAGGGGGGGACAGGGAGGAAAAGGAAGAGGGAGGAGGGGGGAAGAAAAAAAGGAGAAGAAAAGTCCACTGCCCTGCCAATTAGCAGGGCAAGAGGACAGGCACTGATACAGCTAGCTGCCAAGTTAACAACAGTGTTTCTCCCAAAGACATGCTGCATGCATAAATTCATAAACTGTCATCATCTTTTCTCCATCCTTTGAATGACTACTGCATTCTTATTCAATCAGAAACTTCATTTTCTGAGATCATAGACCATCAGAAACTTGGCCACTGGAAATGCTATCAGTAACAATGAGACATCCCACTCGTGCCTGGAGAAATGATATCACTTTGACAGAGAAGTGGCCTTGATTTACAACTCAGTTGCAGAGTTTCAATTAAGGGGTTACTGTATGTAACATTCTAGGTGTATCTCAATTTTGTAGTTTCCAAGGAAATAGAACTCCACAGTGAAGATCTGATGTGGATCTTTGACTCACAATCCAAAGCAGTAGTTGTTTTTTTTTTTTAAGATTTTATTTATTTATTTGACAGAGAAAGATCACAAGTAGGCAGAGAGGCAGGGAGAGAGAGAGAGGAGGAATCAGGCTCTCAGCTGAGCAGAGAGTCCGATGTGAGGCTCGATCCCAGGACCCTGGGATCATGACCTGAGCCGAAGGCAGCGGCTTAACCCACTGAGCCACCCAGGTGCCCCCAAATCAGTAGTTTTATTTAAAGTTCAGCTACACTTCATTCTTCCCCAAAATCCTACAAAAAGAAAAAAAAGTGATTTTGTTGGTGAGATGCACCATGGTTTTCTGTCATGCACTGTTCCTCACTGGAATGAGCCAAAAAACTGTTTTTGTCAGACTAAAGTTTGTCCCCAGTGGCCTTATACTGACTAATATTTGGAGTAGGACAACTGGGAGGAGGTTCTGTTGAGGCCTCACTGCCACAGACTGGAACCTTCCCCTCCACCCCATAATAAGACCAAGGCCCTCATGTTTCATTTGCTGAGGACTCTGTCCCCAATTGTATGTTTGTTGTTTCTTCCTGATTTCAGACTCTTTCTTGTCTGTTTAGCACTTTGATATCAAATTTATTTCGTGAGATTTGGAGCATCCTCTGATGAAGTATGGCATTCAGCTTTGTCTCCCTTCAATGTACTTTGTGGCCATCTTATATATTGTCTCTCTACATTTCTCCAGTCTTGTTTGTGCATGAGAAATTAGTTTGGGAAGGAGCTTCTGTCCATATTCTGCCTCCCAGAAGGATGCTGATTTCTCGGGCCAGCAGTTGGGGTGGCCATACCAGAACTAAAGTGAAGTGCCTAGGATGCCAAATTTAAGGAGGCTGTCATCCTAGGGTCATGTAAGTGCAGTGATAATGGAGTTTTCTCCTAATGGATCAAATTTAAATTTTTCCAAATGAGAGGAAAAGAGAGGGACAGAAAGGAAGAGAGTAGTTTCAGATACATATGGAGTTATCATTGAAAAAGACCAATTATCTTTGTACTTTGTTCATCAGGAACAATCATAGTGTATATCATGATACAAATCTAAATCAAAAGGTCCTGGAGATTTGTCAGTATCCTTTCTGCTCATAATACGTTGACCACAATCTTATAGGATTGTTACCATTACAATGCCGTTTCTTCCATTCTGCTATTGCTGATTAACATAATGCATTTATATAATGCAGACATATTTAGCTTTATTCTCATGACAGAGACAAACCAACTACAGTCATTTTTTTTTAAAGATTTTATTTATTTATTTGAGAGAGAGAGTGAGTGAGAGAGGAAAGAGCACAATCCAGGGGAGGGGCAAAGGGAGTGGGAGGAGCGGACTTCCAGCTCCTTGAGCTGGAGCACAATGGGGACTGGATGGACCATGGGAC
Organism: Mustela lutreola; assembly: GCF_030435805.1. Lineage (NCBI taxonomy): Eukaryota > Metazoa > Chordata > Mammalia > Carnivora > Mustelidae > Mustela > Mustela lutreola. Next base: position 115,696,583 of record NC_081295.1, read on the forward strand.
CATGGTGGGACCATGACCTGAGCCAAAGGCAGATGCTTAACCGACTGAACCACCCAGGTGCCCCAATCAACTATAGTCTTATACCATCCCTGGTGGGATATTTTAAAGATATACCCAAAGAAGTTTCTAGTGATGTCCTCCTTGCTGACAATATAATCCAGTAAAAAACGAAACAAAAATTCAAGACCCCTATAAACTCTTCCAAGTAGTTTTTATCATGCTTCCACCAGCACTAGGATTTCATGTTTAGTCATTACATGTGTGTCTATTTTTAGGACATATCAAAGCTTTTCCAAAATAAAGTAGCTGGGGGCGGGTATATGAAGATGCTTGACTTTGTGTTTCCTGCCTAGGAAATCCTGAGCTCTCTCTCCAGCAATAGAGACACCAGAACTATTATGAAAGGGCTTTGTAAGATATTACATTTTCCTCATGATCTCCCTATCCATCCCACCTTCACTCTTCAACACTACAACAGAAAGAATAAAAAGAACCTTCTAACCTAAGCTAGCCAAACTTACCGAAAATTCTAAATTTCTTTGGTATAAATTGTTAATGATAAGGACAACTCCCTCAGGAGCTCACTGATTTTTTTCCCTATAAACTGATAACCAGGCTTTCCTATATGTCTGGAAAGACTGCCCCTAATCTCAGTGTCTATCATATTTAGGCTAACATAATTAAATATTACAAGTACACACTGAGATACTCAATAAGTGTCAAATAGCATTTCAACAACATCCTCTAAAACAGCCACTTCTCAATTTAAATCTTCTAAAAGAGACATCAGAGATCCAAAGACCTTACCACATATGATTAACAACTACCACAGCAGTAAAACTCCAGTGTTGAGCCTTGAATGGACTGTCTCTCAGTTTAAAGATAGTTACCACCCTCAGATCACTGGAAGATTGGATCAGCTGGAGACCTCAAACGAGGAATTCTTAGCAATCCTTCAGAAGCAAATGATGGCAGGAGGTGACCCCTTTCATCTAAAAAGGCCAAATGTGGGGACACTGATTGCAATTCTTTGAGACATTAGCAGTTTCTTCGTGGAACCCACATGCCTGCTTATTTTATGAACACACTCACATCTTGTGAATCAACAACTTGACTCCTAAGTCTACTACAGCATGAGTAAGTTAAAGAACACTGTATGAGCACATGTGATGAGCACTAGGTGTTGAATATAAGTGATGAATCACTGAATTCTCCCCCTGAAACCTATTCCTCTGTATGTTAATTAGAATTAAAAATAAATTCAAATAAAAATTTGAAAGGAAAAAAAATTTTTTTAAAAACCAACAAAAATAAATTATTAAAATCAGAAATTGAAGATGCTATCCCTGACCTTACAAGCTGGTGTAACCACTCTGGAAACAGCATGGAGATTCCTCAAAAAGTTGAAAATAGAGCTACCCTATGACCCAGCAATCTCACTACTGGGTATTTACCTTAAAGATTCAAATGTAGTGATCCGAAGGGGCACATGCACCCGAATGTTTATAGCATCAATGTCCACAATAGCCAAACTATGGAAAGAACCTAGATGTCCATCAACAGACGAATGGATAAAGAAGATGTGGTATATATACACAATGGAATACTATGCAGCCATCAAAAGAAATGAAATCTTGCCATTTGCGACGACGTGGATGGAACTAGAGGGTATTATGCTTAGCAAAATAAGTCAATTGGAGAAAGACAACTATCATATGATCTCCCCGATATGAAGAAGTTGAGAGGCAACTTGGAGGGTTTGGGATAGGAAAGGAATAAATGAAACAGATGGGATCAGGAGGGAGACAAACCATAAGTGACTCTTAATCTCACAAAACAAACTGAGGGTTGGGGGGGGGTAGGTAGGGAGAGGGTGGTTGGGTACCACCCTCTCCCTACATTGGGAAAGACATTGGGGAAGGTATGTGCTATGGTGAGTGCTGTGAATTGTATAAGCCTGATGATTCATAGACCTGTACCCCTGGGCTAATAATACATTATATGTTTATAAAAAATATTTTTTTAATTATAAAAACTAAAAAAAAAACAAACCTTCACAAGAAAACTACAGACCAATATATTTCATGAATATTGATACAAACATCTTCAACAGGAAACAAGCAAATAAAATAAATCCAGCAACATTAAAAAATTATACACCATGAGCAAGTGAGATTTATCCCACAAATGCAAGGTTAGATTAACACTGAAAAGTCAGTTAATGTAGGGACAACTGGTTGACTCAGAGAGGCATGAAGCTCCTGATCTCAGGGTCTTAAGTTCAGGCCCCACACTGGAAATAGAGATTACTTAAATAAATAAAAACTTTTTCAAAAGTCAAGTAATATAATATACAATGTTAATAGGATAAAGAACACATGATCATTTCAACAGATGCAGAAAATGTATTCGACAAAATCTAACATCCAGTCATGATAAGAACACTACTAGGAATAGAAAGGAACTTCCTTCATCTAATAAAAGCCATTATCAAAAAAAAAAAAAAAAACACAGTTAGCATCATAGATCATACATAATGGTGAAAGACTGAACTGTTTCCCCCAAAGAGCAAGAACAAGGTAACAATGGCTGCTCTCACTTTTATTTAACATTGTATTGGAGGTTCTAGCCAGTGTAATCAGGCAACAAAAATAAATAAAAGGCATGCATACCACAAAAGAAGTAAGACTGTCTTTATTCACCAAGATTTTGTATGTAGAAAATCCTAAGGAATACACATACACACACACACAACTATAAAAAATGAGTTTAGTAAGGTTACAGATGCAAGATCAATATGCACAAAAGTCAGTTATGTTTCTGTATACTAGCAACAAACAACCTAAAATGAAATTAAGAAAATTCAGTCATAAGAGCATTAAAGAGCATTTAAAAATAAATTTAGTAAGTACAGGACTGAAAACTGCAAAACTTTACTTAAAGAAATTCAATATCTAGGAGTGCTTGGGTAGCTCAGTTGATTGTGTCTGCCTTTGGCTCAGGATAGAGCCCCATGTTGGGCTCCCTGCTCTGTGGGAAGCCTGCTTCTCCCTCTCCCTCTGCAGCTCCCCCTGCTTGTACTTTCTCTCTCTGTCAAATAAAACTTAAAAAAAAAAAAAAATTAAATATCTAAGTAAATGAAAGTATTTCATGCATGGATTAGAAAACACAAAATATGAATTTATACCCTTAAAACATACACAAAAATTAATAATTTTGGAAAATGACTGCAGACTTGAATATAAGAGCTAAAACTATAAAAACTTAGGAACCATAAAAGTAAACTTTCAGAGGTGCCTGGGTGGCTCAGTGGGTTAAAGCCTCTGCCTTTGGCTCAGGTTGTGATCCTAGGGTCCTGGGATTGAGCCTTGCATTGGGCTTTCTGCTTGGCAGGGAGCCCTCTTCCTCCTCTCTCTCTCTGCCTGCCTCTCTGCCTACTTGTGATCTCTGCCTGTCAAATAAATAAATAAAATCTTAAAAAAAAAAAAAGTAAACTTTCATGACATTCATTTTGGCAAAGATTTTTTTAAGTAAGCTCTATGCCCAACATGGGGCTCAAACTCACAATCCTGAGATCAAGAGTCACATGCTCCATTAACCGAAGCAGCCAGGCACCCCTAGACAAAGATTTTTTAAGACATAATACCAAAAGCAAAAGTGATAAAAAGGTGTTAAGTTGGAGTTAATCAAAATTAAACTTGGTCCTTTAAAAGATACCTTCAACAAAGTGAAGAAACAAGCCACACAATGGGAGAAAAAGGAGATAAGATATATCTATATATAGATAGATAGAACTTACAACTCATTAAGACAACCAGTTAGGGGCTCCTGGGTGGCTCAGTCCTTCAGCGTCTGCCTTCTGCTCAGGTCATGCTCCCTGGGTCCTGTGATGGAGCCCCACATCCAGCTTCCTGCTCTTCAGGAAGCCTGCTTCTCCCATTCCCACTCCCCCTGTTTCTGTTCCCTCTCTAGCTGTGTCTCTCTCTGTCAAATAAATAAAATCTTAAAAAAAAAAAAGACAGCAATTAGAACTAGATAAAAGAAATGGAAATGGATAAATAATATTAATAGATCTTTCACCATATTAGAGAAATATTAATAGATATTTCACCATTTTATCAACAAGCAGATAAAAAGATCCTCTATATCATTAGTTGTTAAGGAAAAGCAAATCAAAAGCACAAAATAGCACTACAGCACCCAAAAGATCTATAATCAAAAAGACAATTATAGTGGCATCTGGTTGGCTCAGTCAGTAACCTCTGCCTTACACTCAGGTCATGATCCCAGGGTCCTGGGATGGAGCCACATGTCCTCTAGCTCCCTGCTTGGCAGGGAGCCTGCTTCTCCCCCTCCTCCCCACTCTTGCTCTCTCTTACTATGTCTATCTGTCTCAAATAAATAAAATCTTTTAAAAAACAAAGACAATTATAAGTATTGAGGATGTGGAGAAACTAGAACACTCATACACTTCTGGTGGAAATGTCAAAAGCCACTCTGAGAACGTTTGCCTATTCATGACCATTGCTGGATATCTACCCAAGAGAATGAAAACAAAATATTGTAAGCAAATGTTCATAGCATTTTTTCATGACATCCAAATGACAACAACCCAAATGTCCATTAGTTGGTTAATGTATAAACAAAATGTACTATATCCATATAATGAAACACTAGTTGGCAATTAAAAGGGAGGAAATACTGTTGCATGCCATAGCAGGGACGAACCCTGAAAACATTACAGTAAATGAAAGAAGCCAGACACAGATAAATATTATGTGATTCTTTTTATATAAAATCTTTAGAGATGGAAAGTTTGCCTATGGATAGAGCTTGGAGTGACTGCAGATGGGCAGAAAGATTCCTTTTGGGAGTAATGGAAATGTTCTAAATTACACTGCAGTGGTGATTTCTAAAATCACTCATTATATGTTTCATAAAGAACTGCAGTCCAAAATATCTGCGCTAAATATGCTGGCAAAAAAAGAAGTGAAATTGTATTTTTCTTAACAGAACCATTTGTGATCTTTTTTTAAAAAATTATTTATTTATTTGACAGCATGCAGGAGTGTGCACAAGCAGGGGAGCTGCAGAGAAAAAAGCAGATTCTCCTCACTGAGCAGGGAACACCATGTGGGGCTGGATCCCAGGACTCTGGGATCATGACCTGAACCAAAAGCAGAAGGCAGAAGTGAAGACGTGAAGATGCTTAACCACTGAGCCACCCAAGCACTCCTCTCCCATTTGTGATCTTTAAAACAAGTTTCTATCAATAACAAATGAAAGGTAACAGAATGACACCCCAAAATGACTGTAGGAGCTCAGGACATGCCATCCCCAAGTAAGCTGCTTTGATATATTTTGAGCTGTAGATGCCTGAAAAACAGCAAATGCAGGAAGAGGCTTTCTCTGAACTCCCCTTTTCTGCCTAAAGGTAGATGCTCCAAAAGGAACTCAACTGGCATAAATCCCATCTTCACGAGGCTCCTCAACCGGTAAGACTGATAAAGATGGACATGACACCCAGACAAACTTTGTCACAAATTATCATTCCTCCCATCTATTCTTGGAAGTGCCCATTCATCTTCCCTAAAAATGACTTACTAGCCCCTAAGAAGCTTACATTCCTTCTCTTTCCCCATTAAAACTGTATTTAAGCCCCAATCCTAAAAGGGTGGGTAGTGTTTCTTATTTTTTCCCTGGATAGCTTTCTCTTGTTAGTCTTTTATTACAGGGGTCTCAGCCAAGAACTGAGAAAGAGTGGAGGGCAAATTATCCCCCCTATAACCACCACCAAAGTAGGACAGACAAATTCTACGAGAGAACTTCAAATTGATTCTAGGCCTCTTGGTGCCCACACCGGTGCACCCACAAGACCCACCCACCCTCACTTTGTGTTGAGGTGAGCAATCAGATTAAGGAAAAGCCTGGCATCTTAGAGTTCTCACCAGCAGCTAATATACACGATCCTCATGGATTCCATCAGCTTCTTTGCCTCTGAGGAAAAAAATACAACTGGATTTTCAGTAGTTCACAGGGCCACCCACAATCTGGCTTGTCGCAAATCCCTCTTCCATCATAAGTGGAACCAGAGTGAGCCTGCTGCCCTGCTTTTTCTTGGGGCTAAGTTGGGCATGTGGTGGGAACCCTATGAGGTTAGGCGGGTACATGGGATGCAGAGGGTGGCACCGATTTCTCCCCTTCCATCTAACCTCGCTAAATCTTCAGGACCCGGAGGATTGCGATTTCTCCATACAGAGTGGTAGGAACTCGGTCTCGAGAAAGCTCCCGAGCCCATGCGGAAAGGCAAACTGCGCTCCCCACCCAGGCCGGTGCCTTGACGTATCCCCATCCTGCCCTTGCACTCGGATTCGCCCCGCCGCCCCGGGCCTGCAGCTGTCCCTCCCATTCTCAGGCGGCTCACGGAGGAGGAGTTGCCTAATTCTGCAGAGGATAATGGATTAAACCTTTTCCTTCTAAAGCGGTCGGAAGATGGAGATCCTGCCCCTGTCCTTGGGGTCCAGAATTCGTACTTGCAGGAGGAGCTCGGTCCATTACTAGAAGTGTGGAATTTGGTGCCTGGGCGGGGCGCCCTGCGAGCTGGGGGCACGGAGTGCTTTGGCGGGAGCTGGCTGAGCGATAGTACCAGAGGCGGCCGGAGGAGAGGGAGCGCGCATAAGGAGGCCTGGTAGGGGGGACCCCATCCGAGCACTCACCAAAGATCTCTTGATGCCTGCTCTGGGGGTAGGTCAAACACCGCCGGCGTTGCAGGTGCTTCTCTGGAAACCCGTCGGGAGAAATGCGCAGATCGACGCGTCCTGGGCCTTACGGGTAAATCCTTCCTCTCCTCCCAAGGAGGAGCGAGACCGCGGTCAGGTCCGGGAGGAAGCTGTAAGCCACAACCCGCGGGAAACCGAGAAGCCCTGGGTGCGGCCCGGCGCGTTCGGGTGCTGTAGGCTAGGGTGGTGCTCTCGAGCAGCCCAGTCCGCAGTCCAGGGCTGCAGGCGAGATCCCGGCGTGCCCAAGTGGCCAGGATTCGCCGAGGGCGCGCTGCTGCCTCGGGTCAGGCTGTGCCGGGAGGCGTCCCGGAGGGCAGCTCAGCGCGCTCTCCAGCCGAGAGGGACGGCCCTGGGGGCCCCGATGCTGGAGGCGAGGACTCGCGCGAGCGGCCAGAGACCGTGCTCCAGACGGCTGGGGCTGCTTTCGAACTGCTGGTTTCCCCTCTGCCCACAGGCGCCAGAGGAGCGCAGCACCTTCCGCGTAAAGCAGCGTGACACAGACAAGGCTCACAGCTTGTTTGGGACCTCCGAAGGCACAGGGTTGGAAAGAACGGTTCGATCTGCCTTTGATTGCTCAGATAGGCGGGACTTCATGGAGAACGGGGACCGTCTTCTTTCCCCAGCTGGTTCTAGCACGTAGTACTGCACCTGGCACAAATGTTTACGGAAGGGATAGAGAGCTGGGGATTTCAGCTCCGGCGTTGCCACTCACTGGATTTCTGATTCTGAGCTGCTTATCTAACTTCTTTGTTCTTCAATTTCCTCATTTGGAAATGGGAACCTATAAAAATAGTAGGACTTGTAGGATTGCTCAAGAGATTAAATTAATTTAATGCATGCGAGGAGCTCAGGACAATTTCTGGCTCATAGTATTTTCCTAATTCAATTAGCATTATACACCATGATTACCAGCACGTTTCGACTGTCTACAACGTTCTGCTATCAACAATAACTAGTTGCTCTGAATTCAGGAAACTGCTTTACTCACACACACCCCTTTTAAAAATCTCTTTCTACACTCCCTCCTCCACCACTACTAACTAGCTGTGTGTGACCTTGGGCAAGATGTCTAACCTCTCAGGTCCTCATTTTTCATCTGTACAACCGGGATGATAATAATAGTACCCTGATCCTAGAATAGTTCCTAGATCCTAGAATAGTACCTTGTGTTTAAATGAATTAATGTATATAAAGCCGTTAATTGTGCTAAGGAAGTGGAAAACACTGAATAATAAATATCAGCTGTTACTATCTGCACATATAAAAATTGTTTTCTTTTTTTCCTTTTTTAAAAGATTTTATTTATTTATTTATTTGACAGAGGGAGACAGCCAGGGAAGGAACACAAACGGGGGAGTGGGAGTGAGAGAAGTAGACCTCCTGCTGAGTAGCATGGGGGGGGGGGGTGCACAGGCAGGGCTCCATCCCAGGACCCTGGGATCCCGACCTGAGCCAAAGGCAGATGCTTAATGACTGGGCCACCCAGGCACCCCCAATAAACTTGTTTTCATGTTATAAATATTTCCATTAAAAAAGAACTTCAGGGGGCATCCCCCAAGTTTTGCATCTTTTAAAAGGCAGTGCTGTTAGAATATATAGATCAATGTTCATACAATTTGAGGGTAAAGAGAACCAGATCATGGGATCAAATTCTGTCACCGTAAACAAACAATGATAGCTTTTTGCTGAATTAGAATTAAAGCTTTTGATGAAAAAAAAAAAAAAAAACCTCCCCTATGCCTTGCCCTCCCAAATGTGAAATAAAAAGACAAATTATAAACAGAGAACATGCAGTATATAATTAAGAAATGCATGTTTAACAACATGGGGAAGTGCCTGTTTTATAAAATTTAAGGGTAAAAGACTACAAAACAACACATGGGTCCTTAGGGGCAACTAGTGCAGCAGGATATGACTGGCTTTGGCATCACATCCACTCGGGTTCCCAAGCACAGTGGCTCCTTGACCTCAGTTTCTTCCTCTGTGAAATGGGCCACCCACACCACTTCACCAGAGTTTTCTAAGAATTCAATGAGAAGACGACCCTGGCTGGTTTAAGTGTCCTACATAAGATAATGCTACTCTCCCTCACTCAGCTGAAAGTTAAACCCTACAGGGTCTATTTTCCAAAATTAGGGTTCCCACTGAATTCACACTTTGGTCTGTGCCTAAACTCAAGTTGAATTTGCTCATCCAGCTCCTTCGAGAGCCAAGGGAGCTGCTGTTCCGCTGCCTTCTTGAGAGATGGTGGTTCCCTGCCGGGTGGAGAGGGGACCCTGAGACTTCCTCAGAGGAACGGATTAGGCCTCTAAGCCCATCCCCGCAGCCTATGCAGGCGGGGCTCACCGTAACCCCGCGATAGGGCAGTCAAGGAGCCACCGCAGGTTGGGGACCTGGGCGGTGGCCTCCAAGCGTCGCACTGCCCGGAAGGGGCGCCAAAGAGAGAGCGGGCCACGGAGCGCCTTCCCCGCTTCCGACCCAGGAGCTCCGGCGACCGCCCGCCACCGCGGGCCGCGGAGAAAGGTGCGAGCTCGCTTTCTGAGGCTGAGAGGGTGGAGAGGAAAATAGAGCTGCGGACTGGGGCAGGTTTAGCTTGGGTCTCCCGAGCGGGAGAAGTCCCCCTCTCTGCCCCAGACCCCTCCCGGAGGTCAAGGTGTGAGCGAGTGGAACCTTCAGTCTAAAGAAAGAACGAGCCAGCTCCTGGGTTCCTCAGGTCAAACTCGCACTTGAATTCCGCCTTTTATCTTTATCCGTGCCTGGAGGGGAAAAGTAGACAGCTGACCCCACCTGAAATCCCCACAATCATCCTCATTTTCTGCTTGCTTAGAGAATGTTCTTCCAGGTCCTAGTTGGGATATAGAGTAAAAGGTTTCACTCCCCACCTCCATCGCAAAGGGCTTAGTAGCACAGATTTTGTGGGGACAGGGGATTCCTTTTGCTCTAATTTAGGAATAATTTAAAATACAGAAAAGTACCTGTAATTACCATTTTAGATACGTCTTTCCTCAGCACCTCTCACCAAGTGAGAAAAGAGAATATTGGAATGTTATTATTTATTGGTCAAGTGCCCAAGGGGCAAAAATTAGCTTATCAAATTAAAAACAAAACTAAAATGAAAAACTTGACACAAAATTCCTCTTTTCAAAAATGGACTATTTTCATAAAGCAGTATTAGGTTCATAGCAAAGTTGATCTGTAAGTCCACAGATTTTCCCCTCTCCCCCAACACCCAATATACATACTTCCTCATCATCAACATCCGCCAGCAGCATACTGGTACATTTGTTACTACGATGAACCCACATGGACATACCACTACCACTCAAGTCCACAGTTTACCTTAGGGTTCACTCCTGGTGTTAGGGTAATTTTGACCTCATACAATGAGTTAGGAAGTATTCCTTCTGCTTCTGTCTTCCTCATATTTGGTAGAATTCACCTTTATGTGGCAGGATAAAGGGAAGGAAGTCCTTCAGAAAGTAGAACAATTCTGGGGGTGCCTGGCTGGCTCAATCCATAGAGCATGCGACTCTTCATCTAGGAATCAGAAGTTCAAGCCCCACATCGCATGTAGAGATTATTAAAAAAACAAACAAAACAAAAAACAAAAACCAATGAACAAATAAAATAGAACAATACTGAAAATTTAAAACTTCTGCTCTGTGAAAGACATTGTTAAGAAAGTGAAAAGAAAAGGGGTGCCTGCTTTGCTCAGTTGCCTTCTGCCTTTGGCTCAAGTCATGATCCCAGGGTCTTGGGATCAAGCCCCATGTTGGGCTCCTTGTTCAGTGGGGAGCCTGTTTCTCTCTCTGCCACTTCCCTTGCTGTGTGTCCTCTCCCCGTCTCTTTCTCAAATAAATAAATAAAATCTTTTAAAAAAAAAAATAGGAAGGAAGGAAAAAAAAAAAAAAAAGAGTGAAAAGACAAGCCACAGACCCAAAGTGCTTAGAGGGAAATTTATAGCCTTGAATGCATATATTAAAAAAGAAGAAAAATCTAAAATCGATCATCTGAGTTTCCATCTTAGGAAACTGGAAGAAGAGAGGAGCACATTAAATACACAATAAGCAGAAGAAAAGAAATATAAAAATTAGAGTAGATATCAGGACCACCTGGGTGGCTCAGTTGGTTAAGCATCTTCCTTCTGCTCAGGTCATGATCCCAGGATTCTGCTTCTCCTTCTCCCTCTGCCCACTGCACCTCCCACCCCGCTCCTGCTTTCTCTCTCTCATAAATAAATAATAAAATCCTAAAAAAAATAGGGTAGATATCGATTGAATAAAATTGAATACAGGAAATCAGTAGAGAAAATGGATCAAATCAAAAGCAGTTTCTTTGAAAAGAGCAATAAAACCATAAACTTCTAGCCAGGCCAACAAAGAAAAAAAGAGACAAGACATAAATTACTAATATCAAAAATGAAAAAGGGGACATCACTACATATCCCATGGACTTTAAAAAAATAATGAAGGAGCATTATGAACAACTCTATGTCCACAAATTTGACAATTTAGATGAAATGGATCAATTCCTTGAAAGGCACCATCTGCCCAAACTCATAAGAAGAAATCAGTTGAATAGGAAAGACAAAAAGAAATTAAATCAACGCTTAACTTTACAAAACAGAAAGCAGCAGGCTCAGATATATTCACTGGTGTTTTCTACAAAACATTTAAAGAAGAAAATATACCATATTTTAGCATAGTTTAAAATAGAAAAATTTAGATACATAAAATTCCATCCAAGAAAGGACTGATTAAAGAAGTGGTAGCAGGGGCGCCTGGGTGGCTCAGTGGATTAAGCCGCTGCCTTCGGCTCAGGTCATGATCTCAGAGTCCTGGGATCGAGCCCCGCATCGGGCTCTCTGCTCAGCAGGGAGCCTGCTTCCCCCTCTGTCTCTGCCTGCCTCTCTGCCTACTTGTGATCTCTCTCTGTCAAATAAAATAAATAAAATCTTAAAAAAAAAAAAAAAAAAGAAGTGGTAGCAGGGGTGTTTGCAAAGTTCTATTTTTTTTTTACCTGGGTCATGGTTACACAGGATTCACTTCATGATAATGATTTCTTTAAATTTTATTTATTTTAGTAACCCCAACCCAATGTGGGGCTCAAACTTATGACCCCAAGATTGAGTCGCACTCTCCCCCAACTGAGCCAACCAGGTTCCCCTTACTGCATAGTTATTTATTAAGTTATATCTTTGTTCTATGTACTTTCTGTATGTATAATATATTTCACAATAAAAGTAGCTAAAATTAATACATCTATGTTTAGGAATACTGTGAAATACTATCCAATCAATAAAAGAATAGGGTAAACCAAAGAGAAGAAGGAGAAGGAAGAGGTGGAGGAGGAGGAAGAGGAGGAGGAAGGGGGTGAAAATATACAAATTTTCTACAATCTCCTCCAGAAAATAGATGATAAAGGAAAACTTCCTAACTAATTAACCCCGTACCAAAACCAAAGACTTTGTAAAACTACAGACCTCTTTCTCATGGACCTAGATGCAAAAATCCTCAACAGAATATTAGGATTAGATTAGATTGGATTAAACTAGACTAGATTAGAAATCTAATTCAACAAAATCCCTCTCTAAAGGTCATTAATACTATCCATTTCATATTAAGGATTAGATAATGATATTAAATATGAGACACATTTATTTATGCTTTTATCTATTTTCTGGGTGCTTTAGTAGCACTGTAATCCTATTTCTCCAGAGATGTTACAGTAAGAGTTACAGTTAATCCCATGTGAGTTAACCTATTCAACCTGTATGGAGCAGGTTTAGTTAACGGTTTTCCTTTTTTCATTCCCCAGCACAACATATTAGATAACCACTTTGATAGGTGAGTGAACTGAGATTTGTTTAGATAATTCAGAGATCCTAATCAAAGAAGGGGCATTCCTAGCTGACTTACAGCACTGAAATATTGTGTTCAGCCACAGAGCCACCGTGCAGTGATGGGAGTGCTTCAAGCATTTATTAAATTTATTTCGTTAGCTCTAATACTACAGCAACTATTCAGGTCAAGTGTTGTGTGCAGTGTTGAAACACATTTTTAGCCCAGGGGTTTTTAAGCTGTGAGTCATTTTATTTTGTGGATTACAACCAATATTTTAAAAATGAATATAGGGTTAAGTATATCAAGTGCTACTCTGATAGCAATAGCAAATGCTGTTTTGTCACCCTTCTGTTTCAAATTTTTTTATGCATGCACTGGGTCATGTTGCAAAAGGGACTTATGTTTACGAGTCACTGAGATGGGTACTTGGAGTGGGAGTTCAGCAGGGCAAAGCAAAAAGGGAGACCCCGGAGTCCCACGCCTGAAAAGGAACTCGAAGCCGGCGCAATGACACGTTCAAGGAGCGCTCACACGTTAAAGAGAGTGGATTGGTCAAACCTTCAGAGTCCCGCCCACGACGTCTCCTGCACCAATGGCTGTGCGGCCAGGGCGGGGCGGGGCGGGGAAGGGGCGGGGCGAGCCGCGAGCGGGCTCCTTAAGTAGCGGCTGCGTGGATGCACTAGTAGAAAAGTCTACGACGGCACGGTGGAGTGGTGTAGAGCCAGACGGGAGCGACGTCGGACGCGCGGGATCTTCCTCACGGAACCATGTCAAGGCAAGAAGGAGGCGCTAACGCCTCCTCGTGGGTCGTTGCCTCCCGGCGAAGCTCGGCAGTGTTCCGTGCTCCAGAAAGGAGGCCGGCGGAGGACCCGAGTCCGAGAGGTTCGGAGGCCCGTAGGGGCGGTAGAGGTGGCGGCTTGAAGAACTCCGGCCTCCAGCAACCTGTGACCGCGGGCCTCCGAGAACCGCCGCTTTGCTTTGGATTGAAGAACGTGTGGGTGGGCGCTGTGATCGGTGAGTGAAAGAGGATGGGTGTGCCGGACAGGGCCGGGGGTGGAGCCTGGGCAAGGAGTCCATGCCCCACTCTCCTCGCCTCCGATCAGCCGCCACTTAATGAATTCAGGACTTGACCTGGGTTATTCATAATACCTTAGGATGCTGTACTTAGTCATTTAATGCACATTTGATATTTCGTGGAGACGATATTTTGGTAGAACAAACAGATGTATGAAATCTTTGGGATGAAAGGTCAAGTCTTTTCACAGTTTACCCCAAAATGAACAACAAAGCAGTCCTGAGTACAGTCTGTTCCTTTGGGCACCATTTAGAGCCATTGAACAAGGTTTAGGATATTATGGGATTGTTCAGACCATTGGCCATATCTTGCACTTAGTTTCTTTTGTTGAATATGATTTATCTGCTGAAAAGCAGGATCTTTTTTCTTAGTACATCTTGAGTCTTCCAAATTCACCTTTGAGAAACATTTAGAAACAATAGGAATAGAGATTTGCCCCCATTTGTGACCATTAAGACTGAGGATAAATTCCAACATTTTCCCTATTAGGTTTGGGAGCTAATACTTTGTTTACCCTCTTTTAAACCTGGTTTAAAAACAATAACCACTTTTTTTAGGCTGCTATTAAATAGAGCATTAGGAGACTGATTGCTAGACCAGCTAGAGATCAGTGTTCCTTCAAGAAGGCTCAGGCTCAAAGATCTGACAACTGATGCCCTTTAAGTGAAAGCCACTAGGTTTGCGCTAAAAATCACTCAACACTTATTGAGCTCCTGTGACAGTGCTAGACGGCACCTGCTTAATGTTGGTCTGGAACTACTTTTTTTTTTCCTTAGTGTAGTTTTAAAAAAATTAAGCTTAATTTTAGGGTTACAGTGTGCGGTACAGTACTGTTAACTGTAAGAACAATGTTGGGTGACAGAGCTGTAGAATGTTGTCATGTTGCATGACTGAAACTACCCATTAAACAACTAACTCCCTATTACCCCCTTTTCCCATCCCTGGAAAATACCATTCTATTTTGTTTCTTTGTTGGACTACATTAGATACCTCCAAGAAGATCATGCTCTATGTGTTTTTTGTGATTGGCTTATTTCATTTAGCATAACTGTCCTCAAGTTTTATTCATGTTACAAATGATAGAATTTCCTTTTTTAAGGCCTAAATCTTCTCTAGCATGTATATACTATGTTTCTTCATCCAGTCATCTGTTGGTAGACATTTAGCTTGGCTCCACCTCATGACTATTGTGAATAATGCTGTAATGAACATGGGAGTCTAGATAGCTCTTTGAGATAGTGGTTTTGTTTCCTTTGGATATAGATCCATAAATGGAATTGCTAAATCTATGGTAGTTATATCTTTAGTTTTGGGGGGACCCTGCATGCTTGCACCAATTTATATTCCCACCAAGAGTGCACAAGTCTTCCCTTTTCTGTACATTCTCACCAACACTTATCACTTATATTTTTTAAGATTATTCATTTATTTGAGAGTGAGATAGCAGAGTGAGCGTGCATGAGTGGGGGGAAGGGGCAGAGGGAGAAGCAGATTCTCCACTGAGTAGGGAGCCAGACAAAGGGGGCTCCATCCCAGGACCCTGAGATCATGATCTGTGCTGAAGGCAGCCACTTAACCCACTGAGCCACCCAGATAACCCTCTTGTATTTTTCTTTCTTCCCTTCTTCCTTTCCTCCCCCATTCCTTCCTTCCTTCCTTTCTTTCTTTATTTCTTTCTTTCCCTTTTTTAAGATTTTATTTATTTATTGGAGAGAGAGAGAGAGACAGAGATAGCAAGAGTGGGAAGCAGGTTCACTGCTGAGCAGGGAGCACAATGCGGGGCTTCATCCCAGGACCCTGGGATTAAGACCTAAGCCGAAGGCAGCCGCTTAATCAACTGAGCCACCCAGGTGCCCCACTCCTTTCTTGTATTTTCGATAGCCATTCTAATAGGTATGACATGATACCCAATTGTGATTTTGATTACAACTTTTAAAAAATTTTATTTTTAAAAATAGGTCGTGGGGGGTCAAAAATAAAAGACATCCAAAGTACAACAAACACGAAAATACAGGTAAGTGGTCTGAGATCTTAAATCCTCAAAGAGTGTAGTTCTTTTCTAAGTCTAATTTTTGTTTAGCTATTAACATAACTGTAGTAATTTAGTAGCAATGTAGTAATTTCACATACTGTGGTCCATTCCAGGTCCAGGTTTTGTGACTCCTGGAGGAAAAATCTTTACAGATAATCTCCACTGACAAATGAGATCGCTGAGGGAATATTCATTATGCACTTCCTGGCTCTCATGTCTCAAACATTGACCCACCCCTGTGTTCCCAGTCTCAGCAGCAACATCATTCACCCAGTCC
This sequence comes from Mustela lutreola, assembly GCF_030435805.1. Classification (NCBI taxonomy): domain Eukaryota; kingdom Metazoa; phylum Chordata; class Mammalia; order Carnivora; family Mustelidae; genus Mustela; species Mustela lutreola. Next base: position 115,712,589 of record NC_081295.1, read on the forward strand.
CCAAGCCGGGAATCTCCGATTACTTCCTGTTCCTTATCCTGTAACCAGTGCTTTCTATTTCCTGTGTTTCTCAAGGAGAATCCCATCATTTGGGGTGTTCTCCCCTAACGGTTCACCCTGCTTCCAGTCTTACCCCCTTTAACCATCCTCTGCCATGACCAGGACAATAATTGTGTTCATAATTTTTCTTTTCATGCATAAAAACTTTTTCTGATATCTCATGGTCTTAAGAAGTCCAGACTTCTTAGCATGGTCCACTTGATCTAGGTCCTTTTCCTTCACTCCCTCCTCGAACTCTCTCTTGAGTGTCACCAGCTGGACTCCTGCCACACTTTCTCCTATCTTAGCTGTTAGAACTCCTGCTCATAAGGGAGGTCTAAGACCTTCTGCATCCCCATTCTAGGTAGGTCTCTTTCCCATCTTCTCAGCATCAGTTTCAGCCTCATTGAAAACCTTCCACAGAGTTGTCTGTAAACAGTGCCAATGGCAAGCTCTGAATCACCAGTCAGACAGCATTTGGTGCAGCAGTTTCTAGTTACTATTGAATCAGTGTGGGTATCTGAGATTTATGTACACTGAAAGATGTGACTTGTAGATCTTATCCTCCAAATGTCATCTAAGCCTTGTAGTAAGTTGGTTCCATTACCATATATGTGGTGAAAGTAGGGCATTCCCTCAAGTCCAAGAGTTCCTGTAAGTAACCTGACAGTTCAGTCAGCTGGTATTTATATACCACAAAGCAAATCCCTACAGTTGAGCAAGTTTGCCAAATTACTATTTGATAGTTAAGAGGACAGATTAACACCTTACTCTTCTAAAACTGGTTGCTGAATTTATTCTCTAGTGGTCACAGTAGCTTTTATTTACTTTTTAAAAAGATTTATTTACTTGAGAAAAAGTGAGCGGGAGGGAGAGAGAATCTGAAGCAGACTCTACACTGAGCATAGAGACCAACGTGGGACTCACTCCCACTGTGCTGGGATCATGACCTGAGCTGAAACCGAGAGTCAGATGTTTAACTGACTGAGTCACCCATGCACCCCTATCACAGTAGTTTTTAAATTTAGATTGTCCTGCTCCTTTTCATCCAAACAGGGGATGAATCTCAGGATAAATTTGTTGACTGTAGAATGCCCTCAAAAATTAGAAATTAAGGGGCACCTGGGTGGCTCAGTCATTGGGTATCTGCCTTCGACTTGGGTCATGATCCCAGGGTCCTGGGATCGAGCCCCGCATGGCAGGGGCTCCTTACTCAGTGAGGAGCCTGCTTCTCCCTCTCCCACTCTTCCTGCTTGTTGTATCTCTGTCAAATAAATAAATAAAATCTTCTTTAAAAATTAGAAATTAAGATACTGACTGATAGCAATACTATATTTCCTTTAAATTTTTATACTGTTTGTAGCTGAGTGATTTTTGGATGTGGGGGGCATGGTAAGAGGCCTTCAGTCTCACCTATTTTTCTGCTGCATCTAGATAATAAAAGGTCATTCAGAAGAAGCAGAGGTCAGAATCTTTGGCGACAAGGTGATGCAGGTGAAGGCCAAAACAGTGATAGATAATCTTGTTAAAAAACAAGAAAATTACAGTTCAAAGCTCAGAGCTGGTAAGTAATTTTTGCTTACTGTATATAGCCTTATAAAATTAAAAAAATTGCATTCAGTGTTATAAGGCATTATAGTTGAGGCTTCTCTTGACATCAAAGCTTCAGACTGCCATCATTAAATCTTATCTTCTAGGGACTTTTTTTTCTTTGAAATCCCAGAATACTGTTTTCCTCAAATTAAGACACTTAATCTCTGTGGTTAAGCCTAGCAGTTTTACTTTTAGCCACAGATAGGTGAAAACAAAAATAACCTTTTAATACATTCACTCTTAATGGTAGAAGAAGGATTATTCTGACCTTCTGATTCTATGGTGTCTTCCTCTCTGGAACCTGACTGATTTTGGAAAAGTATCTAGTTATTTGGTATTTAAAGAATCTCTAGGGTACCTGGCTGGCTCAGTCAGTATAACATGCGATTCTTGATCCTCGGGTCACGAGTTCAAGCCCTAGGCTGGGTATAGAGTTTACTTAAGAAAAATCTCAGATTTTGTTAAAAACAAAACAAAAACAAAAATTCAGACCTGATGGACTAGAGAAAAAGCCATTATTGAGCCATTTCCAGAAGCAACGTGAAAGTAAAAAGAACTGCATCTTGGGTTCAGAGGGCAGCGTTGCCTCATATAGTGTTTCTTGGGAAGGGAACTTTAGGAAAGCCTTTAAAACTCTTCATCTGTTAACCTGGGGGGACATTTGGCTGACAGGATTCTTATAAGCTTAACATGATTTATCAGCAAATACTAGGCTCTCCTAATTTTCCTTCTCTTCAATAAATGTATTTTCCTCATTTATCCTCATAATCTGGTATTATCCTCATAAATATCCTCATAAATCTGGTAACTGACAAACCATGACTACTACTGTCATAGCATTGGAGTACTAAAACCCACATTTTATATTTTAAGCATTATTGTCTTGTTTTTAAACAAAATAGTAAAGTGGTTTGGGGGAATTTGTACAATTAGGATTTGTTTTGAAACTAATTCAATAAAAATATTTTAACAGATGTTGTTGCATTCCAACCTTCTGTTGGAAGAGATGTAAAGACAGATAGTAATGTTACAGAGAATCAGCCATTGATTGATTGGGATCAGATTCGAGAAGATGCTTTGAAATGGGGGAGAAAAAAATGGGAAGGTTAGTGCTATATCCGAACATTTACATGTGGTGTTGATGTATCACTTGAGCTGTTGTGTTTTTTTTAGCCTCATGAGGTTTTTATCCTATAAAAAGTCTTATTTCTAGTAATGAAATTAATACGAAAAATGATAATAAAGTATTAAGTGCTACAAATAGTCCCTAGGGCAAGATTTTTTTCTGTGTTGTCTGTGCCGTAATCTATGTTCTAAGTGGGAAATTAAAATATTATACTTAACATTTTGTCTTATTTGAGGTAACTCACAGAAGGAGTTTAATAATAAATGGAAAGAAAATGGGGCATAAGGGGAAAATGAAGGCGATAAACATGCCAACCATAAGTGGTTTAACATTGTTGCCTACAGTTGAATAAAAATTGATCCTGGAGTGTCCTGCTTGACAGCGGCAAAATAAAAAGGGAAAACTGTTTAACAAAGAAAGAAACATAGTTCTTGAGATTTGGGTTTGTTCATTTGCTTTAGTTTTAAATGAAAGTCTCACCTGGAATTATATACAGAGTGTTATGTTTCATGTTATAGTCACTAAATTTCAGGGTAAATTCAGTTATCAGAGTGAGGCGGCAACACAACCTTTATTAAAAATTTAAAAGCTAATGGACTGATAGTGACCAATATTAACAATGACTAATTCAGGGGTTGGTCTATGTGCATGTTGTTACCAGTGCCACCTGGACAGGATATGTGGTGGGGAGATATGGAGTAGGGAGGCCAGACAAAGGATTTAGATTCGGAGGAAGTTTGCAAGGCATATAAGAAAACAAAAAGTAGCCTCAGAAAGTGGAAAAAGAAATACTCTATTCCTAGACAGAAATGGGACAGACCATCAAAAGAAAAGAAAAAAAAATCAGTCTACTGTGTTTTAGAGAAGATTAATCAATTGGGATGATTGTCTTGTAAGCCATACTTCCTTTCTTTTTTTTTTTTTAACTATGAAAAATGTTTATTTGTTATGAAACAAGTAATTTCATCCCAACTTAAGAATAATAAAAATTGTACCAATACATACAGCTTTCTTTTTAACGATGGGTTTTTAAAAAATTCTTTATTTTTTTCTTTTATATTAAACTTAATTATTAAAATTCTTTCTTGGGTAAAAAATGTGATCAAAAGGTAAACTAAAACAGATTTCAGAGACTAGCATAAGCCTGACTGGCAAAGAACAGATCTCTAAAATTGTAAGGGTGAATTTAATAAGTATTTTAGTTTGATTTCTGTTACTTTGAATACGTTTCAGTGAAATGTAAATTCTGATAATTTATTGAAGGTTTAACTTTAATCTTTGTCCCAGATCTACCGCCAATTAAGAAAAACTTTTATGTAGAGTCAGAAACAACAAGTTCAATGTCCCAGGTGCAAATAGACACTTGGAGGTGGGTGCTTTTATTCCTTAAGTATTTGTATAGTTGCTACTCATTAGGGAAACCTTTAAAGTGATTACATTTGAAGGCTACACCTCTGGTGTTAACATGAACTTGATTGCATCCTACATGATATTTTAGAGCATTGCTCTTCAATAAACCTTTCTGTAAAGATGGGGAAAGGGCTATATTTGTGTCTGATAGAGCAGTCATTATCTATATAGCTACTGAATACTTAAAATATGACTAGTATAATGGGGGAACTGAGTTTTCCATTTGAAATTTTAAAAGACTCATTTGGTTAGTGCCTGCTGTATTGGACAACACTTTTAGAGAATTATTTCTACAACTGTTGAAAATGAGTTGATTCAATGCATTTCTTATTCTTCAGTACTTACTATCTGGAATTAAAGGTCCTGACAGCAACATTTTTTTTTTCTCTCAAAGTCTGTTGTAAAACTAAGTATGGTACAGCAGAAAGAAGAGTTATTCTAGCTCAGACTTTGGATAAGTAACTGATGACCACCTGTCAAAGGAGAATGATTGCCTTTTAGCAGAATTGTTGAGGACAAGGTTCCATACTTATTTTTGTGTCTGCAAAGTCTGATTTGAATCATGAAGTATTTGATTTTCAGGCTCTATTCCTATTTCCATGAAATTTCACTGGCCCCTTCATAAAATGGAATTTTTCCCCTCTTTTTTTTAAAAGATTTTATTTATTTGACAGAGTATGAGTAGGCAGACTGGCAGGCAGAGGGAGAGAGAGAAGTAGGCTCTCCACTGAGCAGGGAGCTGGATGTGGGGCTCGATCTCAGGACACTGGGATCATGACCTGAGCTAAAGGCAGACGCTTAACAACTGAGCCACTCAGGCACTCCTTTTTTCCCTTTCTGATAACTATTCTGATTAGAAAAAGATGTGTTCACTTCTATTTCTTTGTGGTTACATCTTACTGTAACTTTACAGTTGCAGTTGAATTTCTAGATACAATGAACTAATGCTGGCAAAAATTTCTGGCTTAGGGAATGAAGTGACTAAAGCTGCTAAGATTTGTTCTATTTTTCCTTAAAGGAAAGAAAATTATAATATAATGTGTGATGACCTGAAAGAAGGTGAGAAGCGTCATATACCCAATCCTACCTGTAAGTTTGAGGATGCTTTTCAGTGTTTTCCTGAGGTTATGGAAAACATTAAAAAGGCAGGCTTTCAAAAGCCAACACCGATCCAGGTATGCTTTTTTCCCTTTCTTTCTTTAATTCCAATATTTTGCTGACAGTTCCCCCTACCAAACAATATCTGATTAATTTTTTAAAGATTTTTTTTTTTTTTGAGAGAGAGAGTACAAGTATGGGGGTGGGGAGGGAGGAGAGAGAAGCAGACTTCCCATTGAGCAGGAAACCCACTGTGGGGCTCCATCCCAGGACCCTAGGATTATGACCAGAGCCCAAAGCAGACCCTTCACGGAGCCATGCGGGCACCACAATATCTGATTATTAGATGTTAAATCAGCAGGGAGTAACTATCCCTTCTGAGCATTCCCCTGAAACCCCCCTGTACCACCAGTGCCTAGCACTTAAAAATGTTTATTGAAAGAAGTTTGGGCCTAGGAGAGGAGGGGCATGTGACTAGAAGATGTACTTTTAATTTTAATGTTGATCTTTCTTTTTTAGTCGCAGTCATGGCCGATAGTTCTACAGGGCATAGATCTTATAGGAGTAGCCCAAACTGGAACAGGGAAGACATTGTCCTACCTAATGCCCGGATTTATACACTTGGACTCACAGCCTGTGTAAGAATTTCTGCAACAGGGTTCTCTTTATGGGGGGTTAGCAGATATGGATACCAAAAATGCAAGTTTCTTTTTGTCTGTTGCATTGGTCAAAAAGTAATGGCAAGCCTCAGGGAAATGCACACGTACTGTGGTGGTGAGAGTATAAATTGTCAAAACATTTTTAGAAAGCCATAGGTAGTCTTAATATTGAAATACTAATGTTTAAATTATCATTTCCAATTGTGTGAGACAATGTTGACCATGCTAAATGAAAAGACTGGTATCAGAGCCCTTGGGAGTTTTTTAGTGTGCTGTTCTTCAATATTTTTACATGTTTTGTAAATGTGTGTGACATCCATTGCTACAAATTCTGAAAGCACTGAACAGATATACTATGTACCTGAATCAGGTACTTTAACAGTTATTTTCTCTCCAAAGAATTAGAGGAGAAAGGAATGGACCAGGCATGTTAGTCCTTACACCTACCCGCGAGTTAGCACTTCAAGTAGAATCTGAATGTTCTAAGTATTCATACAAAGGCCTTAAAAGGTAAGTCATCTTTGTCCCTTCTTGCATCCGCATTTTAATAAATCCTAGTTTTATACATTCTCCCTATTATTTTTCACACATGTAGAGAATCTGAATGGCTTAGCATGGGTCAGGCATTGCCCCAGTCCAATCAATGGTAGCCCGGGCAGTAAGGTCAAGTAACAGTGATGCAAATGTCGCTCTTGAGGACACATCCTTGTGGGCTGATGGGTATGGATGGTTTTAGAATGGGGCTAATACTACCCAGAAGGTATCTGATACTCTTTCTGCATACTTTTTACTGTGTTATTTTATACCCAAAATGCTTTGGTTAGTTGGGATTTTGCTTTGTGATGGGACATTCCTTACCTGAACATGAACCTTTTTTTTTTTTTTTTAAAGTGTTTGTATATATGGCGGTGGAGATAGAAATGGACAAATACAAGATCTGAAAAAAGGAGTAGACATTATTATTGCAACTCCTGGAAGACTGAATGATCTACAAATGAATAACTTTGTTAACCTCAGAAGTATAACCTACTTGGTAATGATGGAGGGTTTGGGATACTGGGAGGAGGAACTGAACTCTTATTAAACTCTTTTTTTTTTTTTTTAAGATTTTATTTATTTATTTATTTGTCTCAGAGAGAGAGAGAGCGCGAGCGTGCACACAAGCAGGCAGAGGCAGAGAGAGAAGTGGGCTCCCTGCCAAGCAAGGAGCCTGATGTGGGACTTGATCCTAGGACACTGGAATTATGTCCTGAGCCAAAGGCAGTGACTTGACCGACTGAGCCACCCAGGCATACCCCCCCACCTTTTTTTTTTTTAAGATTTTTAAGTAATCTCTACACCAAACCTGGTGTTCAAACTTGCAATCCTGAGATCAAGGGACACTAGCTCTACTGACTGAGCCTGCTGGGTGCACAGAACTGAACTCTTATTAAAACAGTTCTTTAGAATGGTTGTCAATTTTATAATGGTTTCAAATCCTAGGGATAGTTTCTATTCCCTCTAGTATATTAAAATAAGGATTTTGAGAATTCTATTTTAGTTTTTTTTTTTAATAAATGTTGGAGAATGTAGAGTTGTATAAAAGAAAATTAAAATCCATGTGGTTTTTTTTTTTAACTATTTTTTTTAAGATTTATTTTAGAGAACACATGCACGTGGGGCGGGAGGGAATGGTGGGTGTGGCGCAGAGGGAGAGGATCTCAAGCAGACTCCTGCACTGAGCCTAGAGCCCATTGTGGGGCTCAGTCCCCAAATTCTAAGGTCAGGCGTCCCTCCATGTGGATATTTAAGACATTTACAGTTTTTCTTAGATCTAGAAACTGTTAGCCAACTTAAAGAATCAAGTCAGTCTATTACAACTGTAGATCACTTACTTTGTCTTGAAGAAACTAAAACAGTGGCTTAAGTAATAGGGGAAATGAAGTTCCCTTACCATGGTATTCTGTTCATAAAGAGAGCATATTTCCCATATCTAAGGTAGCCGCTGTTGATTTTGATGCAGGTACTAGATGAGGCCGACAAGATGCTAGATATGGGATTTGAACCTCAGATAATGAAGATTTTATTAGATGTGCGCCCAGACAGGCAGACTATTATGACAAGGTAGGTGTATGCCTAACTGCTAGTCTGTAAAATAGAAATTGGTGGCCTGAACCCTATTCTTTTGGATTTCTGCAGAGGATTTTAGAGCATTGTTTGAAGGTGTCTTGAGATCCTCAGGTAAAAGATTTGTCATCACTTAGGAATAGCAACTCAGTGTAACTGCGGAACAATGACTGGGTTTCCTAAGTTACAGAGAGACTTTTTTTTTTTTTTTTGGAGCGGACTTTTTTTTTTTTTAAAGATTTTATTTATTTATTTGACAGAGAGAGATCACAGGTAGGCAGAGAGGTTGGCAGAGAGAGAGAGGGAAGCAGGCTCCCTGCTGAGCAGAGAGCCCAATGTGGGACTCCATCCTAGGACTCTGAGATCATGACCTGAGCCGAAGGCAGCGGCTTAACCCACTGAGCCACCCAGGCGCCCCATGGAGCGGACATTTTTAAAAAAGATTTATTTGACAGAAAAAGTGAGAGAGCATAAGCAGGGGGAGCCTCAGAGAGTGAGGGAGAAGCAGGCTCCCAGGGAGCCCGATGTGGGGCTCAAATCCAAGACTGGGATCATGACCTGAGTGGAAGGCAGATGCTTAACTACTGAGCCACCAGGCGCCCCACAGAGATTTCTATAAAAACCTAAGGGGGGGGACCTCTCCTTGGAGAGGAGATTTTATATCATAGTGGTGGTCTCAAATTTGAATGATCACCTGTCCTTAGAGATAAACCTTTGATTGCCCAGTAACTTTTTTGTGCAATATAAAACTGAGAAACAATGATTGTCATTTAAATACAGACTGATCTATAGACTATTATCTCCTGGGCTTATATGACCTATGTGCCATTAACATAAAAAAGAATAGTATATAATTGGAAAATACATTAAATTTTCTCACTTGTTTTGTTTTTAATACCACCCTCATTTGTTTTTTGCTAATATTCCCATTATTGTAATTACTGTGAAAGTACAAAAGATGATTGCTTTCATAATATATGGATGAAAAAACATTTGAAGTTATATGTCCTTTCATCAGTACACTTCATATGCCTTTATTTTGCATATGCATTTGGTTTTTTGCCTGTTGACAATGAATGCTAACAAAATACTAGGGTTTTTTTTTTTCTGTTTTTCTTTAATGAAGGCCAAGAAAAAACTAATCTATGAATTCATTTTAGATTATTAGAATTTAGGTTAGAATTTAAGGTGTAGGTCTCCTTTACCTTATAAACCTTATTTAAAGGTTTCATGTAGTAGCTTTGTTATAGTTGAGCTATTCTTTGTGAAATAAACATTGTCTGTAAAGTCTCCCTTATTTAAAAGTACTCAGGGTGTCTTTCATGAGTAATCTGGCTCATAGCATCCTTGGAAAAACTTAGTAATATTTGACTTAGAATACAATTTTAACATTTATATCTTGTTTTATTTCCAGTGCAACATGGCCATATGCTGTCCGTCGCCTTGCACAGTCTTATTTGAAAGAGCCAATGATTGTATATGTTGGTACTTTGGATCTAGTGGTAAGCTTGTTTATTACTATTATAAAAATATTTGTTATGAAAATTTTAGTTACTTTGTGTTTTGGTGTATCTCCTCTGCCCCCTCCCTAATTATAAAGACCCTAGATACATATGATTTTATTCATAAATAATTCAGTATATATCTAAGACTAACTTTTAACATCTCAAGTTTAAAATTTTAATAATCCCTTAGTACCATCAAATATCCGTTTCTTATTCTTATTTTCCTGATATCTCATTTTTGTTTAATCCTGTTAAAATCAGGTTCTAAACAAGGTCAATGTAGGTGTATGTATGTAAGTCTGGTGTTGTCTTTTGGTGAAGTCATGATGGATCATTGGGTTCAGATGTCAGTAATTATATGATTCATGAAGGTCTCTGGTATGTATCCCCTCCATTATAAAGTTATCTGGACTTTCACTTAATTGAGATCCGCACTTTCAATTAATCATTTTTTTTTTTAAAGTGTATTTATTTGACAGAGACACGGCGAGAGCGGGAACACAAGCAGGGGGAATGGAAGAGGGAGAAGCAGGCTCCACGCCGAGCAGGAGCGGGATGCTGGGCTCGATTCTGAGACCCTGGGATCATGACCCTAGCCAAAGGCAGACACCCAACAACTGAGTCACCCAGGCTCCCCTCAGTTAATCGTTATTGAAAAAAATGACCTTTTACTTAATCACCAGTAATAGTGAAAGATCATTGCCAAGATTCACTTCATCAGATTCCATGAAAAGTGAGGCTAGAGATGTCATTCTTTACTTTCATTAAATGCTACTAAAACCTATTTTAGGGGTGCCTGGGTGGCTCAGTTGTTGGGTGTCTGCCTTTGGCTGGGGTCCTTATCCCAGGGTCCTGCGATCAAGCCTCACATCAGGCTCCCTGCTTGGCAGAAGGCCTGCTTCTCCCTCTTCCACTCCCCCTGCTTGTGTTCCCGCTCTCACTGTGTGTCTCTTTATCAAATAAATCTTTAAAAAGAAATAATAAAAATAAAACCTGTCTTGCTTCTGGGTTAAAAAATTGTATCAATTATATTTTGAAATTTTGCATTAAGTTGTCAAAATCCTGAGTGGGAATTCTTGTGTCCTAAGCTAATCATCTTCCTTTATTGTAAGGACTTTACCCAAATTCATGATGAAAGTTTGGCCTTACTCCATGGTTCTTTTCCAACAATAGTAAGCAATTACTTTAAACGCACTGCCAAGCATTCAAGTTTCCAGCTCAGCTTAGGTGAATGAGCAAGAAGCAAAAGGGTGAGCTACAAGTCTGAGTAGGTACAGGTCATTTTGCAAGGACCTGCCTCTTCTTGTTAGCAGTTTATTAAAACTTAACCAGGGATAGAAATAGACGTATTCTGAGCCAATGTATAGGGTTTACCCATCAGTTTTGACGTACTGTGATCTTTATTCCTTTAGGCAGTAAGTACCGTGAAACAAAACATAATTGTCACCACAGAAGAAGAGAAACACTCTCATATCCAAACTTTTCTAGAAAGCATGTCTCCCAAAGACAAAGTCATAGTGTTTGTCAGCAGAAAAGCTGTGTAGGTATTTTTCTTTTACATCCTTAAATCATCCAGTTGATTTGTTTAGCATTAGCTCTCTTTGCATATTAATTTCAAAAGGGGCATTGCATGCATTCTAGTATGTTAATTCAGTCTTCTACTAATACAAGTAAAACTAGTGAATTTTCTGGTGGCATCAGAAGAAGCACTTCAGATTGCTGACTTCATCTTTTGCTTCAGGGCTGACCACCTGTCAAGTGACCTGATTCTGCGACAGGTATCAGTGGAATCCCTTCACGGTAACAGGGAGCAGAGTGACAGAGAGAGGGCATTAGAAAACTTCAAAACAGGTACATTTATGCAAGATGTTACTTGTGGCTGGTGAAGGGTGCAAGGCCTGGGCATGGCTGAATGACAGCACCTTTCCATGGAGCCCATTTGTAAGATCTATCCTCAGCTTGCAGAGCCCAAAATATACTGGTAAGAGCTCTGAATAATAATCAGATCTTCAGAACCATACAAATTCAAAGAGCAAATATTTCAACCTGGATATCAAGGTAATAATTTGCGATGGGGTTGTTTTCGTTAATTTCCCTGCAAGGCATAGATCTTTGTCATGTGGTTCAGGTGATTCAGGGGTTGGTTGCTGAACCATGGTGTGTGTGTTGTAATTCGCCATCAGTTCATTTATTTTTTTTTAAGATTTTATTTATTTATTGGACAGAGAAATAGAGCACACAGGTAGGCAGAGCAGCAGGCAGAGGGAGAGGGAGAACCTGGCTCCCTGCTTAGCAGAGAACCCCATGCAGGGCTCGATCCCAGGACCCTGAGATCATGACCTGAACCGAAGGCAGAGGCTTAACCCACTGAGCCACCCAGGTTCCCCATAATTCGCCAGCAGTTTAAAAGAAAGTCTATAAATGCCCGTTTCTCATTTTCACTCTCTGAAGTGTTTTAATACTGAAAATAACCGCTCACCTAATTAGATATTAGGGGAAGATTATAATTTTCTGCTATGTCTTGGGTTGGTTTACACCAGCATGTATATTCACGTATATTTTGGTTTTATTCTTTAGGTAAAGTAAGAATATTGATTGCCACAGACTTGGCATCTCGGGGGCTCGATGTCCTTGACATCACACACGTCTATAACTATGATTTCCCCCGGAACATTGAAGAATATGTGCACAGAGTAGGGCGCACCGGAAGGGCAGGGTAAGTTCGCACAGTCTTCCTGTGAAAGGAGCCAACTTTGGGGTGCCTGGGTGGCTCAGTGGTTTGCTCTCTGCTTGGTGGGGAACCTGCTTCCCCCTCTCTCTGCCTGCTTCTCTGCCTATTTGTGATCTCTCTCTCTCTCTGACAAATAAATAAACAAATAAAATCTTTAAAAAAGAAGGAAAAGAAAAGAAAGAAAGAAGCTAACTGTCACTATGCCCTTCACAGGCTATTCTTAGCCACAAAATGGCTTTTCTATTGCCTGTGAATTGTCTGGGCCACCTGCTGTGCTACTTTATCCCTTTCTTAACTGGCCTGTTCCGGAGTCAGCCAGATCCTTTGATTAGCTGCAGCTGTTTCTTATTCCAGTCTCTGCTTTCTATCTGTAGTGTCACACTGAGCTATACCCAGTTGTTCCTCTACTGTCCCCTATAAGAAGACCTTTCTTGCCACTGAGAGCACTACTATCAAATCCCCTGCAAGCACGCTGTATGAACAGCTCCAGATTATTGAGTTCTAAATCGGTGTTTGAGTGATGCTAACTTTCAATATATAATACATATTTGGGCTTATGAAAAAGTTGCAGTTTTGCTATTTTTAGTGTTTTGCTAACTGAACCATGAGTAGACATCCAAAATCAAATTACGCGGCACCCAGTTGGCTCAGTGGGTTAAGCCTCTGCCTTCGGCTCGGGTCATGATCTCAGGGTCCTGGGATCCAGCCCCACATCGGGCTCTCTGCTCAGCGGGGAGCCTGCCTCCCCCTCTCTCTCTCTGCCTGTCTCTCTGCCTACTTGTGAACTCTCTTTCTCTCTGTCAAATGGATAAATAAAATCTTTAAAAAAAAAAAATCAAATTACATGAGTTCCTTCCCCCCACCCCACCCTTTTATAGGAGGACGGGGATATCTATTACTCTCCTCACTAGAAACGACTGGAGGGTTGCTGGCGAGTTAATTAATATTCTGGAAAGAGCACAACAGGTGAGATTATACAACTTAGAACTCTACCTTGTATCACTTTTCTAATGTTCAGATAATCTCATTGATTCCAAGTATGGGCTTACTGCGTGCCAGGGTAAACAGATGTTACATGTGTTATGAGGGCCATAACATGGCAAAGACAAGGAGCTGTAATCCAGAATTAGGGAGCCTAATCTAATGGGAGTAAGCAGCAGTGGGAATCATAGTGCGGAAGAAGCCAGAGGAGTGGAGGTTGGGAGAATTGTTGTACAAGAATGGGATACAGATTCCAGCAGGGGAACATATTCAGGCCCAACAGACAGAATGCCCCGGAACGTGGCACCAGCTAACGCCTGTTCAAGGCCCTGAGAAGCAACTGAGGGGCCATATGAGCAAGAAGTGGTAGCACCAGGGAAGTTGAAGATCAGTCTGGTTTTCTAGCTGCAAGACAGATTTCAGAGCCTAGCGTGCAAAGAGACACGTTTCATTGTTGGAAAGACGTCATGGAACTGGGGAGATTTTGTAACTGAGATGATTTGAAAGTATTTTAGCATATTGTAGAAAAGCTGTTAACAGAAAGAAAAATCTCCTAATAACACATTTAATGTTTCAGAGTATCCCAGAGGATCTTGTGGCAATGGCTAAGAGGTATGAGGCGAATAAACTGAAAAAAGAAATGGAGAAAAAAATGGGGAAACCCCAAGGAAAACCCCAAAAGTTTTATTATTAATGTCCTTGTTGAAAAGTGGTACCAGCCTACTGCGAAGAGGTAAATAACACTTCAAATTTTAGACTTTCAAATGGCTGCTTTCCTTAACTACATTGTTGCTGTGTTTATTGAAATCAGCATTATGTCTAAGAGTCATTTACATAAATTATTCAGGGTCATTCTTTACCTATTACCTAAATTCCAGTTAATTTTTTTTTTCTTTTAAAGATTTTACTTATTAGAGAGAGAGAGAGTGCACAAGCAGGAGGCAGGGGAAGAGGGAGAAGCAGACTCCCCACCAAGCAGGGAGCCCAATGCAGGGTTTGATCCCAGGACCCTGAGATCATGACCTGAGCTGAAGGCAGAGGCTTAACCTACTGAGCCATGCAGGTGTCCCCAGTATTAATTCAGGAGTGGGCAAACATGCCATGTTCATGGCAGCTTTACTCATAACAGCCAAAAGGTGAAGGCAACTCAGGCATGAATGGATGGGTAAACAGGTTGGCCTGTCAAGGAGAATTCTGACCTGAGACACAGCATAGGTGAACCTTAATGACACTACACTTGAATGAAATAAGTCAAGGACAAATACTGTGTAATTCCACTTACATGAGATATCTAGAGTTATCAATTCACAGAAGCTGAATGGTTTTCAGGAGCCAGTGTAAGGGGGAATATGGAGAGATGTTTAATGGGTAGAGATTTTCAGTCTTTCAAGATGAAAAAAATTCTGGAGGTTATGGAACAGCGAATATACAGCACACCAAACTATATATTTAAATGGTCAGGGTGGCAAATTTTTATGTGAATTTTATCAGTTTAAAATTCAAAAGCTTGGGAACAGCAATTTACATTTTTTCTTTTTCAGATCTCAAGATATGTGGAAGTGTGAGAAACATGCTGGCACTATGAAGAAATAAGTGATTCTTAATAGTGTTTAAAAATGTAGAATTTGATATTTTATACTTTCTTTAATAAAATCAGAAGTACTTAAACAAGTTAAATTTTTTTCATGGATATTAAGCAATGTAGCATTGAACTTTTTCACTTTTTACTGTCCTTATTTAAAAATGTAAATTTTATCTCCTGTAATGTTGCTGTATTAAGGTCGGTCTTTAAAGAGTTAAAAGCCTGTTCAGATGTCATGGCAGTGAAAGATACTGTTAAAAATAAATGTTTTTCTATGATAAAAAGGTTAAATGATCTGTCTTTTTGAATAGCCTTTTAATTTTGTTTGGTAATAGTATTTTATTTGGGAGTACTTTTCTTAAGGGATTATGTTTCACCTACTTCTAAATGAAAAAAAGGAATTCATGAGACCAAAATATGCAATAGTTTTTTTCTTAAGTTTCAGCCCATAGGCTAAAATAAATCCTAGGAAAATATTTCATTTTCATGAAACTTCTTTGAGTAATCACATTCTCCAACTTCAGGTTTTTTTTAGTTAAGGATTTATTTATTTATTTGTCAGAGAGAGCAAGCAAGGGGAGCAGCAGGCAGAGAAAGAAGCAGGCTCCCCACTGAGCAAGGAGACTGATATAAGACTCGATCCCAGGACCCCAGGCTCATGAACTGAGCCGAAGGCAGACACTTTATCAATTGAGCCACCCAGGTATCCCCAGTTTTTTCTTTTTTAATTAACATAAAATATTTGTTTCAGGAGTACACACGTCTGTGGTTCATCAGGCTTACACATTTCACAGCACTCACCATAGCACATACCCACCCCAATGTCCATAACCCAGCCGCCCCATCCTACCTAACCCTCTCCCCTCCAGCAACCCTTAGTTTGTTTCTTGAGATTAAGTATCTTATGGTTTGTCTCCCTCTCTGGTTTCATCCTGTTTCATTTTTCCCTCCCTTCCCTTATGATCCTCTGTCTTGTTTCTCAGATTCCTTCTATCAGTGAGATCATATGATGATTATCTTTCTCTGTTTAACTTGTTTCGTTTAACATAATAGTTTCTAGTTCCATCTACGTTATTGCAAAAGGCAAGATTTCAGTTTTTGATGGCTGCATAGTATTCCACTGTGTGTGTGTGTGTGTGTGTGTGTGTGTGTGTGTGTGTAATATAGGTACACCACATCTTCTTTATCCATGTATCTGTTGATGGACATCTAGGTTCTTTCCATAGTTTGACTTCTCCAGCTTCAGTTTTGAGTTGTTTTCTGTTCTATATATGATAGTTACTTGTGTTAACACTTAGTCTTTATTATAGGTATTTATATTTGTATATGATTAGCTAGGGCTTCACCTCATCTTACACAATAATAGTTTCCTAGCGTAGGGATAGGAAGATTAATAAGAACAGAAGGGAAATAAAAGTAAAGGGCGCCTGGGTGGCTCAGTGGGTTAGGCCGCTGCCTTCGGCTCGGGTCATGATCTCAGAGTCCTGGGATCGAGTCCCGCATCGGGCTCTCTGCTCAGCGGGGAGCCTGCTTCCTCCTCTCTCTGCCTGCCTCTCCATCTACTTGTGATTTCTCTCTGTCAAATAAATAAATAAAATCTTTAAAAAAAAAAAAAAAAGAAAGAAAAGTAAAAATAGAAATGAGTCAAAATGGAGTTCAGTGAAAATCAACAGCTGATTCTTTTTTTTTTTTAAGATTTTATTTATTTATTTGACAGAGAAAGAGATCACAAATAGGCAGAGAGACAGACAGAGAGAGAGATGAGGAGAAGCAGGCTCCCTGC
This sequence comes from Mustela lutreola, assembly GCF_030435805.1. Lineage (NCBI taxonomy): Eukaryota > Metazoa > Chordata > Mammalia > Carnivora > Mustelidae > Mustela > Mustela lutreola. Next base: position 115,729,202 of record NC_081295.1, read on the forward strand.
TGAGCAGAGAACCCAATGCAGGACTCGATCCCAGGCCCCTGGGATCATCTGAGCCGAAGGCAGAGGCTTAACCCACTGAGCCACCCAGGCGCCCCTCAACAGCTGATTCTTAAAGCTGACCTGTGAAGGAAGTTTCTAGTACCTCTGAGTGGGGAGGAGGGTACAGCTCTCCCTGTTCTGGCTATCTTTATAGAGATCAAGAGGCATAAAATTTTAAGGGCACTGTATAATACTATTTCAATAAATATAAATTTACCAGCTTGACTATATTTTCCCAAGTTAACCCAAAATAACCCAAGTAGTTAAGCTGAATAGACAGAAGAAACATGAATGGTAATCAAGGGCCTTCAACAAGAGGGTTAAATCTTGTGCAGAATGTTAAAAAGGATGAGTCTTCAACTAATTCTATAAAACTAACATAATTGGTACCAAAACTGAAAAATTGCATTATCTCAAGCCATTCTCCTGGTACATAGTCTCTTGAAAGTAATAACAACCTGAGTGCTGCAATGGAATAAAATGCAGACTAGAAAGGATGAAGCAGGTTTTTTAAAAAAGATTTTATTTATGCGATAGACACAATAAGAAAGGGAACACAATGGGAATGGGATAGGGAGAAGCAGGCTTCCTACTGAGCAGGGAGCCCCATGCAGGACTCGATCCCAGGACCCTGGGATCACGACCTAAGCTGAAGACAAACACCTAACAACTGACCACCCAGGCCTTCTCAAATTGAGGCAGTTCTATCCATAACAAAGAATCAACTCAAAGTGAAAAATGTTTTATTAGACTGTGTATATACACAAAAGCGTATTCTTAGTATATGTAAGAAGTATTAGTAATTGTCTCTGGAAAGGCAAATGTCTGAGTAATTGGACAGTTGACACTTTCATTGCATTTAGGTACTTTTTGAGTTTTATTTTGGCATTTGCATGTATCAACTGTGAGCAAAAACTGAAGAGTAATGAGATATGTTCATGACATAAAAATTACAAACACCTATCAAAGTGTGTAAGAACCCATTTTTGTAATAAAAATTATACAAACAGAAGCATTAAAATAAGTGAAAAATGGCTAACATTACTATGGGTTATAGACAGATTTTCAGGAAAGATGGTCTAGGCTAAGAGCTGAACTGTCCTTACCAAAATTCAGGATTAAATATAAAGGTCTTAAGTACAGGATTTCTTTTCAAGGTGAGGAATTACATAGGAAATACATATCCTGGAATTACATAGAGGTGACTTGGCTTTTTCGTGTATTTTGTTTTTTGTTTTTTGAAGATTTTGTCAGCACAAGCAGATCAGCAGGCAGAGGGAGAAGCAGTCGGGGAATCCAATGCGGGAATCGATCTCAGGACCCTGGGATCATGACCTGAGTTGAAAGCAGATAATTAACTGACTGAACCACCCAGGTGTCCCAATAGAGGTGATTGCTAGCACCACTTTTTGAATATACTAATAATCACTGAATTATACTTTAAATGGGTGGATTTTATGTTAGTAAATTATGTTTCAATAGAACTCTTATTTTTTTCAGAGTGGGAATGGAGGTGAGGGGCAGAGAATTTTTTTTAAGGAGTGGGGAGGGTCGGGCAGCAGGAAAAGGAGAGAAAGAATCTTCTTCTTCTTTTTTTTTTTTTTTTAAGATATTATTTATTTATTTGACAGACAGATCACAAGTAGGCAGAGCGGCAGCCTGCCTGTTGAGCAGAGAGCCCCATGCGGGGTTGGATCCCAGGACCCCGGGATCATGACCTGAGCCAAAGGCAGAGGCTTTAACTTACTGAGTCACCCAGGTGCCCCAAGAATCTTTTTCTCTTAAGGATTCATTAGAATGTAATGAGCACTGGGTATTATGTAAGACTGACTAATCACTAAACTCTACTCTAAAACTAATAATATACTAAATGTTAGTTAATTGAATACAAATTTTAAAAAGATGTAAGAGCTTAAAAGTAAAGCATGAAATTAAAAAAAAATTATTTATTAGAGTGCATGTGGCAGTGGTTGGGGGATAGGAGGGAAGGATGGCACAGAGAAACCCAAGCACACTCCCCCCTAAGTGGAAATCCTGACAAGGGCTCAAGCTCATGGCCCATGAGATCATGATCTGAGCCAAAGACAAGAGTCAGATACTTAACCCACTGACCCACACAGGAGCCCATAGAGATCTTATTTTATACATCTCCTTAAAGTCAGAAGCACTAGTAGGATAGTAAGGAACTTATGTTATAGGTCTCTTTTCTTTTTTTTTTTTTTTTTAATTTTTTTATTTTAAAGCTTTTTTTTTTTTTAAGATTATTTATTTATTTATCTGCCAGTGATAGAGGGAGAGAAAGCGAGCAAGCACAGGCAGACAGAGAGGCAGGCAGAGGCAGAGGGAGAAGCAGAGGGAGAAGCAGGCTCCCTGCCGAGCAAGGAGCCCGATGTGGGACTCGATCCCAGGACGCTGGGATCATGGCCTGAGCCGAAGGCAGCCGCTTAACCAACTGAGCCACCCAGGCGTCCCTATAGGTCTCTTTTCAAGCCAAAGAGCTGATAGGATAGTAAGGAACCCAAGAAGGTAAAGCCCACCCAAACCCCTTTTGGATGTAATGACATTTGATGATCCTATTCTGCTAGACCATGGAGGAGGGAGGCTCAGTGGCACCTTCCTAGGCTAAATTACACATATTCAGTACCACCAACCACCATACTTAGCATCAAACTCATTCAGGAGCATGTGCGAGGAACCCCAGCTTGCCAGGGAAGCACTGCTGGGTGTTCATGGGAAGAGTCCTTGCAGAAGTCCCTATCACCAGCCTGAAGCCAGGATCACTGGCTCTCCCAGGTGACACTTAAGGGGCAGGAGACTACATCCACCTCGTGGGCTTGAGGTCCACTTTGACTTGGTAGCTCCAGGACCCACAGGAGCCAGCATCTCTCATAAAAACTTCTCAGGCATAGATTCCCATACTGAAAAACTGAATTCTTACTTTGGTGACCAAAAAAATCAAGGACCAAGTTCAACTAGAGATGAAGAAATTTTTTTAAAAGATTTTTATTTATTTATTTGACAGGCAGAGATCACAAGTAGGCATAGTGGCAGGCAGAGAGAGGAAGGGAAGCAGGCTCCCTGCTGAGCAGAGAGCCTGATGTGGGACTCGATCCCAGGACCCTGGAATCATGACCTGAACCAAAGGCAGAGGCTTTAACCCACTGAGCCACCCAGGTGCCCCTGGAGGTGAAGAATTTAAATAAGACCCTCTTCACATTAAATGAGGACACCAAAAGGCTATTTAAGGCAAGGTAAACCAAAAGTAAACTCACTCAACTTTCTGTAAACAAGAAGACCTTGGCACTAGGAGAATAGGAGTTAAAATGAAAAGTGAAAAATGGTGTTGAGAATTATAGGCCTGTTACACAGATGTGAAAACTAAGTTCATATTGCCTGAGTGATCTAAGAAGGCTCTAGAGGTAATCTTTTCTTTTAAAAGATTCTGTATATATAGAGAGAGAGAGCGTGCACATCCATACATGAGTAGGGGAAGGGACAGAGGGAGACAGAATCTCAAGCAGACTGCGCAGCTCAACTGACTGAGCCATCCAGGTGCCCCTAGATAAAATCTTAATTTGAGGTGCTTTGTTGACTGCAAATGTCCCCCAGAAAGCTGACAAATGCAAACAACTCTTCTCTAGAAGGAGGCACCCTCACACTAGGCTAAAAAGAATCTCCACAAATAGTTCCTTAAGAATAATGACCAGTACTCAGAAAAAGAAAAAAAAAAATGTAATCATGCACCACAAATGAGACTCAGAAGAAATGACAGAAATAGCAGAAGTAAACTACAAACACTGAATTAGCAGATTATAAAACAGCTATGCTTATTATGGTTAAATAAATAAAACGAGTTTCAAAATACTTCCAGAAGCAGTAACTATAACAGTGACACAGCATATGAGAAAAGGAACCAGATGAAGCATCTAGAAATGAAAAAAATATATAATAATAAATTCAAAATCTGACCACAGATGAAACCAGAAAGTGAAATGATACTGTTGAAGCCAGGTGGCATATATAGGATAGATAATCTATTATCCTCTCCACTTCTGTGTATATTTGAGTATTTTCATAATAAAAGTAATAAAAAATGAGTTTGCCAGAGTAGACATCATTAAACACTGAATATGTGATCCTGTAAGTCAGAATCCAGATTGTAGCACAGAAAGATAAAAAAGATTGAATATACAAAAGAGTTAAACAATGAACACTACATCAAGAACTATTGATGTACTATATGTTGTTAGCTAAATGACTTTTTAAAAAATGAGGGTTAAATAATAGGAAATTTAGTTAGTTCTAGCATACATCTAACTGGAAACCCAAAGAAGAGAAAGTGACTGGGGTCCTGCCAATATTTGAAGAGATAATGACTGAGAATTTCCCAGAACCCATGTAAAATATCCACAGAATCAAGCTCAGTGAGTCTCAAGCAGGATAAATAAAAAGACATAAACAGTTATACATATCATAATGAAATTCCAGAATACCAAAGACAAAAGTCCGAAAATTACACAGAGAAAGACAATTAGGTTAACAATGCTATGCATCTGGATAGTATATAAATAATTTTCACATATTTACACTTAAATGTGAACATCTGATTTTGTTACAGTGGACACGTATCACTTTAATTTCTTTTTCATTTTTATCAAAGTCATATATGCATGTAGTATAAAAGGCAAAATTTGCACATGGCTTTTTTCTAGCTTTTTAATCAGATTTTTAAAAAAGATTTTATTTAGGGGCATCTGGGTGGCTCAGTGAGTTAAAGCCTCTGCCTTTGGCTCAGGTCATGGTCCTAGGGTCCTGGGATCCAGCCCCGCATTGGGTTCTCTCCTCAGCGGGCAGCCTGCTTCCTCCTCCCCCTCTGCCTGCCTCTCTGCCTACTTGTGATCTCTGTCTAATAAATAAATAAATCTTAAAAAAAAAAAAAGATTTTATTTATTCATTTAAGACAGAGCACGCAAGCGAGCAAACACAAGGAGGAGGAACAGAGGGCGAAGGAGAAGCAGACTCCCTGCTAAGCAGGGATCCTGGCTCAGGGTTCTATTCCAGGACCCCAAGATCGGGACCTTAGCCAAAGACAGATGCTCAATGGACTGAGCCACTCAGGTGCCCCTTTAATCAGATTTTATATTTTAAAAAAATACAATTTTTTCGGGGAGCCTGGGTGGATCAGTGGGTTAAAGCCTCTGCCTTTGGCTCAGGTCGTGATCCCAGGGTCCTAGGATCGAGCCCCACATCATGTTCTCTGCTCAGCGGAGCCTGCTTCCTCCTCTCTCTCTGCCTGCCTCTCTGCCTAGTTGTGATCTCTGTCAAATAAATAAATAAAATCTTTATATATATATATATATATATATATATATATATATATATATATATATATATATACAATTTTTCCTTAAATTCCACAGTCTTGGTTTTTCAGGGACAGAGAAAATTTGCAATGATGACATCAACCCCGTGTTATTTGGTGGCTCCTGACTCTGCAAGACTAAAAGGAGTTGTGCCTCAAGAGCCAGTGAGGATATGAACTCTGAGCTGTTCTCCCGAAGCATCTGAGCCCCGGCAAGGGGGCTTGCTTGCAGGGTCTGACAAAGCATTGCACAGGTAGCCCAGGATTCCCAGGCCTTGCCAAGGCTTTTATTAGCGCCCACCAGGCCTGTGCCAGTTCATCAAGTATCCTAACCAAGCACGCACCCTTCTTTCCTGACACTCTGCCACCCACTAGTCCTGCCATAATCCTCTTAGCCTACTTCCCAGACCCCGTAAATGGCAAAAGGTGCACCAGCCTGGAGTATAGCAGAAGTTGTGGTGGGGCAGCCTCTGAGACCGTGTTAGTGAGTATTGATAAAAGAGTGGGGCGGAGTGAAGGGGGTGGAGTTAAGATGGCGGAGGAGTCAGGGGACTCGAAGTTTGTCTTGTCCCTGGAATACAACTAGATATCAAGTCATTCTGAACACCTGAGAAATCAACTGGAGGTCTGAGAAAACAAATATTGCAAGTCTACAGGTAGAAAAGCACCACCTTTTGGAAGGTAGGGGATGCAGAGACTTGAATCCGGTGTGATGTGGTTGAGGGGATATAGTGGCAAGGAGGGAGCCTGCTTAAGGAGGCGGTTGCAAAGTATTATAAGCAGGGGAGCACAAAATCAGAACTTCCAGAAGTCTGCTTCAGTGCGGTACGCGCCTCACCTAAGGATGCTCAGGTGGCGAAGCAGGGCAGAATCCCAGCTGTGATACCTTGATCTGAGGATCCACTGGGTCACAAACATCACATGCCTAAGTGATGCCCTGTTACCAGGCTCAGCAGTGGTGAAGCTGGCTGAGAACGGTCTAGGCGCCAGCTCTCTGTTCTGTGTTGCCATGAACTGCAAACTGCTGTGTGGTCAAGCGACCGCTTTCCTGGGATAGGTCCAGCCAAAGGGAGAAGCGTGGTGAGACCCCCTTCCCTCCAGGTGAAACAGTACATGTCCCAGTTTTTAATAGTTTTGAAACTCAAGTCCCCGGCCTGGGATAAAAAAGCACAGAGGTACACAGGATGAACACAGAGGTCTGACAGAAACTGGGGAGACAAGAGTGATTAATTGCTCTTCTGTGAGGGCTCACTGAAGAGTGGGGTCCCGACTGCCTGGGTGGCTCCATTGGTTAGGTGGCAACCTTCAGCTCAGGTCATGATCTCAGGGTCCTGCAATGGAGTCCAGCATCTGGCTCCCTGCTCAGTGGGGAGTCTGCTTCTCCCTCTCCCTCTGCCCCTCCCTGCTGCTCGTTCTTGTTCTCTCTCTCTCAAATAAATAAACAAGTAAAATCTTGAAGAAGAAGAGGAAGAGGAGGAAGAAGGAGAGGAGTAGGGTCCCGAATTTTCAGCTCTGTGGCTAGAGAGTGGGGCACCACCATATTCATCCTGCCCATCAGTACTGAAAGCCTTCAGGGGGAGCAAAACAGCACCACCTAGTGGAGTCTGGCGCCGCTTACACCAAGTCCTGCCTCCCTTGTGCACTGAGGGTGCGTTTCCACAAGGGCAAGTCCACCTGAGAATCAGTGCAACAGGCCCCTCCCCCAGAAGACCAGCACAAACAACTCACTTATATCAAGTTTACTGGTCACAGAGGGCTCCAAAGCTTCAGCTCTGGGGAAAATAGTATCTAGTATCTTTATACTTTCATTCTTTGTTTTTTTATTATTCTTTTCAGTTATTTTTTTTTTTAGATTTTATTTCTTTATTTGACAGACAGATCACAAGTAGGCAGAGAGGCAGGCAGAGAGAGTGGGGGGATAAGCAGGCTCCCCGCCAAGCAGAGAGCACGATGTGGGACTCCATCCCAGGACCCTGAGATCATGACCTGACCTGAGGGCAGAGGCTCAACCCACTGAGCCACCCAGGTGCCCCAGGTGCCCCATTTTCAGTTATTTTTTATTTTCTTAATTTTTACGTATATGTTACATATTTTTTTCCTTTCGTTGTATTTTTATATATACATCTTTTCTTTCTTTCATATTTTGAGCTCTTGTCCCTTTAACTATTATTATTTTTTAAAGATTTTATTTATTTATTTGATAGACAGAGATTACAAGTAGGCAGAGAGGCAGCCTCCCTGCTGAGCAGAGAGACCGATGTGGGGCTCGATCCCAGGATCCTGGAATCATGACCTGAGCTGAAGGGAGAAACTTTAACCACTGAGCCACCCAGGCAGCCCCTCTTGTCCCTTTTAATAAGCAGACCAAAACACACCCAGGATTTAGTTTTGTTGTTGTTGTTGCTATTGTTTTTTCTTTTTCTTCTTTTCTGGAAAAAATAATGAGATGGATAAATTCAACCCCAAAGAAAGAACAGGAGGTATACTTATAGCCAGGGATTTAATCAATATAGGTGTAACTAAGATGTCTGAACTGCAATTTAAAATAACAAATATAAAGATACTAGCTGAGCTTGAAAACATAGAAACACTAGAGAATCCCTTACTGTAGAGATAAAAGAACTAAAATCTAGTCTTTTCAAGATAGAAATTAAAATGCTATAACTTAGATGTAGTCCCAAGAGGAGGCCCTAAAAGCAAGGATGAATGAAGTAGAAAGGTAAATTAGTGATATAGAAGATAAAATTATGGAAAATAATGAAGCTAAAAGGAAGAGGAAAAGGAAATTATCTGGTCACAAAGGTAGACTTAGGGAACTCAGTGATTCCATAAAGCAAAATAATATCCAGGGTGCGCCTGGGTGGCTCGGCAGGTTAAGGCCTCTGCCTTCGGCTCAGGTCGTGATCCCAGGGTCTTGGAATCGAGCCCCACATCGGGCTCTCTGCTCGGCAGGGAGCCTGCTTCCTCCTCTCTCTCTGCCCGTCTCTCTGCCTACTTGTGGTTTCTGTCTGTCAAATAAATAAAATAAAATCTTTAAAATAATAATAATAATAATAATATCCACATAATAGGGGTCACAGAAGCGCGGGGGAAATAGGGGCAGAAGGTTTATTTGAATAAATGATAGCTGAGAACTTTCCTAAGGTGGGGAAGGAAACAGGCATTCAAGTCCAAGAGGCACAGAGAACTCCCCTCAAAACCAACACAAAGAGGTCAACACCATAAACTTGCACATTACAAAGAGAAAGAGAAAATTCTGAAAGCAGTGTGGGACAAGTGTTCCTTAACCTATGAGGGTAGGCACATAACACTGGCAGCAGATCTGTCCACAGAGACCTGGCAGGCCAGAAAGGACTAGCATGATATAATCAAGGTGTTAAATGGGCAAAATATGCAGCCAAGAATACATTATCCAGCTCAGCTGTCATTCAGAATAGGAGAGATAAAGAGGTCCAAGGAAAACCAAAAAACTAAATGAACATGTGAACACTAAACCAGCTCTGCAAGAAATATTAATGGGGACTCTGAGTGAAAAGAGAGACCAAAAGTAAAAAAGACTAGAAAGGACGAGAAACAATCTATAGGAACAGCAATTCTACAGGTAATACAATGGCACTAACTATATATTTTTCAGTAATTATTGTGAATGTAAATGAACTGAATGATCCAAATAAATAAGGTATCAGAATGGATTAAAAAAAATACAAGACCCATCGATACGCAGTCTATAAGAAATTCATTTTAGACCTAAAGTCACCTCCAGATCACCCATCTCCAGTGGGTGGAGAACCATTTATCATGCTAATGAGCATCAAAAGAAAACTGGGATAGCGATCCTTACATCAGACAAACTAGATTTTAAACCAAAGACTGTAATAAGAAATGAAGAACACTGTATCATAATAAACAGTTCTATCCAACAAGAAAATCTAACAATTTTAAATATTTATGCTCCTAACTTGGGAACAGCCAAATATATGAATCAGTTAGTAAAAAAAAAAAAAAAAATTAAAGAAACTCATTGATAATAACACAATAATGGTAGGGAACTTTAACAACCCACTCAACAGGAATGGACAGATCATGTAAGTAGAAGATCAACACGGAAAAAATGGCTTTGAATGACACACTGGCCATGATGGACTTAATAGATATATTCAAAGTATTTCATCCTAAAGCAGTAGAATATACATTCTTTTTGAGTATACATGGAATATTTCCCAGAACAGATCACATACTGGGTCCCAAATCAGGCCTCAACCAGTACAAAAAGATTGAGATCCTATCATGCATATTTCCAGACCACAGTGCTATGAAACTTATGTGTCTTGAGACACATAAGAAAAAATTTGAAAGGACCACAAACACACGGAGATTAAAGAACAGCCTACTGGGGGTGCCTAGGTGGCTCAGTTGGTTAAGCCTCTGCCTTCAGCTCAGGTCATGATCCCAGGGTCCTGACACTGAGCCCCACGTCGGGCTCTCTGCTCAGTGGGGAAGCTGCTTCTCCCTCTCCCTCTACAGTTCCCCTGCTTGTGCTCTCTTTCTCACTCTCTTTCACAAATAAAAAATCTTTGTAAAAACTAAAAAAGCAAAACAAAACAGCCTACTAAAGAATGATTGGGTCAACCAGGAAACTAAAGAAGATTTTTTTTTTTAAGATTTTTTTTAATTTATTTATTTGACAGACAGAGATCACAAGTAGGCAGAGAGGCAGGCAGAGAGAGAGGAGGAAGCAGGCTCCCTGCTGAGCAGAGAGCCCGATGCGGGGCTCGATCCCAGGACCCTGGGATCATGACCTGAGCCGAAGGCAGAGGCTTTAACCCACTGAGCCACCCAGGCGCCCCTAAAGAAGAATTTTTAAAAATATATGGAAGCAAACAGAAATGAAAACGAAAACATGATAGTCCAAAACCTTTGGGATATACAGTAGAGACGGTGCTAAGAGGAAAGTATATAGCAGTACAGGCCTGTCTCAAGAAGCAAGAAAAGTCTCAAATACACAACTTAAACTTACACCAAAGAAGCTGGAAAAAATAAATAAAGTCTAAATCAAGCACAAGAAGAGAAATAATAAAGATTAGAGCAGAAATCAATGATACAGAAATTTAAAAAAAAAAACAAAAACAGGGTGTGCCTGGTTGGCTCAGTGGGTTAAGCCTCTGCCTTCAGCTCAGGTCATGATCTCAGGGTCCTGGGATTGAGCCCCACATCAGGTTCCCTGCTCAGCAGGGAGCCTGCTTCCCCACCCCACCCCGCACCTGCCTCTCTGCCTACTTGCGATCTCTCTCTCTGTCAAAGAAAGAAAGAAAGAAAATAAAGAAAGAAAGAAATAAAGATTATAGATAATCTTAAGAAATAAATAAATAAATAAATAATTTTAGAAAAACAACTGTAGAACATACCAATGAAACTAGGAGCTGGTTCTTTGAAAGAATTAACAAGGTACATAAAACCCTAGCCAGACTTAACAAAAAGAAAAGAGAAAGGATCCAAATTAATAAAATCATGAATGGGGACGCCTGGGTGGCTCAGTTGGTTAAGCAGCTGCCTTCGGCTCGGGTCATGATCCCGGCGTCCTGGGATCGAGTCCCACATCGGGCTCCTTGCTCCGCAGGGAGCCTGCTTCTCCCTCTGACTCTGCCTTCCACTCTGTCTGCCTGTGCTTGCTCTCGCTCGCTCTCTCTCTGACAAATAAATAAATAAAATCTTTAAAAAAAAAAAATAAAAAAAAAAAATAAAATCATGAATGAAAGAGAGAGATCACAACCAACACCAAAAAAATGCAAACAGTTTTAAGAGAATATTATGAGCAGTTATAGGCCAATAAATTGGGCAATCTGGAAAAAATGGATAAATTCCTAGAAACATATAAACTACCAAAACTGAAATAGGAAGAAATAGAAAATCTAACCAGATCCATAATCATCAAAGAAATTGAATCAATAATCATAAGTCTCCCAACAAATAAGAGTCCAGGGCCAGACGACTTCCCGGGGGGAATTCTATCAAACATTTAAAGAAAAGCTAACACCTATTCTGAAACTGTTCCAAAAAAATAGAAATGGAAGGAAAACTTCCTAACTCATTCTATTACTAACTCACTCGAGCATTACCTTGATCCCTAAACCAAAGACCCCGCTAAAAAAGGAGAATTACAGAGAAATATCCCTGATGAACATGGATACAAAAACTCTCAACAAGATACTAGCTAACTGGATTCAACAGTACATTAAAAAGGATATTAATCCTTTTAGGATTTTAGGATTTATTATTTTAGGACTGACAGCTAGTATCACCCTCAACAAGGAAAAACTGAAAGCTTTTCCTCTAAAGTCAGGAACACAACAGGGTTATCTATTCTCATCACTGTTGTTCAACATAGTACTGGGAGTCCTACTCTCAGCAATGAGACAACCAAAAGAAATAAAAAGAATCCATATCAGTAAGGAAGAAGTCAAATTTCCACTATTTGAAGATAACATGATACTCTATGTGGAAAACCTGAAAGTCTCCACCAAAAAATTGCTAGAGCTGACACAGGAATTCAGCAAAGTTTCAGGATTTAAAATCAATGCACAGGGACACCTGGGTGGCTCAGTTGGTTGGGCAGCTGCCTTCGGCTCGGGTCATGATCCCAGCGTCCTGGGATCGAGTCCCGCATCGGGCTCCTTGCTCAGCAGGGAGCCTGCTTCTCCCTCTGCCTCTGCCTGCCATTCTGTCTGCCTGTGCTTGCTCTCTCCCCCTCTCTCTCTCTGATAAATAAATAAAATCTTTTAAAAAAAATAAATAAATTGGGACGCCTGGGTGGCTCAGTTGGTTAAGCAGCTGCCTTCGGCTCAGGTCATGATCCCAGCGTCCTGGGATCGAGTCCCACATCGGGCTCCTTGCTCGGCAGGGAGCCTGCTTCTCCCTCTGTCTCTGCCTGCCATTCTGTCTGCTTGTGCTTGCTCTCTCCCTCTCTCTCTCTCTGACAAATAAATAAAATCTAAAAAAAAAAATAATAATAAATAAATAAATAAATAAATAAATAAAATAAAATCAATGCACAGAAGTCCGTTGCATTTCTACACACTAACAATGAAGCAGCAGAAGAGAAATCAAGGAATCAATCATGTTTACAATTGTACCAAAACCCATACGATGCCTAGGAATAAACCTAATCAAAGAGGTAAAGGATCTGTACTCTGAAAACTATAGAACACTTATGAAAGAAATTGAGGTAGACACAAAGAAATGCAAAAACATTCTATGCTCACGGATTGGAAGAACAAATACTGTTAAAATGTCCATGTGACCCAAAGCAATCTACACATTCAATGCAATCCCTACCAAAATGCCAACCGCATTTTTCACAGAGTTGGAGCAAACAATTCTAAAATTTGTGTGGAGCCAGAAAAAACCCCAAATAGACAAAGTAATATTGAAAAAGAAAACCAAAGCTGGAGGCATCACAATTACAGACTTCAAGCTGTATTAAAGAGCTGTACTCATCAAGACAGTATGATATTGGCACAAAAACAGACACATAGATCAGTGTCTGATCAGAATAGAACAGAATAGAGAACCCAGTAATTGACCCTTAACTCTATGGTCTACTAATCTAAAAGTGGGAAAGAACATCCAATGGAAAAAAGACAGGCTCTTCAAGAAATGGTTCTGGGAAAACTGGACAGCCACATGCAGAAGAATGAAACTGAACCACTTTCCTACACCATACACAAAAATAAATTTAAAATGAATGAAAGACCTAAATGTGAGACAGAAATCCATCAAAATCCTAGAGAAAAACACAGGAAGCAACCTATTTCAATCTTGGAGGCAGCACCTTCTTACTAGATACATCTCCAGAGGGAAGGGACAAAAGCAAAAATGAACCATTGGGACTTCATCAGGATAAAAAGCTTTTGCGCAGCAAACAAAACAACCAATGAAACTAAAAGGCAACCTTTGTAATGGGAGAAGATATTTGCAAATTACGTATCAGATAAAGAGCTGGCATTCAAAATCTATTAAAAAAAAAAACTTATAAAACTCAACACCCCAAAAACAAATGATCCAGTGAAAAAATGGGCAGAAGACATGAACAGACATTTCTCCAAAGCAGACATACATACAAATGGCCCACGGACACATGAAAAGATGCTTGACATCACTCACCATCAATGAAATACAAATCAAAACCTCGGGGCACCTGGGTGGCTCAGTGGATTAAGTCTCTGCCTTCTGCTCAGGTCATGACCTCAGGGTCCTGAGACCAAGCCCTGCGTCCGGCTCTCTGATCAGTGGGAGCCTGCTTCTCCCTCTCTCTGCCTGCCTCTGCCTACTTGAGCTCTCTCTTTCAAAAAAAATAAATAAAATCTTTAAAAAAAGAGAGAGATACCACATTACACCAGTCAGAATGGCTAAAATTAACAAGTCAGGAAATAACAGATGTTGATGAGGATGTGGAGGAAGGGGAATGGTGGGAATGCAAACTTCCACTGTTCTGGAAAACAGCATAGGGTTAAAAATAGAACTACCCTACGACCCAGCAATTGCCCTACTGGGTTTTTATCCAAAGGAGACAAACATAGTGATCCGAAGGGGCTCCTGCACCCCAGTGTTTATAGCAGCAATGTCTATAATGGACAAACTATGGAAGAGCCCAGATGTCCATTGACAGATGAATGGATAAAGAAGATGTGGTCATTTATACACACACACACACACACATACACAGACACAATGGAATATTATATTACTTGGCCATCAAAAAAGAATAAAATCTTGCCATTTGCAGGAACATAGATAGAACTAGAGGGTATTATGTTAAGGGAAATAAGTCAATCCGAGGAAGACAAACACCATATGATTTCACTCATATGTGAACTTTAAGAAACAAAACAGGTGAATATAGGGGAAGGGAAGGAAAAATAAAATAAGATAAAAACAGAGAGGGAGACAAACCATAATAGACTCTTAACTATAGAGAACAGACTGAGGGTTGCTGGAGGGGAGCTGGGTGAGAGGAAGGGGTCACTGGGTGATGGGCATGGAGGAGAACACGTGATGTTAAGAGCACTGGGTGTTATACGCAACTGATGAATCACTAAATTCTACCCCTGGAACTAATAATACAATATGTGTTAACTAAATTGAATTTAAATTTTAAAAGAGGGGGAACAGGGTTCCCCAGGGACAATGAGACAATATCCCCTCCCCTCCCACCCCACCCTGTCCAATCAGCCCCTAGCATCCCCTCAGGCAGAGTTCGTGTATTATTTTTAAAGATTTTATTTATTTATTTGACAGAGAGAGATCACAAGTAGACGGAGAGGCAGGCAGAGAGAGAGGGGAGGAAGCAGGCTCCCCGCTGAGCAGAGAGCCCGATGCGGGACTCGATCCCAGGACCCTGCGATCATGACCCGAGCCGAAGGCAGCAGCTTAACCCACTGAGCCACCCAGGCGCCCCAGATTTCGTGTATTAGAGGACCCTAGGGAAGCTGAAAGTTAAAACTCTCGACCCTTGACCCTTCCTGGTAGGTGAAAAATGCCTCCTAGCACTTCACAAGTGTAGCAGCAGAACACTAGCAGGACTAGGACTAGGTCTGTTCAACCTTGTCTCCCTTGCCCTGCCCCCTGCAAGTGGCATAGACTCTGTGCATTTTATTTTGTGAGAAACAGGTGTGAGTGACAAATGGGGCACTTCCTGCCACAGCCTCCTTCCCTCCCTGTGTAGGTGTCCAGGCCTCAGGTTCTGGAGCCCCTGGTAAGCACACCCTGAAATGGACAATCTTCACCCCCAAGCAGCCCGTGGTCCACCAGTCTACGGTTGAATGAAACATCTCAACAGCACAACAAAGTCACAAAATAGAGCTTCTCCTAGTAACACTTACGGTCTGAGACCCAACTGAGGCTTCTCTCCCTCCTTTAAAACATAAGACTCTGCAGAAAGAGTGTCCAGCTTCTTCCTCACAGACAGGACTCTCCCCGTCCATGAATTCTCTCCTGGACCATGTACAGCATCTAAGAGGGAACCCAAGCCTCTTTACATACAGATGGGCTCGTGGCTGGGACCAGGAGAAGACAGGGGGCACTGCCTGGGGCCAGCGGGGGCTCCGGCAGAGCAGCTGCATTTCTCAGAAAGGGCCCAAGTCCTTTCTAACCTGCAATCCCAGCCCTTTTGCTTCCCCTGCCAGTGCCGGTTCTTCCTACCCTAGTCTGCAGCCCAGCTGGGAAGTGTCTCAGCTCCTCCAGGAGACGCCACTGGGTTAGACTGGATCCTGGACAGCAGTGCGTGGCCAGGCCGGGCGAGCCCCGTTTCCTGAGCTGGCTGTTGCTGCTGCACAAGCCCCCGGAGGAGGACAGGCCTCCTGTGGCCACAGCAGGTGTACAGGTAACAAGACCAGGGAAGGGGACCTGGAGGGTCTTCTCCACAGGGAGGAGAGGCCATGTACAGGGTGGGGAGAGTGTAGCCAGGTACACCCCCAGGCCATCTCATTTAGTGAACAGAGTAAAGTCAGCGGCTCCAAGCTCAGCATTCATGGAAACAGCCCATTCATCCAGATCTGATTTCAGGATCTCTGGAAACTTCTTCATTCATTTCTTTTTCATGGCTGATGGGGGTTTCCCATTATGTGGGGCCCAGGGATTCCCAGGGACTCTGGGGGCCTCGATTAACTTTGAACACACCACAGTGAGGCTCTGGCCCAGCCTTCTGACCCCAGAGTCCCTAGAAACCAAAGCAAGACAGACTGGCATCCTGGGGAGGAGGTGGAGGCAGAGCCAAGGGTCTCCAGCCGGCTGGAGGACCGCCTGCACAGAGACGGACATTTCAAGTCTCTGAAGTCCAGGTCTTCTTCCCTGGAGTTGAACTCAATGTTCAGAGAGTACAGCACAGGAATGGGGGGGGTGACGCAGATATGACATGTCGTGAAGAGGTCCTCCCTTGGAGCACCTGGGTGGCTCAGTTGTTGGGCGTCTGCCTTCGGCTCGGGTCATGATCTCAGGGTCCTGGGATCGAGCTCCCTGCTCAGCGGGAAGCCTGCTTCTCCTCTCCACTCCCCCTGCTTGTGTTCCCTCTCTGGCTGCCTCTATGTGTGAAATAAATAAATAAAACATTTTTTTTTAATTTTTTTTTAAAAAAGAAGAGGTCCTCTTAGTAGGCTCTTTGCTAGGAGGGTTGTTTTCCTTCTCCAAGAAAAAAGCAATCCTTGGGCTCCTTTGAGGCCTGTGAACAGACAGGATCTCTGCAGTATGGGCCACAGTCTTCAAAGTGATGGGCTTTCTTTCTTTTTTTTTTTTTTTAAGTTTTATTTATTTATGTAATCTTTATATCCAACATGGGATTAGAATCCACGACCCCAAGATCAAGAGTCACATGCTCTTCCGACTGAGCGAGCCAGGCACCCCTTAAAATGACAGGCTTTCTGACTAGAGCCATATCCGGGGCCTTGGCCAGATTTCAGGAAGGGTGCTCGATCAAGGCCTGATTTCTGCTAGGACCTCCACAGAGACTGAGTAGGAATGGGGCCCTGGGCCTGGAGCACTGGGCAGCCCCTCTGGACCACATTCACCTCTCAGACACATGAACCTTGGTCTCTGCCTCGGCCATCGCTGGGGCTCACACAACCCAGAGCCCCACTGGAGACCCTACATGACTTATTTTTTTTAAAGTAGCTCCCAGTCCTTTTCCCTTTATTTTTCATTACCAAATTGCCACCAGTTTATCTATTAGTCATATCTTTTTCTTTTTTAAAAAATTTATTTATTTGAGGGTCACCTGGGTGGCTCAGTCATTAAACAGCTGCCTTCAGCTCAGGTTATGATCCCAGGATCCTGGGATCGAGCCCCACATCAGGCTCCCTGCTAGCTGGGAAGCCTGCTTCTCCCTCTCCCACTCCCCCTGCTTGTGTTTCCCTCTCTTGCTGTGTCTCTTTCTGTCAAATAAATAAAATCTTTTTTAAAAAATTATTTATTTGAGAGAGAGAGAGAAAGAGAGCACATGAGCAGGGGGAGGGACAGAGGAGAGAATTCCAAGCAGATGCCTTGCTAAGTGTGGAGCCTGCCCCAGCGCCTGATCTCATGACCCTGGGAACACGACCTGAGTCAAAACCAAGAGTCTGAGGGGGCGCCTGGGTGGCTCAGTGGGTTAAGCCTCTGCCTTCGGCTCAGGTCATGGTCCCAGGGTCCAGGATAGAGCCCCGCATCCGGGGGTCTCTGCTCAGCAGGGAGCCTGCTTCCTCCTCTCTCTCTGCCTGCCTCTCTGCCTCCTTGTGATCTCTGTCTGTCAAACAAATAAATAAAATCTTTAAAAACAAACAAAAAAATAAACAAACAAACAAAAAAAAACAAGAGTCTGACACTTCATACTGACTGAACCACCCAGGCGCCCTTTATCTGTTTCTAAATAACATGCCTAAATTGCATTTTAATTCAGCCCATTCATACCTGTGATGGTTATACTCTTAGGGTGGTTTTGTGACTCTCACCTCCTGGGATTTGTGTCTAGGTAATAAAGATACAAAGACATAACTCAAGTTAGTAACCTAACTCAAAGAGAAGTCTTGCCTTGGTCATTGGCTTCTGGCAGGTAATCAATCACTAAGCCCTTGGAACGTGCCAGAAACTCTTAACAAAGTGATTTATTGTGGGGCTTTGGGTCTTGACCTCCAGAGTGGTTGGACTTTGAGGTTAGACATGTAGGCAGTCAAACACTTGAGCTCCAATAAAAATCTGGACACTGGGGCTCAGATGATCTTCCCTAGCTGGCAGTATTTCATGTGTATTGTCATATGCTGAATCCAAGAGAATAATGCATCTGTGACTCTATAGGGAAGGGAGAACAGAAGCTCTGTCTTCTTTCTTTTTTTTTTTAAGGATTTTATTTATCGGGGCGCCTGGGTGGCTCAGTGGGTTAAGCCGCTGCCTTCACCTCCGGTCATGATCTCAGAGTCCTGGGATCGAGCCCCGCATCGGGTTCTCTGCTCAGCGGGGAGCCTGCTTCCTCCCCTCTCTCTGCCTGCCTCTCTGCCTGCTTGTAATCTCTGTCTGTCACATAAATAAATAAAATCTTTAAAAAAAAAAAAGGATTTTATTTATCTATTTGACAGAGAGATAACAAGTAGGCAGAGAGGCAGGCAGGAGGGCGGGGAAGCAGTCTCCCCACCTAGCAGAGAGCCCGATGTGGGGCCCGGTCTCAGGACTCTGGGATCATGACCTGAGCGGAAGGCAGAGACTTTAACCCACTGAGCCACCCAGGTGGCCCCAGAAGCTCTGTTTTCTATCCTCCAGGGCTCTGCTGTATGTGCTCTTCCCTTGGCTAATTTTAGCCTGTATCTTCACCCTGTAATAAATTGTAACCAGTAACCAGGACTATAACTGTTTCAGTGAGTTCTGAGTCCTTCCAGCCAATTATCAAACCTGAGTGCTTGGGGGGGGGGGGGGGGGCGGGTCTCCTGAAACTGCAGTTGGTGTCAGAAGTGAGGCAGTTCCTGTGGGGGCTGTTTCCCCTTCAACTGTGTAGTTGGCTGAACTGGCACAACACTCCTGAGCGAGTGCCCTCCCCCAGAATATGTACAGGAACCTTGACTTGTTTCCAACCAATCAAATATAGTAAAGGGGATGGAAGGTACACATGTGCATGCAATTATGTTATATAAGATCGTAGCACAGCCTCTTTCTTTTTTCTTTTTTTTCCTCACTTTTTAAATTTATTTTTTAATTTTTAATTTTTAATTTTTTTATAAACATATATTTTTATCCCCTGGGGTACAGGCCTGTGAATTGCCAGGTTTACACACTTCACAGCACTCACCATAGCACATACCCTCCCCAATGTCCGTAACCCCTTCTCCCAACCCCCCTTCCCCCAGCAACCCTCAGTTTGTTTTGTGAGATTAAGAGTCATTTATGGTTTGTCTCCCTCCCAATCCCATCTTGTTTCATTTCATATCAGGGAGATCATATGATAGTTGTCTTTCTCCGATTGACTTATTTCACTAAGCATGATACCCTCTAGTTCCATCCACGTTGTCGCAAATGGCAAGATTTCATTTCTTTTGATAGCTACATAGTATTCCATTGCGTAGCACAGCCTCTGTGCTAGAGTCTCTCCCTCCCTTGAGCTCTGAAGTGACCTGCCATGTTGTGTGGGCTGCCAGTGCTGGGGGGATGGCATGGCAAGGAACCCAAGGCAGCTCCTAGCAGCTAAGGGTGACCTCTGGCTGCTGTCCATAAGAAACTGAAGTCCTGGGGAGCCTGGGTGGCTCAGTGGGTTAAAGCCTCTGCCTTCGGCTCAGGTCATGAGGGATCGAGCCCAACATCAGGCTCTCTGCTCAGCAGGGAGACTGCTTCCTCCTCCTCTCTCTCTCTCTCTGTGTGCCTCTCTGCCTACTTGTGATCTCTGTCTGTCAAATAAATAAATAAAATCTTAAAAAAAGAAAGAAAGAAAGAAAGAAAGAAACTGAAGTCCTCAGCCTTTCAAACGTGTGGACCTAAACACCACCAACAAAGCAACTTTCTCGATCAAGCCTCGGATGAAACTGCAGCCCCAGCGGACACTTTGATGGTAGCCTTGTGAGACCCTGCACAGAGCCATGCCCAGGGTCTTGACACACACACACAGAAAATAAATGTGTGCTGTTTGAAGTCACTAGGTTTGTGGTAACTTGCTAGGCAACAATAGGAAACTATAGAGTTCAACCCCTCAATCCCACTGTCACCATACAAGTCCTCAGTCTGTTCCCTTATCCTCCCCAAATAACTCATCATAATTTTGATAAGACCAAGTCAATGGTTATATTACTTCAACTTCATATATAAATACAGCTGAGCAATATTCTCAAATCAGAACTTTTCTTGCACAAATTTGTTTTTCCCCTGGAATTAAAAGAAATTTGGAATTTTTTTGGTCTTTTTTTTTTTGTCTACTTTTCTACTATTTAGCATCCACTGTCCCCCAAACTCTCCTCCAAATATCTAACTTTTCTCTTAGTATGTTCAAGTAGGTTGTTAGACATGTATAAAGTGCACAAACTGTAGAGGAGAAGACTGATAAATTCAACTACATTAAAATTTTTAAAACTTGTTTACTAAAAGACACCAAAAATGGTAAAAACACACCACACAAGTTATTCATTATGTAGACAAGCAACAAAGCATAAATATCCAAAGTATATGAAGAACTTCTACAAAACCATGAGAAAACAATACAACAGTCCATAGGAAAATGTACAAAATACTCAAGTAGGAAAAGGTTAATGAACAGTGTCTACATTGAATGCTGCCTGAGCCGAGGAGAAAGGGTGATTCCATCCGTTCCTTTCAGTGTTATACCATATGCATTTATTACCTTTCCAGAAATACATATAAAAGTGTTGCAAAAGGGGTGCCTGGGTGGCTCAGTTGGTTAAGCGTCTGCCCCCAGGGTCCTGAGATCCACACCCACAACATGTTCCCCACTCAGAGAGGAGCCTTCTTCTCCCTCCCCATCTACCTGATGCTACCCCTACTTGTATTCCCTCTGTGTGTGTGTGAAATAAATAAATAAAATCTCTTTTTAAAGTGTTACTAAACATAAAAATAATAAAGGAAAATAAATTATATGTTTCATATTTGGCCATGTGAGTTGGTCTATATTTTGCTATGACTTTATGGATTTCCTGAGACACGTAGAGACAATATAGAACTTATCTTTTCACTTCCTTCTTGCCTTTTCTGGCATAGGACAGGACACTGCTCCAAATATATTTGAACATTGAACAAAGCCTATCAGTTTTGTGGAGGCAATGATCATTTCTCATATTGTCTCTTGCAAACTTCCTCACGCATTTGTGCTAGGTAAGAAGTAATGTTCAGTGAGTGTTTGATGAATTTAACTCAGGTGATATGTATTTCTAATTTTATTTGTAAGTAATCTCTATACCCAACATGGGCTCAAACTTAGAGCCCTGAGATCAAGAGTCACATATTCCACCGACTGAGCCATCCAGGCACCCCATGTTCTTCTTTTCATTCCAAACTGGTGAAGCTTTTAGATCTTAAAGACTCCTTTTGCTTCTTATTCTTTGACTAATCTCTTTCGTAAGACGATCAATCCTTTTATACTGATTCAGGTTTCTTTAGACAGTTGAGAGCTAAATCATTATTTACATTCCTTTTAGTAGATCACTGATGTGACAAATTTCAAACATTCCAATTATTATAAAGTCACTCTAATTCTTGATTCTTTTTGAAAATATAATTTCAAAATTCATAAAAAACTGGAAATCCATTTTTTCTTTCATATTCAATTTGCTGTGATAGAAATTCTTTATTTATTTTGTCAATTTGGTCCCGAGAGAAAAGATTGAATCCAGGAATAAAATAATGCTTCAGTTGTTCCGTCTTGAGGCACTCAAGAAAGTATGTCACACACTTATCAAAGCAGAGCTCTAGGTCTCTGGTGTCCCACTGACTGTCTTGTGGGTCCCGGGTACAGACATGAAAGAAGGCAGTTTTCACATGGTAGGAGCAGAATTTTTCCAGTTCCTTTCGGTGTCTAAACTTCACTTTCAATTGTTCTAAGAGATACTTCATTAGTTTTAAGCAATCTTTCCTATTGAATAAAAAAGAAAAGCACTTATTTTTATTTATTTACAACCTGCTTCATTCCACAAAAAGCTTTAGGCATCTTACAGGAAAAACATATGAAGATATAATAAACAATACAGATATTATGTATAAAAATACAAAAAACAATAAAGGCATAAATATAATTATAGGGTCATTCTAAACCTTGGTTATGTTTTGAAATATATGCTGTGAAGTTTCAAAAACATTTTATTCTTCCCTCTTCCTTATTTTTAGCTTAAATATTCTATCAGGATGAATTTATGTATGAAACTGGCAGATATTTATATTATTCATTCAGTTATTTAGTACCTAGAAAAATCTTGTTTTAACTTTTACAAAATAATTTTGTCTTACTAGGCTGCAAATATTTAATTATTCATCCAGTTATTTCATAGTTGATAAGATGCAATATTACAAAACTATTTAGTCTTATCAGAAATACAGTTTTCTTAATGCCTGTTTTAAAGCCCACAGACAAAGCCTTAAAGAATCTGGTTGGCTCAGTCGGTTAAGCGTCTGCTTTGGGCTTAGGTCATGATCCCAGGGTTCTGGCATCAAGCCCCACAGGCTTTCCTGCTCAGCAGAAAGCCTGCTTCTCCTTCTCCTTTTGCCTGCCACTACTCCTGCTTGTGCTCTCTGTCAAATAAATAAATACAATCTTTAAAAAAAAAAAGAACATCAGGGCACCGGGTGGCTTAGTTGCTTGAGCGAATGCCTTCAGCTCAGATCATGATCTCAGAATCTCAGGACTGAGTCACACATCGGGCTCCCTGCTCAGCAACGAGTGTGCTTCTCCCTCTGACCTTCCCCCTCTAATGCTCACTCTCTCTCATTCTCCCCCTCTCAAATAGATAAATAAAATCTTAAAAAAAAAGAACCTCCCATGCCCGCCCATTGGGCATTCTTGTTCTGACCTTTTAACTTCTGTGAACCTTCTACTGGACAACTTTAGAAACTCAAATGATTTCTTTTCAATCTCAGTTCTTTATGGTGTGTGTACTAACAAGGAAAACAATTACCCACTCTTAGTGTTGTTTCACGTTTAGCTAGTCAGTCCCTGGCTTTCAACACAAACCATCCAGAAGAAGGCATCAGTATCAATATCCAATAAGAATGATCTTTTGGCCTCTTCCAACTCTGACATTAATACTCATTACCTTGAAGCCACCAGAATACTAGGACACATCCAATTGTTGTGGCTATCTGTGGTGAGTGATCATATCCTCTCACTTGGTCAGACTTTATACAACTATCTGATCTAGCTTCAGGAATATGCTCTCTGGCCTTGCCTTCTAACAACACTATTTCCTTGGGCCCTTGGATTTGGCTTCCCTGGTTTCATGCTCATCTCCTAGATAATACTCCAGGATCAATCCAGCCACACACTGCCCCTAGGACTCAACTCAGGAACGATCATCTTTAGGTTAGAGCTATGAAATCAGTAAAGAATTAGATGTTCAGGGGTGCCTGGGTGGCTTAGTCGGTTAAGTGTCTGCCTTCAGCTCAGGTCCTGAGATCAAGCCCTGGGTCAGGTACCCAGCTCAGTGAGAAATCTGCTTCTCCCTCTCCTTCTGCTCCTCCCCCTTCTCGTGCTCTCCCTCTCAAATAAATAAATAAAATCTTTACTGTTTTATTTTTTAAAGATTTTATTTATGTATTTGACAGAAAGAGACACAGCGAGAGGAGGGAACACAAGCAGGTGGAGTGGAAGAGGGAGAAGGAGGCTTCCCTCTGAGCAGGGAGCCTGATGTGGGGCTCCATCAGCTGAAGGCAGATGCTTAACGACTGAGCCACCCAGGTGCCCCTAAATAAAATCTTAAAAAAAAATGAAATTTTCCATAGATAATCTATAACAAAACAAGGAAGTTACCTGCAACATTTTATTCCATCAGTTTCACAGCATGTTTTAGAATGTCCATGACTTTTCAAGAGGTCCTTCTCAATGTGAGAGAAGGAGAGCCGCCATGTTTCTTCTTAATTTCCAAAAGAAAAATAGAAAAGCACTTTACCAAAACATTCATATATAAATATAACACAATGCTAAAGTGATTTCCTTCATTAAAATATCACTCTGGAAGATTTCTAGGAGGAGACAGACCAAAAGAAGCGAATAGAAAAATAATGTAATTACATATTAAAACAAGTGATTTGAGGGCGCCTGGGTAGCTGTTCTGTATGGTTAGATATTTTTGTGATTTGTCCCGCATAACTGACCACCTGGACATACATATACACAGGCAGGCTAAAGAATGTTGTTTGTTAGACTCATGCTGTGTGAATAACCTTGGGAGTCTGATTGTTTAAACTGTATTATCTGGCCTCCAGGTCAGAACTGACCCTTCTGTTCTGGATGCCAGGAGCTACAAATCATATCTCACATCTCCTCCTGCTCCAGGCTCAGCTGGCCCCCCAGAATGGAATCCAGGAAGGGAGGCAGATACACAGCCCAGGTTCCTTGAAAACATAGAAACATGATAACGTAGAAATGCACCGTGCTCCAAACTGCATGTAGGCGAACACATGTTTCATTTCAAACCCTGTGATTTGCCCTATAATAATGGCCCTTATGGGGATGGTCAGTTGGAAGTCTCACCCGAGGGGAGGACCCTCCACCCAGGCCTCTCTATGGGGACCCCAGCCTGGCTGTTTCCACTGGGTTCCCTGGCTGATAAGGCTGGATGTTCCAAGTACTCGATTTGATGTAACTTTGCCTTATTTTCACTTATTGCCTACTATAAGCTTCATCTCTGTGTAGATGCCTTTCCTCTCCTGTTTTTGTTGTTTTCTGTAATAGGTTTCTATTAGCTTTTTATAATAAAAATAATAATAAAGTTTTCTTTCCTTTTTGGAACCAAAACACAGCAGTTGAGAATATTGTGTGCAGAACAGTGGCTCGGTCCTTAATGTGTCTGGCTCATGATTTTGGCTCAGGTCATGATCTCCTGGGTTGTGGGATTGAGGCTCATATGGGCTCTGCACTCAGTGAGGGAGTCTGCTTGAGACTCTCCTTCTGCCGCTCCCCCCCTCTCTAAAATAAATAAATTAATATTTTAAAAAATAAAATAAAACAAGTGATTTGAAGCAGACAATGAGCTGAGATAGGAAAAAATGGTGGGGAGCAGCACGGAGCTTAATATAATTAGCCATAACAAGATATAGTACTTTTATACATCGTTAAGTTCAGTTTTTTTAATATTCTGTTTCAATAATAATTTAAATCAATGGATTCACATTTTTTGTTCATTTTTTATACCATATTTGCAAGTTTTTGTATTCACTAAAATGAACAAAGGAATGTTGCCTTTTTACTATTCCTCGGGAGACTTCATATAAGAATAGAATGATTTCCAACCCTTCTCCCCAGGTTTTACATGGCTAACTTTTTTACATTCTGACTATTCTATTATTTGTTGTTTTTATACCAGAAATATATGATTGGTTTATAACTTCCAAATCAATCAATTTACTCTGTTTCATTAACAGAACAGAGGAAAAACATATGATCGGGGTGCCTGGATGGTTCAGTTGTTAAGCATCTTCCTTC
Source organism: Mustela lutreola (assembly GCF_030435805.1). NCBI lineage: Eukaryota > Metazoa > Chordata > Mammalia > Carnivora > Mustelidae > Mustela > Mustela lutreola. The sequence continues at coordinate 115,754,743 of NC_081295.1, forward strand.
AGCTCAGGTCATGATCCCAGGGTCCTGGGATCGAGGCCCACATCGGGCTCCTTGCTCAGGGGAATCTGCGTCTCCCTCTCCCATTCCCCTTGCTGTGTTCTCTCTCTCTCTCTCTCTGTCAAATAAATAAATAAAATCTTTAGGGGCGCCTGGGTGGCTCAGTGGGTTAAGCCGCTGCCTTCGGCTCGGGTCGTGATCTCAGGGTCCTGGGATCGAGTCCCGCGTCGGGCTCTCTGCTCAGCAGGGAGCCTGCTTCCTTCCCTTCCTCTCTCTCTGCCTGCCTCTCTGCCTACTTGTGATCTCTCGCTGTCAAATAAATAAATAAAAAATCTTTAAAAAAAAAAAAAAAAAATAAATAAATAAATAAAATCTTTAAAAAAAAATGATCACTTCACCTGAAGTAGGAAATGCAGCTAATAAAACAACATTCATTCATAATTTAAATAAAAAACATCTCTTAGTATTTTAAATCTGGATGGAAACTTGACCTGACAAAAGGTAGATTCAATTGAAAGAGTTCCCAAAGGCAAAAGCTAAAACAATTTAGGAGTGCCTGGGTGGCTCAGGCAGTTAAGCATCTGCCTTTGGCTCTGGTCATGATCCCAGGGTCCTGCCATCAAGCCCCACATCCGGCTCCCTGCTGGGCAGGAAGCCTGCTTCTCCCTCTCTCACTCCCCTGCTTATGTTCCCTCTCTCACCGTCTTTCTCTCTCTCTCTGTCAAATAAATAAATAAAATCTTTTTTTTTTGTTTATTTTTAAAAACTACATTATCATTTCTCACGTTTTGGATTATCGGCAAAAATTCCAAACTTTAATGAGTGTTGTCGCTAAGGCTGAGGGTGAAATCGGTACTCTTGGTACATTGCTGTGGGATTGCAAATTGTGTGATCCCTGTGGAGGTGATTCTGGCAATGTCTAGTAAAATTATATATAGATCTACTTGACTGGTTGTGAAGACAGACTGAGAAAAGGAATGGGTACTACCTCCACACAGAGCCAGGGCTCGGTATTCAAGGTAGCTTACTAAGTGATATAAATGATAAAAAGAAGGTGTACTTTTTATCTTAAAGGGCGAGTAGCATATGAATATATGCAAATATGTGTTTACTTATATGAAAGGTAAACCAAAAACAAGAGAATTTCCAATTAGGGAAGGAGGGAAGAATGAAGAGCAAACAGCTTGGATGTTGGAACCATGTGAATGCCTGATAAATTTATGATATAAAAATAAATCAAAATTGAAAATCCAACATCTAGGGACACCTGGGTGGCTCATTCAGTTACAACAACAGCTTTCAGCTCAGGAGAAATTTTTTCAAGCAGATTTAAGCTTGATAGTTTGACTGTCTTTTTATCTTCAGAACAAAAGAACTACAAATAAATCTTCAACTTTTTAAATTATACTTTTGATAATGGATGCTGGTATTACTTCTAAATAAGATAGGTAGAAAGATTTTTTTTAATTTTTCACTAAAAACCAAATTAATCCTATTTTTAAAAATATAGCTTGTGAGGCCAGAAAATTTATAGTAAAATGTTTGGAAAGAGAAAAACTAAAATAGGTGTTAATGCATGCCTGCAATGTAGTGTCAGTATTTTCACTGCGAATATGCCCCCTCTGTTCAGTCATTTGGATACAGAGATTTGAGGGGAGGGGAAATACCTGAATACAGATAACCTAGAATGATAGGAGGAGAACAGCCAAGGGTAACGAGAGTAACAAGAGAGCAAGGTCACCTGAGCACCCATCACCAGCCTCCACTTTGATCTTAACCCAAGGACAGGAAGAACTACCCAGTCACACGGGCCTTTGAAAGACCACAGTGCCTCTGAGGGCTCTCTCATCCCTAATCTGATTTGTCTCCCAGTCTTGCCCAGGGCAGTCGGTAGTAGGCCAGCAAGAGAGTGGTATGGGTCCTGTCAAGATTTCTGCATCTCATACAGAGAGAGTTTCTTGGGATAGCCATTCTAGAAATTATTCAGGGGTGGCAACCCCTCTTTGCAGAAAGCTGTGTTCCTTTTCCAAAATTATGAATAATGATATCTGTAATTCCCTCTTAACCACTTTTCTTGTAGAAAATGACTCCTACATATGTACAATGTAAAAATTTATGATGTGTCTACAAAACATAAGCCATCAAACTAAGCATGATTAATTAATTCCAGGATTTGTTCAGCAATACTAATTTGTAACTTGATTCCTACATTTTGTGGTCTCGTCCAGTATCCCTGGAATCCAGCTGTAGTGGTACCAAAAGTCCTTAATTTATGAGAAAAATAAAATAATCACCTAAAATGATTTTAGCTGTTTTATCTGCAGACTAACTCAGAACTTGAATGTTACCCAAGAGCACCACCTGAAAAACCTGTCCTTACCCGCCAGGCGGAGTACACAGTACACAGCAGTACACAGGTCCAACTGCACCCGAGGCTGCAAGGGTCAGGTAGCTGCATGGAGCGCAGCAGAAGGGCAAGAAGGAATGGGAATGGCAAGAAGGCTGAGAATGAGAATCTAGGCTCTGATGAGAACATTAATTTTAACTGCCTTGGATTAAACTAGGGATTTTACATACACTGTCTCATTTTTACCTTCCCAGAAGCTATTTTTTTCTAATTTATTCATTTGAGGGGTGCCTGGGTGGCTCTGTGGGTTAAGCCTCTGCCTTCAGCTCAGGTCATGATCTCAAGGTCCTGGGATCGGGCCCCACATCAGGCTCTCTGCTCAGCAGGGAGCCTGCTTCCCCCTCTCTCTCTGCCTGCCTCTCTGCCTACTTGTGATCTCTGTCTCTTTCTCTCTCTCTCTCTCTCTGCCAAAAAAATAAATAAAATAAAATATTTTTTAAAAATTTATTCATTTGAGAGAGAGAAAAAACTTGAGTGCAGTGATGGGGCGGGGGACAGAGGGAGAGAGAGAATCTCAAGCGGACTCCCCACTGAACTTGACACAGTAGCCCAATCCCAGGATCCCGAGATCATGATGTGAGCTGAAGCCAAGAGTCAGCCACTTAACCGACTGAGCCACCCAGGTGTGCCCCCACCCCCAGAAACTTTCAAGTAGCTTTGATTAAACCAGTATAGAGATGAGCGAACAGATTTAGAGAGACTTGGTTAACTAGCCCCAGATCACACATCTAGTAGGAGAAGAAGCCTCAGGATTCAGACCCAGGGCAGTCTGACTCCAAGGCTAGTACTGCCCTTCTCTACTGAAAATAAACAAGCAAAAATAACACTCCAATGTGAGTTAGAAGACATTTTAAATCTGAGTATTTGATATTACTGCTACAACTCGGCCTTTTTCTTTTTCTTTCTTTTTTTTTTTTTACACTTTTCCAACGAGTAATTATTATTAGTTAGGCCATGATTCAGAATCCCAGGGTGGGGATCACCATGCATCCAGGTCCGCCTTCACCAGCCTGAGAGAAGGACGGAGGACAGAGGAGAGGTGGGCGGAGCCGGTTCCGATCTTCCCAGGAAATGTGCCTTCTGCCTGGCGGTCGTCCCAGGTCGACACCCAGGTAGTTCTGCCAGCAGTTCCTGGTCTGGTTCTGGTTAGGGAAGCGGCTGTCAAAAGGGGCAGTCTGGAAGTTCTTAATTTTGGTCTTGATGTCTTCTGCCATGGTGCTGACTCTAAACACACTACAGCAGCATCTCGCAGCTCAATGTGACCCTCAGCCAACTCTGCCTTTTTCAATTACATTCCTCACCAAACTCCCATTTTACAGTCTGTTTAGCCTGATGGCTCTTGATATGTTGACAGCACTAATTACTGTCCTAGGATATAACATTAATAACCCTTGGGTGCCTGGCTAGCTCCACGGTTAGAGCATGTGACTCTGGATCTTGGGATAGTGAGTTCAAGCCCCAGATGGGGCATAGAGCTTACTTTATTTATTTTTTTAAAGATTTTACTTATGTATTTGAGAAAGAGAATATGATCGGGGGGAAAGGGAGAAGCAAAGGGACAATCAGACTTCCCACTGAGTGGGGAGATCTATGTGGGCTTGATCCCAGGACCCTGGGATCATGACCAGAGCTGAAGGCAGACACTCAACTGATTGAGCCTCCCAGGTATCCCATAGAGCTTACTTAAAAAAAAAAAAGAAAAAGAAAAAGAAAGAAAAAAGGACGGACCCCTCTTTTTGTCTGTAAGTTAGCCTTCGCATTCAAGTTACCTTGAAAACCATTTCCTTCCTTCGCAGGCTTGGGTACCAGGTAAAACGGCTGTCGCCTTAAATTGGTTTTAACTTTTGTTCCAAGCCACTGACTGATGGGCATTCCTTCCTGGGTGCTAGCAGGCCAGCTGCTTTTTGACTCCAAAGCCAGGATTATATCCACAGATATTTCCTTGGGTTTTCTAATAAGAAGTGTTACAGCAGGGCTCCCCCTCTTCTTCTTCTCCAGAATGACATCGATACCTGTTTAAAAGTATAAAAGGGGAAGACAGCAATTATCAATACGATTTTCTACAAAAATAATATATCCGTAAAGTGCTGAGTGTAAGGTGAAAATGAGTTCTAAAGTAGAAACTGACCCCACAAAGCAAAGTGTTTTTCCCTGGGGCAACTGGGTGGCTCAGTGGGTTAAAGCTTCTGCCTTCGGCTCAGGTCATGATCCCAGGGTCGTGGGATCAAACCCCACATCGGGCTCTTTGCTCAGCAGGGAGCCTGCTTCCCTTTCTCTCTCTCTGCCTGTCTCTCAGCCTACTTGTGATCTCTGTCTGTCAAATAAATAAATAAAATCTTTAAAAAAAAAAAAGTGTTTTTCCCCATTTAAGCAATATTTATCGATACATACCATAGAGAAGCATTGTCAAAATTCTGTCTGGTGTAAATGATGAGAAGCCCCTGAAGATGTTGGGCTTTTGGAGTACTATGATAAAATTTTCACTTACATGTACAGGGGGGCAGTATGGAGGGAAGCCTGGAGAAAAAAGCAGATGAGTGGCAGGGAGGAGACGGGCCATCGCAAAGACCACAGCAACTATCCAACACACAGCGTGTGTGTCTGTGACACCACAGAGGCGGGGGCACGAAGACAAGGGAGCAATGCATGTTCACTGCAGCGTCATTCACAACAGCTAAGACATGGAACAACCTAAGTGCCAATGTATGGAAGAACAGATACAGGAATTGTGGTACGTACACACAATGGACCAGCATTTGGCCTTAATGAAGAAGATCCTGCCATTGGTGATGACAGGGTGATCTGGAGGCCATTACACTAAGTGAAACAAGCTAGATGCAGAAAGGCAGATACTGCATGACCTCACTTTTATGTGGAATCTAAAAAAGCAGAATACATAGAAGCAGAGGGTAGGATGGTAGTTACTGGGGATGGGGAGGTGGGGAAAATGGGGAGATATTAGTTACAGTTATGCAGGATGAGTAAGCATGATGACTGTCATGGATACTACTACACTAAATACTGGAAACGAGCTCAGAGAGTAGATTTTTAGGTCCTCTCACTTTAAATACAGCTGACCCCTGAACAGCATGGGTTTGAAATACATTGGTTGATGGGCGCCTGGCTGGCTCAGTGGGTTAAGCTGCTGCCTTCAGCTCAGGTCATGATCTCAGGGTCCTGGGATCGAGTCCCACATCGGGCTCTCTGCTCGGCAGGGAGCCTGCTTCCTCCTCTCTCTCTGCCTGCCTCTCTTCCTGCCTCTCTGCCTACTTGTGATCTCTCTCTGTCAAATAAATAAATAAATCTTTAAAAAAAAAAAAAAAAAAAAAAAAAAAAAAAGAAATACATTGGTTGGCTTAAATGAGTGTTTTTCTGGTAAATACAGTACAATCTTGTAAATGTATTTTCTCTTCCCTATGATTTTCTCTTTTTGAGTTTTTAAATTCCAGTTAGTTAACATACAATGTGATATTAGTTTCGGGTATACAACATAGTGACTCAACACTTCCATACATCACCCAGTGCTCATCATGACAAGTCCAGTCCTTAATCCCATCACCTATTTATTTATTTATTTATTTATTTATTTATTTGGCAGAGATCACAAGTAGGCAGAGAGAGAGGAGGGGAAGCAGTCTCCCTGTTGAGCAGAGAGCCCGATGCGGGGCTCAATCCCAGGACCCTGGGATCATGACCTGAGCCGAAGGCAGAGGCTTTAACGCACTGAGCCACCCAGGCGTCCCATCCCATCACCTATTTAATCCATCCCCTCCCCCGTCTCTTCTGGTAACCATCAGTTTGTTCTCTGTAGCTAAGAGTCTGTTTCTTTGTGTTCCTTTGCTTCTTGTTTTGTTCCTTAAGTCCCACGTATGAGTATGATCAGATGATATCTGTCTTTCTCTGACCGACATATTTCACTTAGCATTATACTCTCCAGCTCAATCCATATGATTGCAAATGGCAAGATGTCATTCTTTTTTCATGGCTAAATAATATTTCATTGTAAATAATATTTCATTGTAGATATACATATACCACATCTTTATCCATTCATCAATCAATAAACACTTGGGCAACTTCCATATCTTGGCTATCGTAAATAATACTTCTATAAATATACGAGTGCATGTATCCCTTTGAATTAGTGTTCTTGTATTCTTTGTGTAAATACCCAGTACTGTGATTGCTGGATTATAGGGTATTATATTTTTAACTTTTAGATGAACCTCCATACTGTTTTCCAGAGTGGCTGCCCCAGTTTGCATTCCCATCAATAAAGCACTAAAGTTCCTTTATCTACACATACTTGCCAACACTTGTTTCTTGTGTTTTTGATTTTGGCCATTCTGACAGGTGTGAGGTAATATCCTATTGCAGTTTTGATTTGCATTTCTCTGATGTTGTCATGATAAACACCTTTTCATGTATCTCTTGGCCATCTGCATGTCTTCTTTGGAGAAATGTCTGTTCATGTCTTAATTGGATTATTTGTCTTTTTTGGTGTTGAGTTTAATAAGTACTTTGTATATTTTGGATACTAACCTTTATTGGATATATCATTTTCTTAACATTTTTTTCTCTAACTTACTTTATTATAAGAATATAATATATACTACATATAACATACAAAATACATGTTAATCAGCTGTTTATGTTATTAAGAGGGCTTCCAGTCAACAGGAGGCTGTTGGTGGTTAAGTTCTGTTTAGTTATACACAGATTTTTGACTATGCAGGGAGTTTGGTGGCCCTAACTATCATGTTGTTCAAGGATCAACAGTACAGTTTTTGTTTATTGTTTTTTAAGATTTTGACAGAGAGAGAGAAATCACAAGTAGGCAGAGAGGCAGGCAGGGAGAGAGGGGGGAGGAAGCAGGCTCCCTGCAGAGCAGAAAGCCAGGTGTGGGGCTTGATCCCAGGACCCTGGGATCATGACGTGAGCCAAAGGCAGAGGCTTTAACCCACTGAGCCACCCAAGCGCCCCCAGTTTTTGTTTTTGTTTTTGTTTTTAAAAAAGAAGTGGGGAAGCCTGGGTGGCTCAGTGGGGTAAAGCCGCTTCCTTCGGCTCAGGTAATGATCCCAGGGTTCTGCGATCGAGTTCTGAATAGGGGTCCTTGCTTGGCAGGGAGCCTACTTCTCTCTCTGCCTCTGCCTGCCACTCTACCTGCTTGTGCGTGCTCGCTCTCTCTCTAACAAATAAATAAATAAAATCTTAAAAAAAAAAAAAAACCACAAGTAGCAGAAATGAGAGCAATTAAGAAGGTTTAAATCAGGGCATCTGAGTGGCTCAGTCATTAAGTGTCTGCCTTAGGCTCAGGTCCCGATCTCAGGGTCCTGGGATTGAGCCCCACATCTGGCTCTCTGCTCGGCAGGAGGCCTGTTTCTCCCTCTTTCTCTGCTTGTTTCCTCTCTTGCTGTGTGTCTCTCTGTCAAGCAAATAAATAAAATCTTTTTAAAAAATAAATAAAAATAAAGGGGTTTAAATAAACAAAACTGGTAGATGGACTGAATCAGTAAGGTAAGAAAGAAGGTAGAAGTCTAGAATGGAATCCCAGGATTTTGGCCTGGAAAATGGTTGACATTGATTTGATTCTTCAATATGGAACAATCAAAAGGAAGAAATATGGGGCTGAGTTGCACTTGGTTTTAGACACACTGAGCTATAGGTGTGTGGAAAACCCCCAAGTAAAGATGGCCATATGACAGGTGGCTGTGGTGGTCAGAAATTCAGGAAAACCTCTAGATGAGAGATACTGGCTTTGCGATTGGGAAGTGTACAAGCAGTAGTTAAAGACTACTCTTAGACAAGACTTCTGGAAGGGACCACAGTGAGAGAGAAGCTAGAGAACCAAGGAGAACACTCTAGAGAAGGCCCTCATTTTCTTATTACTAAATCTGCAAAACCCACTTCTTACCCATGATATCCTTCTACCCTCCTATTCCTACTAAGAAGTGTCCATCTACCTTTCAAAGGTCACCCTTGCACAAAGGCTACCCCTCCCATCCTAAGCACCTTGTTTCTTCAATTGTTCCCTCTCTTCTCATCAGGGGCGGCTCCCTCCCTACCGGATCATTTCTATCTATATACAAAGGGTTCCAGTATTTCTCATTCTCAAATATCCCTCTCTCTTGACCCCACCCTGCCTCTTCCCCACACTTACCCACATTTCTGTGCCCTTTACAGCGGAGACTTTGTAAGGATATGCTTACACATGCTGTCCATACAGGACCCCACTGGAACTGTTAAGTCAAAGGCACCAATAAACCCCACAAAACTACAGAGCAAATCCTATGGTTTCTGGAAGTCAGTAGCATTCTACACCCTGACCCCTCATTCTGCAAAGTCACATAGTCTCCTTGGGCTCCTTCTCTTCTTCCCAACCTCTAATGGGATCCTCCTCCTCTTACCACTCTACTTAACACTGCAACTCCCCCTCCCCTAGTCTACCCTCAGCACTCCTGGTCCCTCTCACTTTGCTATACTTTTTCATCATAAAACTTACTATTTTCTAGTATATAAGATAATTATGGTTTCCATTCATTATTAATTGTATGTCTGCCCTTACCTAACCATGAGGTACAGAAGGGTGAGGGTCTTCATCTCTTTGTTCATTACTGTATCCCAAACACCTAGACCATCTGGCACATTAGAGGATCGGTGGATACTGATTCATGAATAAACGAATCAATGCTCTCTGCCTACATGGTCTCATCTATGGCCAATGCCATTTATATGTTCACATACAGCCCAAACATATCCTCTGCACTTCAAACCCATATCCAATTACATACATGACATTCTCACTTCAGTGTATCACAGGAATCTCCAACTTAATATATCCAAAGCCAAACTCCTTTAGTTCATACCTCAAGAAACGTTCCTCTTCAGTCCTTCCCATCTTAGAAAATGGTACAATCAATCCACACAGGTGCTCAGTCAGAAATCTGGAGGCCTTCTTTAACTTAATCCTTTCTCTCAACCCCTACACTTACTCCAGAAGTAAGCACTACTACAAGCTTGGATGTGTCTGCTTCTCTCCATCCCATCCTCCATGTAAGCCACCACTATCTTTCACCTGAATTACTTCAATATTTTCCCTTTTTCTTTCCTTTTCCTTACTTGTCTTTTTAGAATATCTTCACCAGAGAAGCCAGAGTAAACTTTTAAAAATACAAAGCCAAGGGTGCCTGGGTGGCTCAGTGGGTTAAAGCTCTGCCTTTGGCTCAGGTCATGATCCCAGGGTCCTGGGATCCAGCCCCACATCAGGCTCTCTGCTCATCGTGCAGCCTGCTCCCCCCCCCCCACTCTCTGCCTGCCTCTGTGCCTACTTGTGATCTCTGTCTGTCAAATAAATAAATAAAATCTTGAAAAAAATACAAAGCCAATTATTATGCCTTCATTAAAACCTGAATGAACATGAAATCATCTGAATTCATTTCCAGGATCTACAAGTCCTCGCACAATCTAGCCCCTGACCACCTCTTCAACTTCATTTCGTGTCACTCTTCCCCTTGTCCACACAGGCCTCTTATCGTTCCTTGAGCTTGCTATTTTCTGCCTTGGGGTCTTACTCCACCCCAATTGCCACTATTTCCCCTAGTTCATTCCCTTCAGAGCACTCGGTACAATTTATGTTTACAAGCTTCAAGAGGTGAACCCGGGGATTTTATGCAACCACATATATCCAGAGGCATAAGGCAGCTGTCCAGTGAATAGTCAGTGGAGAACAAACTAGAACTAATCAACATTTAGAAAAAATGCCAAGAAAATGTAGTAAACTAAAATCAAGAGCAAAGAGTTGTTTCCAGGAGGTACTGATCAATAGTCTGCTGCAGAGAGGTCAAGAAAGATCAGGAGAGGATGCTTTTGTAGTTCGTAAGTATGATGATTCGGTACTCATGCTGCTGTGTGATATATGCCTCCCTCAAACCCTGTTATGATGTGGGGAAAAAAAAAAAGTAGAGGAGTGTACATTGGCAATTAGTAGGTATGATTAAAACTTCAAGAATCAGGGCACCTGGGTGGCTCAGTTGGTTGGGTGGCTGCCTTCGGCTCACGTCATAAACCTGGAGACTCAGGATCGAGTCCCACATCGGATTCCCTGCTCAGTGGAGAGGCTGGTTCTGGGGCACCTGGGTGGCTCAGTGGGTTAAAGCCTCTGCCTTCGGCTCAGGTCATGGTCCTAGGCTCCTGGGATGGAGCCCCGCATCCGGCTCTCTGCTCAGTAGGGAGCCTGCTTTCCTTCCTTCTCTCTCTGCCTGCCTCTCTGCCTACTTATGATCTCTGTCTGTCAAATAAATAAATAAAATCTTTAAAAAAAAAAAAAAGAGAGAGAGTCTGCTTCTCCCTCTGATCTTCCCCCCTTTTCATGCTCTTTCTCCCACTCTGTCTCTTTCAAATAAATAAAATCTTAAAAAAAAAAAGAACTTCAAGAATCAAAAGTCAAAAATCTTACCTTGAATGTTTTTAATTTCTTCCTTAATGATCTTCCTAAACTTGAACAGCATCTTAGAAGCTGATAATATTTCATCTTCTACAAACTGAATCAGAGGATTTCCTTTAGGATTTCTTTTGAACTTCACGAAGTAATAAGCACCACTGTTGCAATATTCTTCTAGCTGAATTCTGGGGACCTCCAGTTTGAACATTATATCAAATTCATTAGGAGCAGAAATCTAAGAAATAGTAAAAGTAGCACTGAAATGTTGTTTTGTGAATATTTTCCAAGCAACTGCGATTTTTTTCTTGAAATGTCCACTTAACACACTACTTTGAAAAGCAAGATTCCTAAGATTCGAACCCTCTGGAAGGGGGATGAGTGAAACTAGGAGAGTATTATTGTTTTGGTTTTTAGTTTCCATACTTTTTTTTAACAAAGAGTATGCATTATTTTTATAATTTAGAACAATTTTAAATTATATCATGCAAGCTTTTAAAATCCGTACCAACTTTTTCTGAATTAAAAACTTAAAGTGAAAAACCTATAAGGTGCTATTGTTTATGTCACATGTGACATGCTGCAGCCACACTCCTGTCACAATGGTCTAAAAAAACGTGTGTAGCCCTGTGCTGGCTAGTTGAGCAAGGGCCATCTTGTTAGAGTTGCTGGTCACCCAAGTAACTGTGAGTGCCAAGTCACGCACTACATTAATGTCTTTGAACCACAGCATTTTAGGAGCTTCAAAGAATCATTTTCATCCTCACAATAATAATCTATGAATCAGCAATTATGTCAAATGATTATTTTTCCTGTAGTAAAAATACCACAAATCTCTCATGAGTCAGGAGCATGCTTCAAGCACAGCTATTGGATTGTACTGCTCAACAGGGTACCTAGGAGCCATGTCTACTGACCATATGAAATGGGGCTAGTCCAGATTGAGATGTACTGTGTTGTATATTCAATCGTGTCCTCCCCAAACTCATATATTGAAGTCCTAACCCCAAAAGTGACTGTACTTCGAGACAGGGTTTTTAGATGGTTAAATGAGATCATGATCATGCTAATCTGATAACACTGGTGGGAGGAGAAGGAGGTGGTAGAAGAGGAAGAGGAGAGGAAGAGAGATTCCCTTTCTCTCTGCCCACATGCACCGAGGAGTAAAGTGAGGATACAGGGAGCAGGTGGCTGTCTATAAGCAATGAAGAGAGTCCTCACCCAAACCTAACCATGCTTGCACTATGATCTTTGACTTCCAGCCTCCACAACTCTCAGAAAATAATCTTATGTTGTTTAAGCCACCTGGTTTATAGTGTTTTTGTAATGGCAGCCTGAGCTGACTATGAGAGTCAAACACTTGCGAGTGACGTCAGTGAGAATGAAGTAAGAGCCTGCGAAAATCCACTCTTCCATAAAAGCAACAAGAACACGGGCCAGATTAGTCAGTTCAACTTTTTCAGATCTGTATATTAACCAGGAGTTTGCAACAATCCAAGGAGGATCTGTTGCAGAAAAATGGCTGAATCTCAATAGGAACTGGGAGCTCTGTGGGCGCTGCCCTATTCTCACCCCCAGAGCACAGAAGGTTCTCATTCCCATTCCCTCTCAGAAACCTCCACCTAGAGTCCCTACTGTTCTAACACCATAAATTCAGCCACCCGCTTGGAAGCACCATATAAACAGAATCATATAAAATGTACTCTATTACAACTGACTCTTTTTAACATTACATTTGTGAGATTCACCCATATTGTTACGTGTGTTGGCAGTTTGTTCTTTTTCATCTTACACAGTATACTACTGGCTTAGTGGAATATATCAGAATACATTTACTTCTTCTGTCTTTGAGTATTTGGATTATTTCCAGTTTTGAACTATTACAAAGTTAGTGCTCAGTGTTCTGAGCACTCTTATATATGCCTTTTGTTGGACAGGAGCACTCATTTCCACTGTGTACATATCTAGGAGTAGAACTGCTGGACCATAGGATAAGCGTATCTTTAGCCTTAGACCAAAGTGTCAATTTTCCAAAGAGGTTATACCAACCTATCTTCTCTTCATCAAGGCAAAGCAGTTTCAGTTGCTCCACATCTTCTAAGATGGAACTGTCAAGCCTTTTAAAATTTTAGCCATTCTAGTGGATAGATGTGTAACAGAATCTCATCACGATTTTAATTTACATTTTCCGGCTGATTAATGATGTTGAACACGTTTACTGTTATTTGGATTATATACTAAAGCATCTATTCAAGTGCTTTTGCCCAATTTTAAATTGGTTTGTCTTTCTTATTGATTTGTACTAGTCCTTTGTCAAATATACATATTGAGAGTAACTTCTTTGAGTTTGTGGCTTGCATTTTCATTCTCTCAATGGTGAGAAGTTCAATTCTAATGAAGTCCATTTTATCTATTTTTATGGTTAGTGATTTTAGTGTCCTATTTAAGAAATATTTGTACATCCCATTATTATGATGATATTCTTCTATGCTTTCTTCTAGAAGCTTTGTTGTTTCCTCCTTTATCTTTAGGTTTATTTTATATCTTGAATTAACTTTTGTATATGATGTGTGGGGTTGGTGGCTGTCATGGATTTCCAATTGACCCGGTATCAACTATTGAAAAAACCATCCTTTCTCCCATTGAACTACACTATTGCATATATTTTGTACTGAATTGAATTATATATGCAGGTCTGTCCCTGGACTCAATTAGCCTATTTGTCTATCATTGCACCAATAATATCTGCTTAATTAGGGTATTTTTATAGTAAGTCTTGCTCTTTGATAGGGTAAATCCTCTAACATTTTCTCCTTTAGATGTGCCTGGTTTGGGGTACCTGGGTGGCTTGGTTGGTTGGACGTCTGCCTTTGGCTCAGGTCATGATCTCGAGGTCCTGGGATCAAGTCCCATGTGGGGCTCCCTGCTCTAGGACAGCCTGCTTCTCCCTTTCCCTCCACCCCTCCTCACCCCCGTGTTCTCTCTCTCTTTCTCTCTCTCAAAAACATAAATAAAATCTTAAAAAAAAAAAAAGAAAAGAAAAGAAAAAAGAATTGCCTGGGTTATTCTAGGTCCTTTGCATTTCATTTCATTTCGTTTTTTTAAAGTAGTTTCCCTGTCCAGCGTGGAGCCCAACATGGGACTTAAACTCAGAACCCTGAGATCAAGACCTGAGCTGAGTCAGGAATCAGATGCTTAACTGTCTGAGCCACCCAGGCACACCCCACCTTTGCATTTTCATATAAGTCTTATAATAAGCTTGTCAATTTAATCAAAAGAATTGATAGGGCTTTGACTAAATTGCACTGAATCTATATAGATCAATTTGAGGAAAACAGAACATGATATAGATTTCCATTTATTTAGTCTGTTTTCAAATTTACTCAGCAATATTTTAAAATTTTTATCATCTTTAGCAATATTTATTCCTAAATATTTGATGATCTTGGGCGCCTGGGTGGCTCAGTGGGTTAAGCCACTGCCTTCGGCTCAGGTCATGCATGGTCTCAGGGTCCTGGGATCGAGTCCCGCATCGGGCTCTCTGCTCAGCAGGGGGCCTGCTTCCCTCTCGCGCTCTCTCTCTCTGCCGGCCTCTCTGCCTACTTGTGATCTCTGTCTGTCAAATAAATAAATAAAATCTTTAAAAAAATATATTTGATGATCTTGATGCTATCATAAATGGCATTTTTACATTTCATTTACACTCTTTTTGTTGTTAATATATTGAGGTACTTTGATTTTTGTTTACTGACTTTGTATCCAGCAATCCTGCTAAATTCACTGATAACAGTTGAACAACACAGGTTTGAATTGGGCAGGTCCACTTATACATGGTTGTTGTTGTTGTTGTTGTTGTTTTTAAACAGTACAGTATTATAAATGTATTGTGTCTTCCTTATGATTTTCTTAGTAACATTTTCTCTTCTCTTACTTTATTGTAAAATACAATATAGAATACATATAATGAACAAAGTATGTGTTACTCTTACTGTTCATCAAAAAGTCAAAACTAGGCTCTTAGTAGTTAAGGTTTTGGGGAGTCAAAAGTTATATGCAGCTGCACCTGGGTGGCTCAGTCGGTTAAGCGTCTGCCTTCAGCTAGGGTCATGATCTCAGGGTCCTGGGATTGAGTCTCACGTGGGGCTCCCTGCTCAGCATGGAACCTGCTTCTCCCCCTCCCTCTACCTACTGATTTCCCTGCTTGTGTGTGCTCTCTCTCTCTCTGACAAATAATTTTTTTAGAAATTTAAAAAATTAAGAAAAAAAATTTTTTAAGTTATATGCAGATTTTTGACTGCATGGATGGGGAAGAGTTGATGCCCCTAGTCCCTGTGTTGTTCAAAGGCCAACTGTATTTCTAATAGTTTGTACAAAAATTCAATCAAGTCATCTGCATAAATACGTTTTACTATTCTTTTTCTGATCTTACATATTTTGCTTCTTTTTCCTGCTTTGTTTACATGGACTCTACGTATTCCTTTACCGTCTCCTTTTTTGTTCAACATTATGACAAGATTCATTCACATTGTTGTATGTGGCTGGAGTTCTTCTCTTTACTGGTTAATGTACTACTGGCTAGAACCACTACAATTACTTGATTTCTATATAGCCTTACACTCAGTCCAAACTTATGATTGGTAAATTGCAAAGAGACAAAGAGAACATTATGGAGTGGCAATTACCTCTGGGTAATTCCAAAATTTCCAAATTTCCACCTAAAACTTGACAATATTACAATAAAATACATGAATAAAAATGTGTCAATATGGAACCAAGTAAATAAATTACTGAGGTGTGTCTATTTTTTATCAGTTACAAAGAGTTTGGAATCTAGCTTTGAAATCCAAGTGGATGCATAACAGAAGAAAATACACCAAAAAGATAACAGTGAATAAAATAAACAGGAATAATATTGCTCTTCTATAAGGTTTTCCTAACTTTCCAGGGACATCAACATGGAAAAGGGGTGACTATGGGAAAGGCTGAGAAAAGCGGTAGTGGGCGGGTAGCTGTGGGAGCCTGCCAGAGGATTAACTATTGGATCCAGGCAATGAATCAACTCTACGATGAAAATGTATCAGTTTTGGGGTACCTGAGTGGTTCAGTGGGTTAAAGCCTCTGCCTTCAGCTCAGGTCATGATCCCAGGGTCCTGGGATGGAGCTCTGCATGGGGCTTTCTGCTCAACAGGGAGCCTGCTTCAGAGAACCTGCATCCCCCTCTCTCTCTGCCTGCCTCTCTGCCCACTTGTGATCTCTGTCTGTTAAATAAATAAGTAAAAGCTTAAAAGAAAGAAAGAAAGAAAATGTATCAGTTTTAAAAATCAATACATGTTTTAGGAAAACAAATTTCATTCAATTTCTTCCACCAGTGTATGATTTTAAAAAGGAGAGGCACCCGGCTGGCTCTGTCAGAAGAGCACATGACTCTTCATCTCAGGTTGTAATTCAAGCCGCACTTTGGGTGTGAAGATTACTTTTAGAAATAGAATTTTTAAAGAAATAAAAATAAAAAGGAGACAGATTCTTGGGCAGCTGGTCTGGCTCAGTCGGTAGAGTATGTCCCACTCTTTATCTCAGGGTCCTGAGTTCAAGACCCACTTTGGATGTGGAGCTTACGTTAAAGAAAAAAGAAAAAGGAGACTGCTTCTGACTGGAAACTTCTTTAAACATCTTATTGTTCCTTCCATATGACTGAACTGAATGATATTTATGTAATAAGAATTACACTTAAGCCAAACAATCTAGTGAAAATTTTGCTCATTTGGCTATCAAAACACTTCAGATGGAATTATATAGTCTTCAGTGCTAAAAGAGTTTTAAGATTCAAAGACTGATACATACAGGGACGCCTGGGTGGCTCAGTGGGTTAAGCCGCTGCCTTCGGCTCAGGTCATGATCTCGGGGTCCTGGGATCGAGCCCGCATCGGGCTCTCTGCTCAGCAGGAAGCCTGCTTCCCTCTCTCTCTCTCTCTCTGCCTGCCTCTCCATCTACTTGTGATTTTTCTCTGTCAAATAAATAAATAAAATCTTAAAAAAAAAAAAAAGACTGATACATACAGTGTCTTTCTGGCAGTAAACAAATATCACTAGGTCCACACCAATGAAATGGGCAGCTGTTTAGGCTACAATTTATGTAAAACATTTTGTGACAATGGAGTTTACAATCCAGGTGGCAAGCCAAAAGAAAAATATATGAAAGGTTTAATTTCCACTGAAATCTACCAGGTTAAACGCTTATAGTGGGAATGAAGTTTGAATCTGCTACCCTGAGAAGACAGTGGTCTTGAGAGAAACCACCCATCCTTTCTTCTTGAGCACGTTCATTCATTCGTTTGAAAACTTGCTATGTGTTAAGGCTTAGACACACAAAGATGCATAATATTTGGCCTGCTATCAGGAGTTTATAATTCTAAAAACCTAAATCTAGAGTTTGACAATCATTTACTTCTGAAGGAGAGAAGTTAATTGAATAAAGCCAATAGGTAACAATAAAATAAATTACGGTCACCTAAATGCTATCAGCCTCTATTTCCTTCATGCTATACCCAAGATTTTAACAGATCTCCTGCAGGTGCACAGCCCGGCCCTGAAAAAACGGACTAGGTGAGAACTCAACCAAGAAATTGCCACTAGGGGCGCCCGGGGGGCTCAGATGGTGAAACCTCTGTCTTCACCTCAGATCGTGATCTCAGAGCCCGGGATCCAGCGAGCTCCCTGTTCGCGGGAATTCTGCTTCTCCCTCCTCCCACTCCCTCACCCCTGGTTGTGCGCGCTCGTTTTCTCTCTCTCTCTCTCTCTCTCTCTCGCTCACACACACAAAATCTTAACAAAACAAACACACAACAACAAACAAAAAAACAACCATCACTGGTCAGGAAAGATTCTCTAGTCAGAAACCTGCTCCTAAATCTTCAACGCCTACTGTCATGAAGACTTTAATAACTCAGCCACACACAAACAAAGGGAGCCGTGGAATACATACCCTGAAACAATCACGCTGTATGTGTATTTAGGAGTTACACTTTTTAGGGTCTGTAGGAGATCTTTTTCTTTAAAAAAAAAAAAAAAATTTAAATCACTCACTGTGAGGTTCCCATGACATTGGCATAAAAAAAAACTGGGGAGGGGCACCGGGATGGCTCAGTGGGTTAAATCTCTGCCTTCAGCTCCGGTCATGATCCCAGGGTCCCAGGATCGAGCCCCACATCAGGCTCTCTGCTCCGCTGGGAGCCTGCTTCCTCCTCTCTCTCTCTCTGCCTGCCTCTCAGCCTACTTGTGATCTGTCATATAAATAAATAAAATCTTTAAAAAAAAAAAAAACTGGGGAGAGGGGAAGTCGGCAGCGGCTGGGGGACTGACTGAAGATATTCTTCATATAATTTTTCCCGTAGGAAAAATGCTCCTAGATATACCAATTTTGTGTAATTTTTCTCACTCCTAATTATCCAAGCCGGAATCTAGGGCACACCAAGTAGGGTCCTGTTACAGAAAATCCATACAATCTGCTTGCATGAATGAATCTATACATTGGAATTTCCCAACAGTAATGTCTTGACAGTAGTTGGCACCAGTGTTGGCTAGCTGTACGTTCGCTGGATGTACAGATGGGTAAACGAACAGCTGTTCTTCTCTTTGGAACTGAATCACAGGCCACAAAAGAACAAGAGTCTGAGTTACTTTCGAAGGGAAGTGAGCGGCCGCGCGACCCGCGGGTGTTGGGACTATCGCGCAGGCTGGGGACGGGGGCGAGGGAGTCGGCGGGAGGAGAGGCGCTGGGCAGCTCACCTTCACGCGCTCGTAGTAGCTTCCGGTGCACAGCCGCGAGACACCCTGGAACTCGGACTCGCAGCTCTGCAATCTCCGCTGCAGGTGGTCCACAACCCGGTTCACAATCTCCGCCGCCTCTGAGATTTCCTGGCGCCTCAGCTTCAACTTTTCCAGCACCGTTCGGGGCTTCCAGGCGCCCGGCGCCGCCCCCTTCTGCCTGAGTCTCGAGGCGGGAACCAGCGGGCCGAGGCCGAGGCCAAGGGCGAGGCGGGAGACCTCCGTGGGCTCTAGCAGGGTTCTCTGCTCCAGAGGGGCGCGCGCGCCCCTCTCGCGGCGAGATCCAGTCCTGGGAAGGGACGGCCCCGGGGACGCAGGAGGTGCCAGCTTCCCCGCCGGAACCGCCAGCCCCTCCACCACGTCCTCAGCACCCAGAGGCGCCTTCTTGGCACAGGCATTCCGCGCGCGCACCGGTGGTCTCTCGGGAGAGCCCGGGGCACGCTTCTTCCGCCCGGATCCAGGTGCCCCGACCCCGCCGCACTTCTGTGCTTTGGGCCCGGCTGCCCCAAGGGTGGCCGGAGGTTCGCTGGGCTCCGTCGGGGGACCCTTCACTCCTTGAGCCTTGGGCGCGGCGGCTCCGGCCTTCGAAGCTGTCCTCGTGGCCTTTCCGCGCCGGGGGTCCATGGCTGGCGCTCTCTGTTCCCCGAAAGAAGAGAGACTTGGCCTAGGGAAAGGCCACGGAAGGAGGAGCCGGCAGTCGCAGCAGGAAATGAAACTTAAATAACTGGCGGGAACACAGGGACCGCGGCCTGAGAGCAAGCGCCCAAACTGAACCCTGGGAGGTCACGGGGAGCCGGGCCGGGCCACCAAGGGGCGGGCCGCCCGCGGTGCCGGGAGAGATGCTAAGTTTCTCACCCTCCGTTGCTCTCGAGTTGCCAGGTCGGGAAGCAACCAGTTCAGTTCAACCTCTGAACGCAACCAGAGGACCTCAGAAAACACCCTCAAGGTGCTTTGAAAGCTTAACAGATTTGCTGGCATTAGGCCTAAAAGAATTTGGGGAAACTGGAGAGCTTCTCCCACATTGAAGTCGACAGAGAAACTTTTTCTTTTTTTAAGATTTTATTCATTTATTTGAGAGAGAGAGAGAAGGAGCGGGCTGGGGGCAGAGGGAGAGGGAGAAGCAGACTCCCTGCTGAGCAGGGACACCCCAACTTGCCTCACCCCCACCCCCACCCCCAAGCCTCCGCCATGCAGGGCTCAACCCCAGGACCCTGAGACCATTACCTGAACCTAAGGCAAATGTTTAACTGGCTGAGCCACACAGGCACCCTGATAGAGAAACCTTTTCAGTGTGAGTTTAAGTAAGGGTACTTTTTAAATTAATGAAATAGAAAATGTCCAACTTTTACAAAATGGAAATGAAATCAGGACTGACTGCAATTGGAATAAATATTTCATTTTATTTGACTTTGTAAAAGCAATACAGTCTTAAATTGTGTCCAAGTTCTATTTTTTTTTAAGATTTTTTTTTAAAATTACACTTATTTGTCAGAGAAAGATAGAACTCACAAGCAGGGGAGCAGCAGGCAGAGGGAGAGGCAGGCTCCCTGCTCAGCAGGGAGTCCAGTGGGGGACTCAGTCCCAGGAACCTGGAATCATGATCTGAGCCAAAAGCAGAAGCCACCCAGGCTTCCCTGTGTAGAAGTTCTTATTTGTTAGTTTTAGCCATTGGTTTTCAAAAGCCCACCCAAAAATGGCACTTACGATTTAAATAATTCATGCTGTTTTGGTCCTTGCGATCCAGAGTTCTCCACATAGGCTTTCAAATATCTATTTCTAAACCAATCCCTTTATAGAAACACCTATTAGAAAACCCCTGGCTTTAGAAGAGTTTGATTACTTTTTTTAAAAAATCATCCTAACCATTTTTATGTATACAATTCAGTGACATCAAATACATTAATATTGTGATGCAACCATCGCTACCATCCATCTCCCCAACTCTTCACTTTGTAAAACTGAAACCCTACCCATTAAACAATAACTCTCCATTCCTGCCCTCTCCCTTGGCAACAACCTGCTACTTTCTGTCTCTATGAATCTGACTCCTCTAGGTACCTCATGTAAGTGGAATCATACAGTATTTGTCCTTATTTCTCTTAACATAATGTCCTCAAGGTTTATCCATATTGTAGCATATGTCAGCCTTCCTTTTTTTTTTTTTTAAGATTTATTTATTTGTTTGAGAGAGAGAGAGACCATAGGGATGGAGTTGGGCAGGGGATGGGAGAGAGAGAGAGAGAGAGCATCCTGAAGCCAACTCCTCCGCAAGTGCTGAGCCCATCTTAGGGATTAATCCCAAGATCCTGAGATCATGATTTGAGCTAGATCAAGAGTCAGCTGTCCAAATGACTGAGCCACCCAAAGGAAGGGGTCATCAGCCTTCCTTTTTAAGACTAGATATTTCTACTGAAATTATATAGGACATTTTGATAACCATTTCTCTATCAATGGACAACATGCCTTGATTACTCTTTTAAAAAGGTTTTCTTAAAACCAATATTTTGATATATCCTCTTTGATACAAAGGTGTTTTTTGTTTGTTTGGTTGGTTGGTTGGTTTTGTTTTTAGTGTTTTTTGTTTGTTTGTTTTGTTTTAAACACCCCAGGACAATGAGCCCTAGTTCAAAATGTGATGTGAGAAATCTGTATTTTTCTTTTGTAAAATGGAATGACTATTGTGTAGTGAGGCTTGTTCTCAAGCAAACCAATCTAAGGGGAAAGCAGATACAAGGGAAAAGGGTAGGACCCAAGGGTAGACTGTGCCTAGTTGTTCAAACAACAGCACATGTGGCTAGAGCTTGTGAAGTTTGAAATATATCTGTTATCAACTTACTGCTTCTCGGACAAGGACTTAGTACACCCCTTGGTAAATGCTGTCTGATAAAAAACAGAATTCCTTTAAGCAGTTCTCTTTTGAAGTGCCCACTATGTTAACCTTTCTCAGTAGAGGTTATAGGAGGACACTGTATGAAGAAGAGGTTTCCTGCCAATTTCCAACATACTGGAGAGAGTGGAAGGGAACTGCAGGGTGAAGGTCAGAGAATATCTGGTAGGGCCTACCCCAGCTATAGGCCCGGAAAGTGTTCCCTCTGAGACCTCGCCACCTTGGCCCAGCCATAACCCATCCACAACTTACTAGACAGGGAAACCAAGATTCCTGTCTGGCCTGTGGTCCAGAAGTTCACACACCAAGAAGCTGATCCTTCTACAAGCCTTGCATGCAGCCTGCCTATGGCCAAGGAGGTCCACAGAGAGCAGCTGCTCTCTCTGCAAGCCCCCTATGTTATGTAGCCCATACCCTCTGAAGGCCTTCTGCACTTGAGATCTGAACCCCTTTTGAATTCATTCTTACATGGGTACTCTCAGTCCTAGCGTACCATATATAGTTTCTTTATATGTTATTTCTTTTATTATAGGTATTCTTTTTATTTTAGAGTGAAATATTTAGTTTTGTTTTGTTTTAAACACCCAGTGTGGGGCTTGACCTCACAACCCCAGATCAGGAGTTGCAGGCTCTACCAACTAAGCCAGCCAGATATCTCAATATGGTTAATTATTCTTACATTAACTACTATAATGTAATACTATTTTAAAAATATTTTATTTATTTATTTGGGAGAGAGAGAAAGCATGAGATGGGCAAAGGTCAGAGGGAGAAGCAGACTCCCTGCTGAGTGGGGAATCAAGTGGGACTTGATTCTGTGACTCTGAGATCATGACCTGAGGTTAACGCAGACCCTTAACTGACTGAGCCACCCAGGTGCCCTACTATGTGATTCCAACTTCTGACTGGACCCAGACTGCTACAGAGTTAGTATTGGGGGTGGTCCCAGGAGATAGAGACCAAAGGATGGGATTTGGGAATTGGTTTTGTTATGCCCTTGGGCTTGAGCTCAGTGCTTAAGGAGGAGGCACCAGAAAAATGACTGAGAAGGAATAGCCAGAAAAAATAGGAGGAAAACCAATTCTGGTTTTCCAGAATCCATTAGCTTGATGTCTTGGAAGACAGGTAAAGAAAGAGCATCAAGAAATGGCTGTGAGGGGTGCCTGGGTGGCTCAGTGGGTTAAGCCTCTGCCTTCAGCTCAGGTCATGATCTCAGGGTCCTGGGATCAAGCCCTCTATTGGGCTCTCTGCTCAACGGGGAGCCTGCTTCCCCATCTCTCTCTCTGCCTGTCCCTCTGCCTCCTTGTGATCTCTCTCTCTCTGTCAGATAAATAAATAGAATCTTTATTTTTTTAAAGAGTTTATTTATTTGATAGACAGAGATCACAAATAGAGAGGCAAGCAGAGCGAGAGGGAAGCAGGCTCCCTGCTGAGCAGACAGCCTGATGCAGGGGTTTGATCCCAGGACCCTGGGATCATGACCTGAGCGGAAGGCAGAGGCTTTAACCCACTGAGCCACCCAGGTGCCCCCAATGAATAGAATCTTAAAAAAAAAAAAAAAAGGAGAAGAAGAAGAAGAAGAAGAAGAAATGGCTGTGAAATGAAAAAAAAAAAAAAAAAGCATTCACATATAAAATGTCCATCTTCTTCACATTTAAACTTCACAATTAAAACTCCGGTCCTGGCTACAGTATAATGAAATAGCCTTACACTGTTAACGCAATCTGACATGAAGCTTTCATAAAGCTAATTTAGCCATTACCAAAAGTATAAATATTGAGGAATCCTTTTGCCTAGTATCTTCATTTATAGAAAGAGTCCCATCGGCCGCCTGGGTGGCTCAGTGGGTTAAAGCCTCCGCCTTCGGCTCAGGTCATGATCCCAGGGTCCTGGGATCGAGCCCCACATCGGGCTCTCTGCTCAGCGGAGAGCCTGCTTCCCTCTCTCTCTCTCTGCCTGCCTCTCCATCTACTTGTGATTTCTCTCTGTCAAATAAATAAATAAAATCTTAAAAAAAAAAAAAAAAGAGTCCCATCAATTTAGAAAGAGATATATGTACAAGGATGATGACAATATCAAAAAATTAAAAACAATCCAGATGTCCAGTAATTGGGATTTGATTAAATAAATTATGATTAAAATGTGACAGGTTGATATATGTGTAAGGGCCTATTTAGCCAGAGGGATTCCATCTTGGGTTAAACAGAGATTTTGTTGTTTATGCAGTAAAACTTAAACTGACCCTGCCCCGCTTCAGGGACTTACTTAAAAGCAAGCCCAGGAAACCAGTCCCAGGTAACAAAGCCCAAATACAAGGGTGGGTCAGGCCAGGTGGAGGTATCCAATCAGTGGGGGTACATACTGTCTCCCTAGCTACCAAGGAGGATGGACCCTGCCCTTTGGGAGCCCTTTGGGCACCAATTCTGACCAAGGTGATAGGCCAGTTCAAATATCTACTAGGGCAAATTGTAATTCAATTGGCCACCCATGTGTGACCTAGCATGACTATGCAGCTTTCTCCGTGTGTTACAATCTCATTGGCCACCTGTGTGTGGCCAGGCCCAACCACATGGCCTTTGCCCTTAAAAGGTAGTCTGTTAAGGCAGAGAGAGGTCGTCCTCTCTGTAAGAGGCATGGTCCTGAACAGTCGGTTTGATTCTCCATGCTTGGCGCAAAATAAAGCTTTGCTTGACCTTCGCATTGTATCAGTCTCACTCCTTTAATCACAGACCCATTATTGGGGGACCTTTCAATATACATGGCATAGAGTCAAAAATACACTGTTTAAAAAAAATAAGCAAAGTGGGGGTCCTGAGTGGCTCAGTTGGTTGCACATGGAACTTGGTTTCGCTCAGGTCATGATCTCAGAGTTGTGAGATCCATCTCCTAGGTCCAACTCCATACTCAGCAGGAAGTCTGCCTGAGAATTTTCTCCCTCTTCCCCCAGCCCCTCCCCCCATTGCATACACATTCTCTTTCTCTATCTCAAATATAAGTAAATCTTAAAAAAAAAAAAAAAAGCAAACTGAAAAATAACATAATCACAGTGTTATAATTGCAAAATAATAGCAGCATGAGTATTTCTATAAAAACAAAATTAGGAGGTAGGATCCCTGGGTGGCTCGGTAGATTAAGCATCTGCCTTCAACTCAAGTCATAATTCCAAGGTCCCAGGGTTAAGTCCCTCATTGGGCTCCTTACTCAACAGGGAGCCTGCTTTTCCCTCTGTCACTCTCCCTCTGCCTGCTGCTCCCCTGCTTGTGTTCTCCCTCTCTCTGACAAATAAATAAAAATCCTTAAAAAGAAAAACAAAAATTAGGAAGCATTAGCAACAAAATGCTGACAAGGATTACAGAGGTGGGGATGAGAACGGCTGAGGAAGTTATAGCTTCTTTAAGTCTCACAGTTTTCTATTTCTATTTGATATATTTTAATAATCAGAAAAATAAAACTGTCACGTGGGTTGTTTCATTAACCCATTAAAGGTCTCCTAAGAAAGGCTTTAAGAATGTCAATTTCCGGGGCGCCTGGGTAGCTCAGATCATGATCCCAGGGTCCTGGGATCCAGCTCCGTATGGGGCTCTCTGCTCAGCAGGGAGCCTGCCTCTCTTCCTACTTGTAATCTCTGTCAAATAAATAAATAAAATCATTAAAAAATAAATATAAATAAAAATGTCAATTTCCAAAGGCTGGATATTTAATCTTCAACCATTCCATTCCCCTAATTAGCCATCATCAATCTTTCATTTTAACAATTTATTTGCTTTAACTGCTTTCCAAATTTATTTTAACTGCTTTCCAATCTCCTCCTATTCATAGGCTAGTCTTTATAAACAAACAGTAATCCCCGTGATAGGTTACCAGAAAATTCAAAGAACCTTTTAAGGCAAAGTGATCAAAATCATTGTCTGTAGGTGACCAACTGGCGAATAGGGATGCCAATCGCCGAAAAGGACAGAAAATGACCAAGTAGGAGCCACCAATACACAGCCATATGTAATCAAAAGCCTCCACCAACCGCGAAACGAGGTTTACACCAGCGGTGCCACCTGCACAGTTACCGGGTCACACTTCTCCAGCAAAATCGCTCCAAAGCCCCAATCAGCGATGACGCTGGACGTAGACTGCTACGCTGTGACATCAGCGCCAAGATGGCTGCGCCCTGAAGCTTTTCCCTCCTACCCTGAATTTCTGCGGCTAGCCTGCGTCAGATTCAGGGTCAGACTCTAACTTTCTCCAGCTATGTTTTCTCTGCGCGGTTGTGGTCCCTGTGTCGCGGCTTCTTTCACCAAAAAGCACCTTCCGTTGCTCCGTTTCATCGGTGACAGCGCGGCGCCTCTGAGTACGAACTTTGACGTGGTAGTCATTGGCGGAGGACATGCCGGGACCGAGGCAGCCGCGGCTGCTGCTCGGTGCGGCTCCCGAACTCTGCTACTCACCCATCGCGTGGACACGATCGGTAAGGAGCTCGGGTAGCGTGGAGCTTGGCGTAGGTCGCAAGCTGCCAGTAAGCCGCTTCACCGCTTCCTCGGTTGCTGATGCGGGAGCCTCTCCTCTTCCCCAAGGCTAGTGAGAATCCTAATGTCTGTGGTTTTATCCTTTTGAGTTTCACAGATCAGGTAGGCCTGACCCAGAATCCTGGATTAGGCTGTTCCGTGGACCATGTATTGTGCTGCTGCTGACAGAAGTAGTTTGGGAAAGAGGGAAACTAAGAATACGAGCTGATAGTTTCTTACTTCATTTTTGTCGTTTACCCTTTACTAGCTTGTTGCTTTGGAAATAGAGTGAATTAACATTTATTAGGAATGATTTGATAAACGATTGTTGTGGGTTCTGTGGTTGGTGTTGTTTAGATTTTATTTTTATTTATTTATTTGACAGAGAGAGACACAGCGAGAGAGGGAACACAGCAGGGGGAGTGGAAAGCAGGCTTTCCGCCGAGCAGGGAGCCCAATGCAGGGCTTCATCCCAGGATCCTGGGATCATGACCCCAGACAAGGCAGATGCCCAAGGACTGAGTCACCCAGGCGCCCACAGTTGTTGTGTTTTTATCGAGATTTTATGAAGCCCCTTTGAAGAACGATGCTATCTTTTATTGTATTCTATATCTCTACTTGGTGTTTGTTTCCTAATTTTGTGATCAGGAACTGGCAGTGCTTTTTTCACACTTAATAGGCAGTGGGTGGACGGCTATAATTTAAAGCAACACCTCCTTCTAGCACCATAATAGGTGTTAGCTAAAACTTCATCTTACAATGTTGTGCCCGAGTTTTCGCGTCTGAGAGACCACCCAGGAGCCAACACCGATGTAATCACACGAAGGTTTATTTGACAAGCTTAAGCTTGGGCCCAAGTATACCTGACACAGCGGAGTAGGGACTTGGACACTGAGGTGACATGCTTAAACTTGGGCCCAAGTATACCCAACGCAGCAGAGTAGGGACTTGGACCCCGAACCAGATTACAGTCAGTGTTTTTAAAGGCAGAGTAGAGGTGGGCTTGGCGGTGGGTGAGAACAAAGGGGATATTCAGAAGGACTATCAGGGTAAAGAAGACTGTCAGGATATTGAAGGCCTGGTTACTATCAAGCTAAGGCTGTTTTTCCCTCTAATGAGGCACTAACATGAAGGGAGTTGGGAGTTTCCTGGTGGAATGTCACATTCCTCCTATCAAGCATCCTTGTTAGTGAGACTTAGCACTGGGACATTTGTAAACCGAGGGAGACTCCTGTCTTGCAGGATTGTGATTTTTACAAGTTAACTATTTGTTCACATCTACTACTGAGGGGAAGGGAGCAGGTGGAGAGAGGGTGCGAGGTGCCAGCTTTTGCTTTGTCAAGATGGCTGTACTTCTGTCAGGGCTAGACTAGAGGTGGGTACAGCCATGTTTTTCTTGGCCTCCACAGTAAATCGTGCAAGCCTATGTTTTTTTCCCCTCCTGCATTTTGCTTAAGAGTGAATAGTAGAGGGCGCCTGAGTGGCTCAGTGGGTTAAGCCCCTGCCTTCGGCTCAGGTCATGATCTCAGGGTCCTGGGATCGAGTCCCGCATCGGGCTCTCTGCTCAGCAGGGAGCCTGCTTCCTCCTCTCTCTCTCTCTCTCTGCCTGCCTCTCCGACTACTTGTGATTTCTCTGTCAAATAAATAAATAAAATCTTTAAAAAAAAAAAAAAAAAAGAGTGAATAGTGGAAATATTAACTGTTTTTTCAAAAATTGTGAATAAAATGGGGTGCCTGGGTGGCTCAGTGGATTAGGCCTCTGCCTTCAGCTCAGGTCATGATCTTAGGCTCCTGGAACCCAGTCCCCACCCCCATCCCGATGGGGCTCTCTGCTCAGCGAGGAGCCTGCTTCCCCCTCTCTCTGCCTGCCTCTGCCTACTTGTGATCTCTCTCTGTTAAATAAAGTCTTTAAAAAATTGTGAATAAATCACATATTTGATACTGAAGTACTTTTAAAAAATTCCCATTCAGCTCATAACTGGAGAAATAAACACTGTTAACAGTGATTCTTTTGGGGGGGGGGTGATGTGATTACCCAAAAGATTACAATTTGCTTATTAGACATTTCAGGGTTTATATTTTAAGAAATAAAGACTGGATACTACCTTTCAATAATAATTTAAAATTTTAATGAAAAAAGTATTGTATTATTGAACTAAGATGGTCATTAAATATAAGTAATGTAGTTCTGTGAGGGATAAAGGGATTCTTACCAAAATCCATATTCATATAATTCAGTCAATAAAATGCAATCTGTTTTCTTTTTAAATAAATGCATTTCAGAAATAATAACTCTTATAGATGAGCTTAGTGGATGACAGTTTTGTTCTAGAATCAAAATCTGTTTTGTAAGATAATTCAATATATTGGAGAATCTTAAATATTTTTACATGGCCTCAGAAAGATAGCTTTCTCTTAGAACTGACCTAAGAGTGCAAAAGGCAGAATTGTCCTGTTGTGATTTTGTCATTATCGTGTGCTAATAATAAAGTTAGAGACAGAAAGTCTTTTATTTTCTACTAACCTGGAAAATAATGGTTTTTTTTTTTTTTTTGCCAACTATTTTTACATTTCACAATGAAAAAGAAAAGTCTTGTGCACCTGTTTATTCTGTGTCATATTACCTACGCGTTTCATGGAAAATGTTGACCATTAAAGAGATTGTTAGACATTCTGTATTTTAATCCAGGCTTCACAGAGTTCTAGCTGTGTGACCTTGGACGAGGGACAATTTATTTAACCCTCAGTTTCTTTATGAAAAAGAAACGGTAAAAAATGGTACCAACTTCAGTTTGCTATAAAATTTAAATCAGAAAATACAAGCAAATCATCTGCAACAGTGCCTGACCCATTAAGTGGTTCAGAAATTAAACTATTTTATAAGCTTTTCTACATAGCCAACTTAAATTCTTTAGCTTAGTGAAAAATGGACTGATTTATACTTTTGTGGGGGCAGGGAAGCAGGCTCCCCACTGAGCAGGGAGCCCAATGTGGGGCTCTATCCCAGGACGCTGAGATCATGAGCTGAGCTGAAGGCAGAGGCTTTAACCCACTGAGCCACCCAGGCACCCCAATTTATACATTTTTATTACCAAGTACTGGTACCACACTTGGGATGTTAGTAGTCTTTACCTAAGGATACAGATAGACTTTCTTACAAATAGTCTTTCTTTCTTTCCTTTTTTCTTTTTTTTTTTTTAAAGATTTTATTTATTTAATTTTTGACGGACACAGATCACAAGTAGTCAAGGAGGCAGGCAGAGAGAGAGGAGGAAGCAGACTCCCTGCTGAGCAGAGAGCCCCACATGGGGCTTGATCCCAGGATCCTGGAATCATGACCCGAGCTGAAGGCAGAGGCTTTAACCCACTGAGCCACCCAGGCACCCCGACAAATAGACCTTCTTATCCCAACTTCAAATGATTGGGAATGAAGGCTAGTTTCCTGGAGTTCTATGTGGAGAAAAATCAATCTTGAGGCTAAGCAAAAGAAAAGTGGCATGTTCAACTTTTATGCCCGTAAGGAGAGGGGCTCAACATTGATAAATGTATTTGAGAAAAAGTTTTCAGCAATTTAAAAAGACAAGGATTTCTTTTTTTTTTTTTTTTTTAAAGATTTTATTTATTTACTTGAGAGAGAGACAGTGAGAGAGAGCATGGACGAGGAGAAGGTCAGAGAAAGAAGCAGACTCCCCATGGAGCTGGGAGCCCAATGCGGGACTCGATCCCGGGACTCCAGGATCATGACCTGAGCCGAAGGCAGTCGTCCAACCAACTGAGCCACCCAGGCATCCCCAAGGATTTCTTTGAATGTGACTTTTACAACTATAAGTTTTATAAATAGGTATATAATGTATGGTAATTCAGCAAAGGACCTAGAAGTTGTCTAGTTTAGAGATACAGGAAGTGGTAGAATTTCAGAAATTTGTCCCCCCCAACCCCCGCCTATGTGAAGGAGACTCATCTCTAGGGATGAAAGTTTGAGATAAATGTTGGTTATTAGAGGGATTAGAGATTTTTAGAAATTAACTGATTTATAATGAGAATTTAAAACCAAGTCATTTTGGGGTACCTGGGTGGCTCAGTCGGTTGGGCTTCTGACTTTTGGTTTTGGCTCAGGTCATGGTCTTCTGGTTGTGCGACTGAGGCCCCCCCCATACTTGGACTCCAAGATCAGTGTGGTGTCTGCGTGTCCCTCTCCCTCCCCATCTGCCTCCTCCTCCTCTCTCTCTCTCTCTCAAATAAACTAATAAATAAAATCTTTAAAAAAAAAACAACTAAA
This sequence comes from Mustela lutreola, assembly GCF_030435805.1. Lineage (NCBI taxonomy): Eukaryota > Metazoa > Chordata > Mammalia > Carnivora > Mustelidae > Mustela > Mustela lutreola. The sequence continues at coordinate 115,785,070 of NC_081295.1, forward strand.
GTCATTTTGATGAGTAGCAATATCTAAGACAAAGGATCACAGCTTTAGATGCTCTAGGAGCTAGATACATAATTTAAATGAGTAAAGCTGGAGCACCTGGGTGGCTCAGTGGGCTAAGCATCTGCCTTTGGCTCAGGTAGGGTCTTGGGATCCAGTCCCTCATCAGGCTCACTGCTTGGCAGGAACCTGCTTCTTTCTCTCTCTGCCTGCTGCTCCCCTGCTTGTGCTTGCTTGCATGCACACATTTCTCTCTCTCTCTCTCTGGCAAATAAATAAATAAAATCTTAAATAAATGTGTAAAACAACATGGAATAATGGGAACAGTGGTGAGCTAGAAAGTATATCCTCATTCATTGTTTTATTTGTTTTTAACAAAAGCTTCATATGGGGCACCTGTGTGGCTCAGACTATGAAGTGTCTGCCTTTGGATCACATCATGATCTCCAGGTCCTGGGATCGAGCCCCATGTTGGGTTCCCAACTCAGCAGGGAGTTTGCTTCTCCCTCTTCCTCTGCCTCTCCCTGTGCTATCTCTGTTTCTATGTATCTCTTTCAAATAAATAAATAAAAGTATTTAAAAAACAAACAAACAAACAAAAGCTTTGTGTTTACCAAGCAGAACATCACCAGCAAATGACTGAGTTATGAGCTCTGATCTAAAATGTATCCTCTCGGGGTGCCTGGGTGGCTCAGTGGGTTAATCCTCTGCCTTCGGCTCAGGTCATGATCTCAGGGTCCTGGGATCAAGCCCCGCATCGGGCTCTCTGCTCAGCAAGGAGCCTGCTTTCCTTCCTCTCTCTCTGCCTGCTTGTGATCTCTGTCAAATAAATTTAAAAAAAAAAGAAAGAAACTCAGGAATGTAAATTGGTTGCTTTCATATAAACTCAATGATAGGATAAATATTCACTGTGTTTATTGATTTTATGTGTGTATGGAGCACTTTTCTAAGGTACTCGTAGGACTACTTATGTCAATAATAATATTTTATATGTTTGAGAAAGTCATAAAATTTTTAAACATTGCCGATGGAAAATTATTTATGATTAAAAAATTTTTAAGCCAATTCAAAGAAATTATGTGATTTTTGAAAAAGTGAAAATCAGAAGCAGAGAGTATTATACACTGAGAAATAGTTTACACTGGGAAATAAAACAATTATTAGTAAATGTTACTCATTGCTTATTCTGTGCCAGATACTGTGCCACTTGCTTTGTGTACACTCTCATTTGCAAGTAACAAATCCTTATTATTTAATTAATTTAAACAAAAAGGAGAATTTATTTTTTATAAATTTATTTACTTATTTGAGAGAGAAAGTGAATGGGAGGAGGGACAGAGGGAGAGAGAGAGAATCTCAAGCAGACTCCCTACTGAGCACAGAGCCTGATAGTGAGGTTTAGTCTCACGACCCTGAAATCATGACCTGAGCTGAAATCAAGCTTAACCAGCTGAGCCACCCAGGTACCCCCAGAATTTATTTATTTATTTACTTTTTAAAGGAATTTATTTATTTATTTGACAGACAGAGATCACAAGTAGGCAGAGAGGCAGGCAGAGGCGGGGGGGGGGGTGGAATGCAGGCTCCCCGCTGAGCAGAGAGCCTGATGTGGGGCTCGATCCCAGGACCCTGGGATCATGACCTGAGCTGAAGGCAGAGGCTTTAACCCACTGAGTCACCCAGGCACCCCAAGAATTTATTTTTTTAATATGAAACTTGCAAGTAGGGGCACCTGGGTGGCTGAGTGGGTTAAAGCCTCTGCCTTCGGCTCAGGTCATGATCCCAGGGTCCTGGGATCGAGCCCCACATCGGGCTCTCTGCTCAGCAGGGAGCCTGCTTCCTCCTCTCTCTGTCTGCCTGCCTCTCTGCCTACTTGTGAGCTCTGTCATATAAATAAATAAAATATTAAAAAAAAAAAAAAAGAAACTTGGAAGTAGATTACTTTTAAGGTTGGTTAATTCAGCAATTCACAATGTCCAAGAATTCATTCCTTCCATATCTCCATTGTGCCATTTAGGCTAGCTATCCTCGTGATTAGAAAATGGCTATAATAGTTCCAGGTGTCACATCCAGACATGACAACTTTCAGCCTAAGAAGGGTGTTTTTTTTTTTCTTCCTTGTATCTCTTTAAAGAGGAAAAACAATTCATTACTACAGACCCTCTCCCCTAAAGGTCACCCCTCATGACTCATTTCCCATCCCTCATCCAGAGAGTAGCAAGTGGAAACAGGATTATCATGATTACTTAGATCAATGAAGATTTATTCCTACTGAGTTTAGATAACACTCCCTGAACATAAACCTTACTGGGGAGTTTTTACCTAAATAAAATTGTCATTCTGTATCAAAGGAAGAGGGGAAATAAGCTGCTGCAGTTATCATTCCTGTTTTTATAGTAGGGGAAGTGAGGTAGAGAAAATTAAATAACTTGCCAAAATGACAGACCTTGTAAGTGGTAGATCTAAGAACTGAGCCAGATCCCTTTCACTTGCTCCTAATCACAGCATGATTCAGCCTCCTTATGGAGACTGTAAAAACTTGCAGAGGGTTTGATGATGACTATAGTGGACATATCCCTTTCCTATCCTTCCACCGCCCATAAAAACCTTTGAGGTAACCATATGAGTTAGACCTTCAAATAAGACTAGGGGAATTTGGGGCGCCTGGGTGGCTCAGTGGGTTAAGCCTCTGCCTTGGGCTCAGGTCATGATCCCAGGGTCCTGGGATCGAGCCCCGCATTGGGCTCTCTGCTCAGCAGGGAGCCTGCTTCCTCCTCTCTCTCCGCCTTCCTCTCTGCCTCCTTGTGATCTCTCTCTTTCAAATAAATAAATAAATAAAACCTTCAAGAAAAAAAAAAAAAAAGACTAGGGGAATTTAAGAAGAAGGTACAGGGCGCCTGGGTGGCTCAGTGGGTTAAGCCACTGCCTTTGGCTCAGGTCATGATCTCAGGGTTCTGGGATCGAGTCCCGCATGGGGCTCTCTGCTCAGCAGGGAGCCTGCTTCCTCCTCTCTCTCTCTGCCTGCCTCTCTGCCTACTTGTGATCTCTCTCTGTCAAATAAATAAATAAAATCTTTAAAAAAAAAAAAAAAAAAGAAGAAGAAGAAGGTACAAAATATGGTTTTTACTTTCAGGAAGCTTATAATTTAATTGTTTTTACAAAATAAGCAGAAAGAAAACAGCAGATGGCATTTATGGAAGACATAATTGATTGTAACAGTGAATCAGTGCCAGGGAACTTATGCTTGATTTGGGGAAGGTTTCATGAAGTAAAGATTTCAAAGCCACATTTTAAAGGAAAAGGCAACCTAATAAACCAGTGAAAATGTGTGTCAAGGAAAAGATTTAAAAGAAACTACAGTCAGTGGTTTATCTTCCAAGATGCCCTGAATGACTCTTGCATCCCATTGGGATTTTCTAATTTTGTATTGTATGAGATGATTCTGATCACTTGTACAGACATTTCCCTTTTAAACACTCACTACGGGGATCCCTGGGTGGCTCAGTCAGACCCACCTTCAGTTCGGGTCGTGATCCAGGGTCCTGGGATCAAGTTCCGCATCAGGGCCTGGGGCGGGGGGGGGGGGGGGCAGGGGCTGCTCAGCGGGGAGTCTGTTTCTCCCTCTGCCTGAAGCTCCCCCTGCTTGTGCTCTCTCTCTGACAAATAAATTTTTTTAAGTCTTTTTTAAGGGGCACCTGGGTGGCTCAGTGGGTTAAAGCCTCTGCCTTCAGCTCAGGTCATGATCCCAGGGTCCTGGGATCAAGCCCAGCATCAGGATCTCTGCTCAGCGGGGAGCCTGCTTCCTCCTCTCTCTCTCTGCCTGTCAAATTTTTTTAAAAAAATCTTTTTAAAAAAATAAAATATAGGGCGCCTGGGTGGCTCAGTGGGTTAAGCCGCTGCCTTCAGCTCAGGTCATGATCCCAGGGTCCTGGGATCGAGTCCCACATCGGGCTCTCTGCTCAGCAGGGAGCCTGCTTCCTCCTCTCTCTCTCTGCCTGCCTCTCTGCCTACTTGTTATCTCTCTCTGTCAAATAAATAAATAAAATCTTTTAAAAATAAATAAATAAATAAATAAATAAAATAAAATATAAATACTCACTACGTGCAGGATGCTCATATATTTATTTTATGTCTGTTCTCTTTTATGTCTGGTCTCTTTAGGTCAGATGTCCTGTAATCCTTCCTTTGGTGGCATTGGCAAGGGGCATTTAATGAGGGAAGTTGATGCCTTGGATGGCCTGTGTTCTCGAATCTGTGACCAATCTGGTGTACATTACAAAGTATTAAACCGGCGTAAGGGACCAGCTGTTTGGGGTCTGAGAGCTCAAATTGATAGGAAACTCTATAAGCAGAACATGCAGGTAAGGATGGGACAGGAAAGAAAAAAAGGAAGACTATAGTGATTATTTAACTGTTAGGTTTCAATCTGTGTTCTCTTTTGACAGAAAGAAATCCTAAATACACCACTGCTTACTGTTCAGGAGGGAGCTGTAGAAGACCTTATTCTTACAGAACCAGAGCCTGAGCACACTGGGAAATGCCGTGTCAGTGGTGTGGTTTTAGGTATGTGCGGGTTATAGATGATAATAACACTATCAGACTCTGTGTGAAAAATTAATTTGAGAGCAGAACGTGGAAATGTTTTGCTTATTCTAGGAAATTGTTGTGTTTTTCCGCATGGAAAAGGAAGACTGCATAAAAAATTATTTTCTTGTTTTTGTTAACATATAACGTATTATTTGTTTCAGGGGTACACGCCTGTGATGCATCAGTCTTACGCAATTCACAGCACTCACCATAGCACATACCCTCCCCAATGTCCATCACTCCACCACCCCGACCCTCCCACCCTCCTCTCCTCCAGCAACCCTCAGTTTGTTTCCTGAGATTGAGAGTCTCTTATGGTTTGTCTCCCTCTCTGGTTTCATCTTGTTTCATTTTTTTCTCTCTTCCCCCATGATCCTCTGTCTTATTTCTCAAATTCTACGTATCAGCGAGATCATATAATAATCATCTTTCTCTGATTGATTTATTTCACTTAGCATAATACCCCCTAATTCCATCCATGTTGTTGCAGATGGTAAGATTTCTTTTTTTTTTTGATGGCTGCCTAATATTCCATTGTGTATATATACATCACATCTTCTTTATCCATTTCTCTGATGGACATCTAAGCTCTTTCCAGGGTTAGGCTATTGTGGATATTGCTGCTATAAACACTGGGGTGCATGTGCCCCTTCGGAGCACTACATTTGTATCTTTAGGGTGAATACCCAGTAGTGCGATTATTGGGTCATAGGGTGGCTCTATTTTCAACTTTTTGAGGACCTTCCGTACTGTTTTCCGGAGTGGCTGCACCAGCTTGCATTCCCACCAACAGTGTAGGAGGGTTCCCCTTTCTCCGCATCCTTGCCAGCATTTGTCATTTCCTGACTTGTTAATTTTAGCCATTCTGACTGGTACAGTGTGGTAACTCACTGTGGTTTTGATTTGTATTTCCATGATGCTGAGTGATGTTGAACACTTTTTCGTGTGTCTGTTGGCCATTTGGATGTCTTCTTTGCAGAAATGTCTGTTCATGTCTAAAAATTATTATCCTCCTTTCATCTTGATATTCATGAAGCTCAGTCAAAATCGGGGCTCATTTATACCATCTTAGTGTAGTACTCTATAACCTGCTTTATAACCTACATCTTAGTATAGTACTAAGATGTGCATTTCCAGGGCGCCTGGGTGGCTCAGTCATTAAGTGTCTGCCTTCGGCTCAGGTCATGGTCCCAGGGTCCTGGGATCGAGCCCCACATCAGGCTCCCTGCTCATGGGGAGGCCTGCTTCTCCCTCTCCCACTACCCCTGCTTGTGTTCCCTCTCTCACTGTGTCTCTATCAAATAAATAAAATCTTTTTTTAAAAAAATGTGCTTTTCCTCCTGGTCCTTCTTTTGTAATTTTTACTTTTTCTGGTCCTGACTTTAAGTTTTTTAAATTTATATATATTATATTTTATTATGCAATATTTTATACAATGTTGTATATGTTTTTTTATTTAAAGGAGTTATGGATGAACTTTTTTATGGAGGGGGAGGGGGACAGAGAGATATAGAGAAAGAATCTTAAACTGGCTCCATGCCCAGTGCAGAGCCTGATGTGGGACTTGATCTCACAACCCTGGGATCATGACCTGAGCCAGAATCAAGATACAGACACTTAACCAATTGAGCCATCCAAGTGCCCCATGAATTAATGTTTTAATCAAAATAATACAAGCACATAATTTTTACAAAAGTCAAATAGAAGTTATTATGAAAAACAGTTATCTCTGTTATCTCACTTTACAGACTTAACCACTTCAGTTTCACTTCTGATATGTACTTACATACTTCTAAATAGTGTGCTTATACTTGTACTGCCTAAATTATCAGTATTAGACATTATCTATTAATTTTTTTTTTATTTATTCATTTGACAGACAGAGATCACAAGTAGGCAGAGAGGCAGGCAGAAAGAGGAGGAAGCAGGTTCCCTGCAGAGCAGAGAGCCTGATGTGGGGCTCGATCCCAGGACTCTGAGATCATGACCTGACCTGAAGGCAGAGGCTTTAACCTGAGCCACCCAGGCGCCCCAATCTATTAATTTTTTATAGTAGCTCTCTTTAATCCCTTACTTTCCTTCTCTCTTTTCTAATGTATTTATGCTATAAATTTTGACTGATAGTATTTATATTGTTATAATTATATTGTTATATATTGTGATTAAATATTGTTCACTGTATAGGGCACCCAGGTGACTCAGTCATTAAGCATTTGCCCTCAGCTCGGGTCACGATCCCAGGGTCCTGGGATGGAGCCCGGCTTCAGGCTCCCTGCTCGTTGGGGAGCTTGCTGCTTTCTCTCCCTCTGCCCCTGCTTGTGTTCCCTCTTTCGCTGTGTCTCTCTCTGTCAAATAAATAAATAAATAAATCTTTAAAAAAAATCTTGTTCGCTGCAGATCCACATAGTGTGCTATGTTTTTCCTTTCATATACTTCTTTGCTTTGCCTTGGGTTAATATTTGCCTTTTTTTTTTTTTAAAGATTATTTATTTATTTATTTATTTGACAGACAGAGATCACAAGTAGACAGAGAAGCTGGCAGAGGGAGAGAGAGAGAAGCAGGCTCCCTGCTGAGAAGAGAGCCTGATGCGGCGGGGCTTGATCCCAGGACCAGGGATCATGACCTGAGCTGAAGGCAGAGGCTTTAACCCACTAAGCCACCCAGGTGCCCCTGCTTTATTTTTTATTTGCTTATTTTACTTATGGACTTGTTCAGCTCTTTCATTAGGAAAAAAACCTGTCATTTTGTCAGTGGTCAAGTAATCTCCCAATTCTGTTTTTTTCTTTGACACTTCCCACGCAGAGACATCAACTTCCTCAGTTCCCCCACCCCATGCTATACTCAGGACAATTGCTCTCTAAACCTTCTGCACAGATGCTATTTTGAGCCTTCCTTTTACTACCTTGTGTTACATCATCCCATGTTTCTTGAGACTTCAGTCTGTTTCTTTCTTATTTCCTCCTTTTGCTGGAGCACATCTTCTAGTAGTTTCCTCAAAAAGGAGGCAAGGAAGGTAGGTTTTTTTGTGTTTAAGCATATCTGAAAATGTCTCCTTTTAGACTTGACTCTAAATTTGTCTGAAAATTTAACTAAAATTTTTTTTCTAAGAATTTTAACAGTCTTGTTCCATTATCTTTTAGCTTCCAGTTTTGCTATTAAAAAGCAGTGCATATTGGTGCACTTGGTTGGCTCAGTTGGAACATGCGGTTCTTGATCTTGGGGTTTTGAGTTTGAGCCCTATATTGGGTATAGAAATTGCTTAAAAATAAAATCTTTAGGGGGCGCCTGGGTGGCTCAGATGGTTAAGTTTAAGTCTGCCTTCATCTTGGGTCACCATTCTGGGGTCCTGGGATCGAGCCGTGCATCAGGTTCCCTGCTCAGTGGGAAGCCTGCTTCTCCCTCACCCTCTGCTGCTCTCTCTGCTTATGGTCTTTCACTCTCTCTGTCGAATAAATAAATAAAATAAATAAAATCGGGACGCCTGGGTGGCTCAGTTGGTTAAGCAGCTGCCTTCAGCTCAGGTCATGATCCCAGCGCCCTGGGATCCTTGCTCGGCAGGGAGCCTACTTCTCCCTCTGTCTCTGCCTGCCATTCTGTCTGCCTGTGCTCGCTCTCGCTCCCTCTCTCTTTCTGACAAATTAAAAAAAAAAAACAAAAAACCTTTTAAAAAATAAATAAATAAATAAAATCTATGAACAAAAAATTTTTTAAAATAAATAAGATAAAATAAAATCTTTTTTTTTTTAAAGATTTTATTTTATTTATTTGACAGAGAACACAAGTAGACAGAGAGGCAGGCAGAGAGAGAGAGAGAGAAGCAGGCTCTGCACTGAATAGAGAGCCCGATGCGGGGCTCGATCCCAAGGTCCTGGGATCATGACCTGGGCCGAAGGCAGAGGCTTTAACCCGCTGAGCCACCCAGGCACCCCTAAAATAAAATCTTTAAACAAAACATGAATGTATATGGTGGGGGGAAGGAGAGAAGGAAACAACCACAAAAGACTCTTAACCATAGAGTACAGACTGAGGGTTAGATAGAGGGAGGTGGGTGGGGGACGGGCTAGATGGATGATGGGTATTAAAGAGGACACTTGTGATGAGCCCTGGGTATTGTATGCAAGTGAAGAATCACTGAATTCTACTTCTGAAACTAATATTGCACCTGTATGTTAACTAACTAAAATTTACATTGAAAATTTTTTTTAAATCAGTATGAACTAGAAGAAAAAAAATAATAAAATCTTTTAAAAAGAAAAAAGAACTTGGGGTATCTGGGTGGCTCAGTTGGCTAGGTGTCTGACTCTTGATCTCAGCTCCAACCTTGATCTCAAGGTTGTGAGTTCAAGCCCCACAGTGGGCTCCATGCTGGGTGTGGAGCCTACAAAAAAACAAACAAAAACCAACAATAAAAAAAAAGCTCAATGTATATTTACATTATTTTTTGTATATGAAAGGTTTTTTGCTTTCTAAAAGCTGGGATCTTGAATTTGTCTTTGGTGCTCTGGAATTTTAAAGTAGTGTCCCTTAGTCTGCTCTTTGTTCATTCATTATGGTGAGATACTAAGTGTTCCCTTTTAATCTGGAAATCTGTCCTGGATCCGTATATTTTCTTCTATTATTTCTCCATGCTTTCTTTCTGTAACTCCTATCCCTTTCTGGGTTGGTCTTCTGGGCTTCTTCTAATTTTACTTTTTGTCATCCTCCCCCCCGAGATTTTACTTATTTATTTATTTGTCAGAGAGAGGGAGAGAGAGTGCATAAGCAGGCAGAGTGGTAGGCAGAGAGAGAAGGTTCCCTGCTGAGCAAGGAGCCCGATTCGGGACTCTTTTTTTTTTTTTTTTTTAAAGATTTTATTTATTTATTTGTCAGAGAGAGAGAGAGTGAGAGCGAGCACAGACAGACAGAGTGGAAGGCAGAGGCAGAGGGAGAAGCAGGCTCCCTGCGGAGCAAGGAGCCCGATGTGGGACTCGATCCCAGGACGCTGGGATCATGACCTGAGCCGAAGGCAGCTGCTTAACCAACTGAGCCACCCAGGCGTCCCTCGGGACTCTTTTTTGAGGAGGAGCATCTTGGTAGTGAAGCCTGGGCCTAGAGAGGTCTGCAGACTTGGATTCAAGGCTTGGCTCTGATGTTGGGGTGTTCTGGGTACTGCAGAAATCTGACTCGGGGGAGCCTGTGTGGCTCAGTTGGTTAATCAACTGCCTTTGGCTCAGGTCACAGGTCCTGGGTTCCAGCCCTGCAGGGGTCTCCCTGCTCAGTGGGGAGCCTGCTTCTCCCTCCTTATATCCCGCTTCTTGTGCTCTCTGTCTCTCTCCCAGTCAAATAAAATCTTTAAAAAACTTTTTAATGCTATTTTTTGATCTATATTTTATAGGCACAAAAATACAATGTTTTATTGTGGCAAAATGTACATAACATAAAATTTGTCATTTTTGCAGTGTACAATTTTTTTAAGTGTACAAGTTTTTTTAAGTGTACAATTCAGTACCATTAAGTACATTCACAGTGTTGTGCCACTGTTAGTACCACCCATTTCCAGAACTACTTGATCATCCTAAACTGAAACTCTGTACCCACTAAACAGTAACTCCCCATTACCCAAAGAATAAGCCTAACATTTTCCTATAAGATAGGAATACAAAACCTTTCTATATAGATTTAACTATTTCTCTCATTTTCAGCCTCCTTTGTTCCTACATTCCTCAGTTCTCATTCTCAGTTCTCCAGTTTGCAGCTTTGCAGAGCAAATTATTTAATTTTCATTGGTACGTTCTCTTCAGATTCTTGAGTTGTATCCTTCTCGCCTCTGCTGGGTTAGTTATTGCTCTTTCATCTGCTCTCTTGTCTTATGAAAATATTTTGAAAGTTCTCATCTTTTGACAAGTTCTTTCCCATTAGTTGTCCTTTTGGGTTTATACCTTTTTTCTGTCCCTTTATTTCATTTTCTTGGCGTTTTAGGAGGTAGAAAAAAATCATGTGAGGTAGTCTGTCATAGTTAACCAGGAGTCTAAAATTAATTCTAAAAATTAACTGAGACTAACTTTTCAGTACTGATTTGATTTTAGGAGGATGTGAACTAGTTTTTATATGTTGTTATGTTCTCTCTCCCAGCTGTCTTGGATTCTTGGTATTAATAACATGTAGCCTTCTTACTCATTTAAAATTCTTTTTCAAGTTTCCAAAGACACATTTTCTCTGTAGTTCTCATGTAAAATAGGCACATTTCAATTAGATCCATGATAACAGGTCACAGTTTTTACTCTTTCTTATCCTTTAGCGGATGGAAGCACAGTACATGCAGAGAGTGTGGTTCTGACTACCGGCACGTTCCTGAGAGGCATGATTGTAATCGGATTGGAGACGCATCCCGCGGGGCGTTTAGGAGATCAGCCTTCCATAGGGCTGGCTCAGACTCTGGAGAAGTTGGGGTTTGTGGTGGGAAGATTGAAGACTGGGACTCCACCCCGAATTGCCAAAGAGTCCATTAATTTCAGCATTCTAAACAAGCAGACACCAGATAATCCATCCATACCATTCAGTTTTATCAATGAGACAGTGTGGATTAAGGTAAGATAATTTACGAAAATTTGACTTTACAGGCGGCTGCGGGCATTCACAGGAGAAGGTAGCCTAACTCTCCCTCCATCCCTCTTTTCCTCCCTTCTCTCTTCTTCCCTGCCTCCCTTCATTCCTTCACAAGTCACCTTACATTCCTGTTGCTTAGGGTGCAAAAACAGGATCTTTAAAAGGATTACCTAATTTGGTACTTGGGTGTTTCTGTAAGTTTTTAAATTTCATTACTTCAGTAATTTTGTCAATTTAAACTTTTGAAACAGTTTCAGACCTACATAAACATTGCAAGATCATTAAAACAAACTCTTGTAAACCAATGAAGTTCACCGACTGTTAATATTTTACCACATTTATCTCTAATAGAGATATACATATATATTTAATCTATAAAAATGTAATATAGACATTTATCTTTATTCTTTTCTTTTTCCAGAACATTTGACTATAAGTTGTAGAGATCATGACCCTTTACTTCTACATACTTGAGTATGGATTTCAACTAAGCACAGAGACATGCTCTTACATTACCTCATTGTAGTAATGAAATTTGGGGAGTTAAACACTGATACAATGCTGTTATCTAATATAAATATAGTTCATAGACAGATTTGCTGATTGTCCCAATATTGTTCTTTACTAGCAACCTTTTTTTTTCCAATCCAGGAAAAAGTATAGTATTTAATTGTCATTTCTCTTTGAACTGGAACCATTACTTAGTCTTTCATGTCACTGGTAATTTTGAAGAATACAGGCTACTTTTTTGCTTACCTTTGGATTTATTTAAAAAAAAAAGAAAGGCATATTGTGTGTTTAGAAGAGAGGACTAATAATTGGTGGTCCTAGTTTCTGGTGGGTGTTATCTTGATAAGTGGCTCCAAATAGTCTGCTGTCATGAGCAAGTTGCTTTTATATTCTTGCATTGGTAAAATGTAAATTGTGATGCTACTTCCTTAGTGTGTGTATTTTTAAACTGTTTACTATAAAATTTCAAGTTTATGGAAAGTAGAAAAAAATAGTATCACCCAGTTTCAAAAAGTAACATTTTCTGGCATTCCTGTTTCATCTTTTCTTAACACTTTCTTCTTGTGAAGTTTTTGTTTTTTGTTTTTCAAGATTTTATTTCCTTGTCAGAGAGAGAGAAAGTGTGCATAAGCAGGGGAAGCGGCAGGCAGAGAGAGAAGCAGGCTTCTCACTGAGCAGGGAGCGCAGTGCAGAACCCAGTCCCAGGCTCCTGGGATCTGACCTGAGCTGAAGGCAGTTGTTCAACCTACTGAGCCACCAAGCCATCCTGACTTCTTGTGAAGTTTTAAAGCTACAGCCCCAAATATCACATCATTTCACTTACAAATACTTTGGTATAGGTCTTTAACAGATGAGAACTTTGTAAAAAAAATCAAACAAACAAACCAACCAGCTACAATACCATTATCACACCCAGAAAATAAGGACAAAAAGGACCATACATTGAGTTGGATGATATGCCTTATAACAACAGTTCCTTTTTTTTTTTTTTTTTTTTTTTTTTTAATTTCTATGTGGAAGAAACAAGAGTCATCTGTTCTCTAGAATTTCCCACATTCTAGATTTCTCCCTTCTGGTGCCTTAAATATTTTATTCCATTTTCTATATTTTCTGTAAACTGGTAGATCTAGAAGCTTTTTTAAGTTTAGGTTCATCTTTTGGGGTTTTTTGGGCAAGAATACTTAATTAGTAGTATCCAGCATTATGCATAGGTTTAAAAGTAAGTGCATATCATATGTGTGATTTATTTGAGTAAAAGGCAAATAGTCAAGAAGCCAACATTGTTATAAATAGTTCCTATATTTTAGCCAGAAGATCAGCTGCCATGTTACTTGACTCACACCAACCCTAGAGTGGATGAGATTGTCCTTGAGAACCTTCACCTTAATAGTCACATTAAGGAGACTACAAGAGGACCCCGGTAAGAACAAAACATTACTTTAAGGAACGCTGTCAACCCTCTTTTGTTTGCTTCATTAAATTTTTAAATTTCATTGTCCTGCTCTAGATACTGTCCATCCATTGAATCAAAGGTTTTGCGTTTTCCAAACCGTCTACATCAGATTTGGCTGGAACCTGAAGGAATGGATTCTGACCTCATCTACCCCCAAGGGTTATCTGTGACACTACCGGCTGAATTACAAGAGAAAATGATCACGTGCATCAAAGGCTTAGAGAAAGCTAAAATGATTCAGCCAGGTAAAGAGAACCACAGCTGCCCTTCCATATGAGCTCAGCATTGCTTTAGCAGACAGTGAGGAGGTCTTCGCTACACTCATAGATGCCTAGAGCCTCAGAAGACAAAGCCCAACATCTATGCATTTAAAATATTCTCTGTTTTTCAAGAACATTTAATGACAATCTTTGCATCTCTACTTTGAGATAAACCCAGCTTGAGTTTTACTTATTTTGTATCATTTATTTTTTGGTCAGGCTATGGTGTTCAGTATGATTATTTAGACCCCCGTCAGATCACTCCTTCTCTTGAGACTCATTTGGTGCAACGGCTCTTCTTCGCTGGCCAGATAAATGGCACTACTGGTTATGAGGAAGCTGCAGCTCAAGTAAGCAGTTGTTCAAATGTTACTATAAACAGAAAAGGACTATTTAACTGGTGTTCCTCCTTTTAATTTCTGTTGTGATAACTATATAGATCTTAGATACAGGTCATAAATTGTAATGGAACTTACTTCTGTTTCAGGGTGTACAGGGATGGCTACTATATCAGTAGAATTTAAAAAACACTTGTGGGTTATGTTTTTTTTTCTTTTTTTATTTGCATGTAGTTGACACACAGTTTCAAGTATACAACTGAGTCATTTGACAAGTTTATGCATTATGCTATGTTCCCCACAAATGTAGCTGTTACATCCCTCTTACAGTATCTTTGACTATATTCCTTATGCTTTGCCTAACACTTGTGATTTTAATTCTCTTTTATGAGTTCCAAGGTCTGATATCATAGTTGATAAGATTTACTGTATTTTGAAAAAATTTTTAAGGTTTTGTTTATTTATTTGCCAGAGAGAGAGAGCACACAAGCAGGGGTGAGAGGCAGGCAGCGGGAGAAGCAGATTCCTTGCCAAGCAAGGAGCCTGGTGTGGGACTTGATCCCAGGACTCTGTTATCATAACTTGAGCCAAAGGCAGACGCTCAACCAAATGAGACTCCCAGGCATCCTTATTTTGAAATTTTTTTGTAGAGATTTTATTTATTTATTTATTTATTTATTTGAGAGAGTGAGAATGAGAGAGAGCATGAGAAGGGGAAGGTCAGAGGGAGAATCAGACTCCCTGGTGAGCAGGGAGCCCATGCAGGCCTCGATCCTGAGACTCCAGGATCCTGACCTGAGGGAAAAGCAGTTGCTTAATCAACTGAGCCACCTAGGCACCCTGAAAATTTTTTTAAAATAATTTATTTTTAAGCTATCTCTACACCCAGTGTGGGGGCTCACACTTAATAACCCCAAGATTAAGAGTTGCATGCTCGGGCACCTGGGTGGCTCAGTGGGTTAAGCCGCTACCTTCGGCTCAGGTCATGATCTCAGGGTCCTGGGATTGAGTCCCGCATCAGGCTCTCTGCTCAGCAGGGAGCCTGCTTCCTCCTCTCTCTCTCTCTCTCTGCCTGCCTCTCTGCCTACTTGTGATCTCTCTCTCTGTCAAATAAATAAATAAATAATCTTTTTTAAAAAAAAAGAAAGAAAGAAAAAAGAGTTGCATGCTCTCCTGACTGAGCCAGCCAGGCTACCCTGAAATTTTTTGAAAAAGAAAATTAGTTCCTTCAACATAATTTTATTGCAAATTATCATATTCCTCTTAAGTGAGAAGTTATGTTATTTTTACTTGTAAGTGGGAAAAGGCTAGAAGAGTTCTATGGGTGGATTTTAAAAAATAGATTAGCCCACCTAAAGCTTATCAGGAATGTTAAGTATTTTTGAAAACAGTGAAACAGCATTCTAAAGTGGCACATTACCTGTATTCTGCTTTTGAATACATATCACATTTTCTCTGTCTATTCTCTCTTTTGGGCAGTGCCTGCTTTCTTACTAGGGTAAGTGTTCTGACTAGGGTAGCTCTTTGTTCAGTTCATAATGGCCTTTTAAACATTTCAGTCCTCTTGTAGGGTGTGATAGCTGGAATCAATGCAAGTCTTCGGGTCAAACGCAAGCCTCCTTTTGTCATCAGCCGAACAGAAGGCTACATAGGGGTCTTGATTGATGACCTCACCACGCTGGGTACCAATGAACCCTACCGCATGTTTACAAGCCGCGCAGAATTCCGTCTGTCACTGCGCCCTGATAATGCTGACAGCAGGCTCACGTTCCGAGGTAACTCCTCACTGGGTCCTACAACCAGGTTTACTTTTCCTGAAAACCTCTTATTATATTCTTTCCCCTCCTCTTCTAGGGTATAAGGAGGTTGGCTGTGTGTCCCAACAACGATATGAAAGAGCTTCTAGGATGAAGACTTCTTTGGAAGAAGGCATTTCTGTGCTAAAATCCATTGAGTTTTCAAGTTCTAAATGGAAAAAATTAATTCCAGAGGCTTCTATAAGTATTGGGAAAAGTCTGCCTCTCAGGTATGCACTTTTAATGTAGACTTTTTTCGCTTTTTACAGAAAAGTGAGATTGTTTCAGAGATATTACTTGCAGGTTCCCTTTTTTTTTGATCCCCCCTCCCCTTTTTTTAAAAGATTTATTTATTTATTTATTTGACAGAGAGAGAAAGATCACAAGTAGGCATAGAGGCAGGCAGAGAGCAGGGAGGCAGGCTCCCCGCTGAGCAGAGAGCCTGATGCGGGGCTCAATCCCAGGACCTCGAGATCATGACCTGAGCCCAAGGCAGAGGCTTAACCCACTGAGCCACCCAGGCGCCCTGGATTCCCCATTTTAAATGAATTTAGCTTACTCTTGGCTTCTTTTCAAAATCCTTTAGATGTAAATCATCTCTTCATTCAGTATTAAAAATATATATGATTCTAAATTATTTTTTTTATATAATATTTCTGAGGCTCCCATTGAGTTCTTCTGGCTTTCCTGCAATTTAGAGGGTACAAACCAAGAAACACTGTTAATCAGCCTTCTTTTATAAGTATGGAATAATTGCAAACCTCTTTTTTTTTGACTTATTTATTTTAGAAGGAGAGAGAGTACGCACATGTGAGGGTGGGGAGAGGCAAGGGGAGAGAATCTCAGGCAGATTCTGCACTGAGCATGGAGCCCAACTCAGGGCTCAATTTCACGACTCTTGAGATCATAACCTGAGCCTAAACGAAGAGTGAGACACCCTACTGACTGAGCCACAAAAGCCTCTTTTAAACAGAGTATTTTTAATTCTGTGGACTTACTAGCAGATTTCCTTTCTACATGTTAGGGGTTTTTTGTCCTTGCTTTTATCATTCTGGTTATATGGACTCTGAATCTAAAGGACATTAATTTAGAGCTTTTGCTTCATAGATACATTCCTATGGACATTATATAGTTCAAAATCTGCATATTTTACCACTCATTCTTCCCTTTTAAAAAACTGTAACCTAATTTGGTTGGGGAGGTGCCCAGAAAACATAAATCTGAAAACACTGTAGGGGCACCTGGTGGCTCAGTGGGTTAAAGCCTCTGCCTTCGGCTCTGGTCATGATCCCAGGGCCCTGGGATTGAGCCCTGCATCATGCTCTCTGCTCCGTGGAGAGCCTGCTTCCTCCTCTTTCTCTGCCTGT
This sequence comes from Mustela lutreola, assembly GCF_030435805.1. Taxonomy (NCBI): domain Eukaryota; kingdom Metazoa; phylum Chordata; class Mammalia; order Carnivora; family Mustelidae; genus Mustela; species Mustela lutreola. Next base: position 115,801,964 of record NC_081295.1, read on the forward strand.
TTCTCTGCCTACTTGTGATCTCTGTCTGTCAAATAAATAAATAAAATATTTAAAAAATAATAATAAAAACACTGTAGCTTAGGAGCTAATATGGTGGCATTAATCTTGGAGCTATGTCTCCAATATATTTTTCTTTTCTATTTTTCCTTTTTTTTTTCAAACACCGTTTTCCTTGTGAGAGATTTTATGGACTTAAAGGTGTACCCGTTTTAATGCTGCTTTTTATTATCTCTAATCTTGCTCTCTCCTTGACTAAGCATAATGCCAGTCACCAGCCTGGCATAATGAGTTATTGTTTGACTTTATCTCATCACGGTGTCTTATCATTTGTGACTTCTATTCCCAAGTTTTCATTTTCACAGGAATTTCCCAAAGCACTGACACTACTGTTAGAGGACTTTAAGCACTTTTTAATTATAGTAACAGTAAGTGTTTAAGAACCTGCATTGTAGTCACCCAAGCCAGGAAATCTTATTCATAGAAGTGACAGCCAGGGACGCCTGGGTGGCTCAGTTGGTTAAGCGGCTGCCTTTGGCTCAGGTCATGATCCCGGCGTCCTGGGATCAAGCCCCACATCGGGCTCCTTGCTTGGCGGGGAGCCTGCTTCTCCCTCTGCCTCTGCCTGCCACTCTGTCTGCCCGTGCTTGTTCTCGCTTCTCTCTCTATGATAAATAAATAAAATCTAAAAAAAATAAAAAAAGAAGAAGAAGTGACAGCCAGATTGACAAATGAGGACAGTGGATATATTTACCAGCTAAGTAGCACTGGAAGATGATAGTAGTATATAGTTTGTTATCCACTCAATATTTCTGGTGTTTGTTTAAATTTAGGAAGGCTCACATTATTTTGGACTCTGTGCAAAGAACTTAAAACATCATGTTTGTTTTGACAAATATTATACTATTTCAAATTTATATAAGTAGAATTTGCATTAAATGTGATTAATGTATAACATTGCCAGCAGGGCACATGATTGTTTTTAACACAGTTTAAAATGCTAATCAGTGAATAAAAATATGAATGAAAAGTCTAGCAGCTTTTACCAAACTAATTTATTGCATTTACTGTGTACATACTAGGCTCTGTGCCAAGTACTCACATGTTGAACCAGACTTTGAACAGACATTTTAACAGAAGAAATACATAAGTAACTGCATACACATTTCCTATCAGGATTATAGGAAAATAGACTGATGTGTTAGATTTTCTCTTGTGTTCTGTTGAGGTGTGCTAACTTGTCCTCTCTGTGCCAGAACTCTGAACTCTGAGACTTAGGCTTGATTCAAAGCAGGTCTTGAAGTTTGGACCTGAGAACAGAAAATACATTATTTTTTTAAAAAATGTTTAATTTGAGGGCGCCAGGGTGGCGCAGTCGTTAAACCTCTGCTTTCAGCTCAGGTCAGGATCCCGGGATCCTGGGACTGAGTCCCACATTGGGCTCCTTGTGCAGCGGGGAGTCTGTTTCTCCCTCTCCCCACTCCCACTCTGCTGTCTCTCTCTCCCCCAAATAAATAAGATCTTGAAAAAATATTTCTTTTTTAAGTTGTATGGTCAAGGGCTTTTCTTTGAGGTCGTCACCATCTTGCTAGATTCCCAGAGAATGCCTTTTTGGTTAGTCAGTTGTGTTCCAGTATATTCTGTAGTTTATTTCTTTTTAAAATTTTATTACCTGAATTCAGTATGAAAGGGATTAAATTGGCCAAAGGAGCACCAAGAACTTTGGATCTTAACAAGTGTCAATGAGTCAAGTTATTGCAAATCTCACCTGATCTACCTGTTAACATTTATACTGAGGCATGTTCTCTTGGTGAGCCATGTAAGTTGCCTGGGAATTTTAGCAGTTGTCTCTCTTTGCTGCACATATTGATTGTTCTCCTCTCCTCTTGCTTTGACTCAGGAGGCCTTAGTCTAACCAGAGTAGTGGAAATTGAACTGAGAATTAGCTGCCTGAAGTTTCCAATCCGTAAAAATTAAAATGGAGATTATACTAAATTAAAAAAATATCTGACTGGAAGAATACTTAGGAACCCTGGACTATCATTTTCATCAGTTTGTTTTGCAGATATTTAAAACATTTAGGGAGGGTCCTCTCATTCTTACTTGGGGAGTTCTGCAAATGCAAGGAAGAGATCTTCAGCTGGTTTCGAGCATGAAAGAGGGTGACTCCTTCATAGGACATGGGGTTCAACATGACTTAGATGTAAATTCTTAGGGAATTCAAACCGTTGTTATCAGAGGATATTTTGTCCTTACAAGAAAGGGAGAGCACAAGGATTATACTAATACAACCTTTACCAACAACTTATTTCTCATGATAAAGGAAAGGAGTTGGGGAGAATTACAAACTAGTCTTATTGAGGTTCTCCTGTGTTGCAGATCTACTGCATTTACTCACTGTGCTTGCAAAGAATTAGGAGTGTATCTTTTGATATTTGTGTTAATTCTGAGATTTGGCATTATTTCCAAGGAATTTTGTTCTTAATCTGGCTTACATGATACAGACCCCTATGTTTTGTTCTGGGGTTTTGTATTTTTTTTTTTTTTTGGACCCCTATGCTAATGAAACTTTTGTGTATTTGCAGAGCTCTAGATGTTCTGAAGTATGAAGAAGTTGACATGAAGTTGTTAGCCAAGGCTGTTCCAGAGCCTTTGAAGAAGTACATTAAATGTAGAGAGCTAGCTGAAAGGCTGAAAATAGAAGGTAGAAAATAATTTTTTACTTTACATGCCTATATGTTCTATTTCCATTATGAATGGACAGCAGATTCAAGAAAGAGTTCTACGTTAAGAGGAGCCATTATTAGCATAGAAACAGCATAGTCTTGGGCTCTGTGCTATTCAGAGTGGGGATCGTAGGCTAGAAGCATTGCAATACATGGGAGCTTGTTAGGAATACAGATTCTCATAGTCTACTTCAACCCACTAAGTAAGCATCTGCATTTTAGTAAGATCCCTAGGTAATTTGTGAGCACGTTCCAAGTTTGGGAAATGCTATAAGGTTTACCAAAAATAACCCCCCAAACCAAAAAAATACAAAACACGTAACTTTTTTTTCCCCTTACCTTTTATATTTTCCCCATCCAATGTTCTGCCAGTGAGAAAAATTATAGTCTTTGGCTTTAACAATATACTGGAATTATAATGGCATTTAACAATAACAAAATTATAATGTTATATTTAACAATATACTGGAATTTTAATGGTAGAGTTACCATTAAAATACTTATTTTGTATCAGGCAAATTAGAGCCTGCCCCTGTACATTATAACATATATCATGCTCTCATTCTCTCGGTCAGTGTACTGACCATCAAAACTACAGACGACTATGTAGTTGTACTCTATTTTTTTAAGATTTTCATTGTGAAAAATTCCAGACATAAAAATACTGAGAATCATATCAGCTTTTGCATTGTAGTAGATGTTTTTTCCTGGGGTGGCAAATTATTTGAGAAAAAGGCAGGGAACAGAAAGAGCTGGGGAGAAGGGTAGGAAAAGTTGGATAATGATGTACTATTCAAATAGGAAAGGGCTTTAAATTCTGTGGAGACCAGCCAAGGTGGTAAGAATTCTGCATTCCTTCTAGCAATGGCATTTTCTTTCAGTTCCAGAGATCTGTCACTTTGCTAAGCTTTGGCTGTATGTATAGGATGACCCATCTTAACAGAAGTCTAGAAACCAAGAGAAACTCACCAAAACTTTAGAATCATATTCCAAGTGACCAGACACTATACTTATACTAATGTATAAGAAATAATGTTGACAGGGATATCTGGGTGGCTCAGTTGATTAGGTGTCTACCTTTGGCTCAGGTCATAATCCCAGGGTTCTGGGATCAAATCCCTAATCAGGCTCCTTGCTCAGTGGGGAGCCTACCTCTCCCTCTGTCTGCTGTTGCCCCTGGTTGTACGTGCACTCTCTCTCTCTCTCTCTGACAAATAAATAAAATCTTTTTTTTTTTTTTTAAGATTTTATTTATTTGACAGAGAGAGTTCACAAGTAGGCAGAGAGGCAGGCAGAGAGAGAGAGAGGAGGAAGCAGGCTCCCCACTGAGCAGAGAGCCCGATGCGGGACTCGATCCCAGGACCCTGAGATCATGACCCGAGCCGAAGGCAGCGGCCCAACCCACTGAGTCACCCAGGTGCCCTAAATAAAATCTTTAAAAAAAAAAAAAATGTTGACCTTTTATTTCAACATCATGATTGCTCTATTGAGTAAAAATTACTTACTGAACATTCGGGCTGTTATCATCTGGGAACAGGTGATAAATTCTATATTTCATTTATTTAAAGATTTTTTAAAATTTTTCAAAGATTTTAAAAAATTATTTACTTGAATAAATAAATTATCCAGAAACAGTAAGAAACCAGGCAGTGGTGATTATACAGACAGAGATCACATATAGGCAGAGAGACAGGGGGAAGCAGGCTTCCTGCCCAGCAGAGAGCCCGATGTGGGGCTCCATCCTGGGACCCTGAGATCATGACCTGAGCTGAAGGCAGAGGTTTTAACCCACTGAGTCACCCAGGTGCCCCTATATTTCTTTTTTTTTTCTGAAGTTTATTTAAGTAATCTTTACACCCAGTGTGGGACTCAAACTCACAACCCTGAGATCAAGGTTCACAGGCTGACTGAGCTAGCCAGGTGCCCCTAAATTCTATATTTTATTTTTTTTTATTTTATATATATATTTTTTTAAATTCTTATATCTATATTTTATTTTTTATAAATAGAGGGAGAGGAAGAGAGCACAAGCAGGGGGAGTGGGAAAGGAAGAAGCAGGCTCCCCACTGAGCAGGGAGTCCAACCTGGGGCTCAATTCCAGGACCCAGGGATCATGACCTGAGCCAAAGGCAGATGCTTAGCTAACTGAGCCATCCAGGTGCCTCAGTTTTCCAGATTTTTGAAGTAAAAAGCATATGCAGTAAACTGCCAAGCATAATGCTGTAGTTGGTATGCAAGATACTCCCTCTCATTTAGCCTCAATTTTCTCATCTACAAAAGGGAGCATTTATGCCATTTATCTCCTGGTGTTAGGAAAAGTGTTGTATGACATAACATACACAAAAGCTTTTTATAAATTGTAAAAAGCTATAAAAACACAAGTTGTTAATATAGTCTGAATATGCTAATGTAATTAATTCTGTTCACCAGCCACTTATGAATCAGTGTTGTTCCATCAGCAACAACAAATAAAGGAAGTTCAGCGAGATGAAGCTCTCCAGCTGCCAAAAGACCTAGATTATTTAACCCTCAGAGATGTGTCTTTGTCTTACGAAGTTCGAGAGAAGCTACAGTTCAGTCGCCCAGAAACGGTAAGAAACCAGGCAGTGGGGATTATACAGAGCCTGTGCTTTAATTTTTTAAACGTGGATTTATAGTGGTCACATAATTATGGTTTTGTTTCATTATAAAAAATCTACCCTTTTATTTCATAATTATATCTCTTTGTATGATAGATATTGGGTTTGTTCTTGAGAGATAAAAAACTTATTCTAAATAGATAACTAGAAAAATTGAGTTAAAGTTATTCTCTAATCCTGGGGCGCCTGGGTGGCTCAAGTGGGTTAAGCCGCTGCCTTTGGCTCAGGTCATGATCCCAGGGTCCTGGGATCAAGTCCCACATCGGGCTCTCTGCGCAGCAGGGAGCCTGCTTCTTCCTCTCTCTCTCTCTCTCTGCCTGCCTCTCTGCCTACTTGTGATCTCTGTCAAATAAATAAATAAAATCTTTAAAAAAAAAAAAAGTTATTCTCTAATTCCAACTATGTGCTAAACCACAGTGCAAACTAGTATAAGGAATGATGTAAAGGAACCCACATTAGGTTAATACATGTGAGTGGTTTTCAAATCACCGCTTGGATCCCTCCCTAGGAGTCCCATAGCATTGGCTTAGAAGCTACTAGGAAGAAGAGAGGAGCCTAAAAAAAGGTCCCTCACACCAAGCTCTGTATAAGTGTGTATGTACGTGTGTCTGTAAATGTCTGTAAACAAACTGAAAATTTTATGTATATATAATAAATGTTATATATATGTGTTTTGTATATATGTACTTATACATATATGTGTTATATATTATATACTATTTTATATAATACATAGTACTGGACTTCTAATAACAAATATTTAAAGACTGATAGGCTATATTTATTGATTCTGAGATGCACATTTAACATTTCTGCAACTGAACTGTATCTTAAAAATGGATGGTGTATCATAGTTTATTGGGCAGTATTAAATGGGTGATTAATATAATAAAAGGCATTTAACAAAAATATAACCTCTAAAATTTTTTGGAAAAAAATTATTTTTGAAGGGAAGAGTGATTCTGTCAATATAAACATGATGTTCTTAGTGATCGTCATCATGGAAACTACATGGAAGCATGTAGGCCTTCCATTTTATAACTCTGTATATCCTATTCATTTTTAGTTATGTTTTTATGGATAGTCATAGGCTGCACTGCCCAATAACTAAATGTGCCCATTTACATTAGTTAAAATTAAGTAAAACTCAGAATTCAGCTCTTTAGTTATACTATCCATGTTTCAGGTACTCAGTAGCCACAATTCTGGGATACAAAATGCTCTGACAGATTATTTGTTACAGACTCATTTGGTAGCTAAACCTGACCTGACCTGAATGGACATTAAGTTATTTATACCACATAGAATGAATATTCATACATTTCACTTTAAAAATACACCACAGAAGTATTCATGAGATTATAGGGCACTGCCCAACAATTAATGAGGTTACATTAGTTTAATGAAAACAAAAACTAGGTAGTCTAACATCTATTAGTTATATGATCTTTGAAAAATAGCTTTAATTTCTCTGAGCCTCATTTTCCCTAATTTGTAAAATGAAGGTATTAATAATTATCACATTCCCTTTATCTACTTTATAGTTATTTTGAAGATACATTAAGATAAATTTTGAAAATATTTTATAAACTATAATATACAGATTGTTATTAGGAGCAAAATAGATTTGATTTGGGGCACCTGGGTGGCTCAGTGGGTTAAGCCTCTGCCTTCGGCTCGGGTTATGATCCCATGGTCCAGGGATCAAGCCCCACATCGGGCTCTCTGCTCAGCAGGGTGCCTGCTTCCTCCTTTCTGTCTGCCTCTCTGCCTACTTGTGATCTCTGTCTATTGAATAAATAAATAAAATCTTTAAAAAAAAATAGATTTGATTTGACATAGCTCACTTATGTTTCTTTTGTGGTTTTAATTCTTAGATTGGGGCTGCTAGTCGTATACCTGGAGTGACCCCTGCTGCCATCATCAATCTGCTTCGATTTGTGAAGACTTCTCAGCAAAGACAGATGGCTGTGCATGAATTGCCCAGAACTGATCAATCATTATGTGATACAGACAGACTTGAAGAGAGACAGTTATAGCTTTATATTCATAGATGACTTTTAAGTAGTACAAGAGTATAGATAGGATATAAGAAGTATTTATATTTAGCACCTATTAAAATAAACTTACTAGGTTATTATGGATTTGTCACTAATTTATGAAGAGGGCAGAGATTATAACTGTGCTTTTTTATGTATCTGAGAAAAGTTATAAAGTCTTTATCAGGGGCACCTGGGTGACTCAGTTGGTTAAGCTACTGCCTTCAGCTCAGGTTATGATCCTGGAGTCCCAGGATCAAGTACCACCACATCAGGCTCCCTACTCGGCAGGGATTCTGCTTCTCCCTCTCTCTCTCTCTCTCTCATTCTCTCTCTCTCAAATAAATAAATAAAATATTTTAAAAATATATAGTCTTCATTAATCTACAATGAGCCTATTAATGTAACTGCAGTATTCATCAGAGAGATAATAGTGGACCCACAACTAAACCTGAAGAAAAATCTCAACTTCTCAAAATCTCATGACCTGAGCTGAAGGCAGACGCTTAACTGACTGAGCCACCCGGGCATCCCATGGCCATGATTTCTTAACACTAAAGACAAATCCATAGTAACTGACTAGTGTTTCCCTGTTTTTAAGTCAGAAGTGACAGAAAAACTGAAATGTGCTGGCATTTCTCTTCCTCTTCAGCACTTCGATTCTGTGTTGTCACAACATTTAGGGTGGGATGACTGCCTGGGTCCTTTGGCTGGCTGGTTCAGACATCTCAGCCTTTCTGTGTAGGCTAGAGGATGAATACAGACAAGCAGACCAGAGAGCCTTGCTTATCCCTGGAAATGTCAACTCGTATCTCTGGAATCAGTCAAGGGAGAAGCTCCCATGTCAGCTTCAAGCCAAAGCAGATATTTAAGACAGCACCAAGGGCCCTGAAGTCACTCTGGCCATAGGTCTATGTGTTAAGCCTGATTATGGGTGTGAGGCAGCCAAACACCTTATTGCTATAATCAGATATGGCTACTTGGATGTAGCTCAGTTTTCATGTTTTGTCTAATTTTAGTCTTTCCATTAAAGTAGTCAATATCAGTAGCAAGTAAAAAGTATTTGTAATATTGGATCATTTGGCAATGATGAATTCTTTTTGATACTTGATTTAGTAATTTCAAAAAGTGGTAACTTTTACTTTAGTTATGGCTATTCTGGGCAGAATTCTTACCACAGAGGCCATATTGATTACAATACTACATTATATTTCATTATTTTTTAAAAGATTTTTATTTATTGGGTGCCTGGGTGGCTCAGTGGGTTAAACCTCTACCTTTGGCTCAGGTCATGGTCTTAGGGTCCTGGGATGGAGCCCCGCATCGGGCTCTCTGCTCAGCGGGGAGTGTGCTTCCTGCCCCCCAACCCCCACTTGCCTCTCTGCCTACTTGTGATCTCTGTCTGTCAAATAAATAAATACAATCTTAAAAAAAAAAAAAAAAAGATATTTATTTATTTATTTATTTTTAAGATTGTATTTATTTATTTGACAGACAGAGATCACAAGTAGGCAGAGAGAGAGGAAGAAGCAGGCTCCCTGCTGAGCAGAGAGCCCGATGTGGGGCTCTATCCCAGGACCCTGAGATCATGATCTGAGCTGAAGGCAGATGCTTCACCCACTGAGCCACCCAGCGCCACACTATATTATATTTTAAAAAGGCCATTTTGCACTACCTGTTTAGCACCAGACGGGAAATCACTGTTTTAAAACTTTTTCTGGTTAAGGACACCAGGGTGACTCAGTTGGTTAAGTGCCCCATGTCTTGGGATCATGTACCACATCAGGCAGGAATCCTGCTGCTCCTCTGCCTGCAGCTCCCCCTGCTTGTCTCTCTCTCTGACAAATAAATAGAATCTTAAAAAAAAAAAAAAACAAAAAACCTTCTTCTGGTTAAATACAGGAGTAAAAGCAGTGGTGTTTTGGAGGTGCTTAATGAATGGAATATAACAAAATTTATCCTGAGGGAATGAAAAATTCTTTTTTTTTTTTTAAAGATTTTATTTATTTACTTGAGAGAGAGACAGTGAGAGAGAGCATGAACGAGGAGAAGGTCAGAGAGAGAAGCAGACTCCCCATGGAGCTGGGAGCCCGATGCGGGACTCCATCCTGGAACTCCAGGATCATGACCTGAGCCAAAGGCAGTCGTCCAACCAACTGAGCCACCCAGGCATCCCAAGGGAATGAAAAATTCTTAAATGCTTTGCAATGTTCTTGATAGCTGTAATTTTGGCCTAGTGACAGTACACACATATTAAGAAACAAGTTTTATGATGTGATTCCATTATAATAGTAACTGTCTCACTGAAAAATGTTTGATGGAAAACATTTGTTTTAGGTTCTGCCATTTGGTTTAGGATCTTTATAATTTAAAATATGTTAACTTTTACAAAATTACCTCACTTAAAAAGACTGTTCCAAAACAGCTTATTTACCTTCTGGTGCTGCTTTGGATCATCATGCTCTAGAGGAAAAATTAGCTAAAAATGTACGTCATAGCAACCTCCCCCAACAGGGCGCCAGGGTGGCTCAGTTGATTAAGCATCTGCCTTCAGCTCAGGTCATGATCTCGGGGTCCTGGGATCAAGCCCTGAGTCAGCCTCCTGCTGAACAGAGAGTTTGCTCCTCCCTCTCTCTCTTCCCTCCCCCACCAACCCCACTTGTGCTCTCTCTCAGATAAAGAAATAAAATCTTTTTAAAAAAAAAAAGAAAGATGGGCGCCTGGGTGGCTCAGTGGGTTAAGCCGCTGCCTTCGGCTCAGGTCATGATCTCAGGGTCCTGGGATCGAGTCCCGTATCGGGCTCTCTGTTCAGCAGGGAGCCTGCTTCCCTCTCTCTCTCTCTCTCTCTCTCTGCCTGCCTCTCCATCTACTTGTGATTTCTCTCTGTCAAATAAATAAATAAAATCTTTAAAAAAATAAAAAGAAAGAAAGAAAGAAAGAAAAGAATCTTCTTCCAACAATGACAATAGTCAGCCTCCAACAGAAGTTGGCCACACTTGTGATTTCCCCTACCCACCACAGACTACACTGCCTAGTAGTTAGAAAAGCTATGTACTAAAGTTCATTTCAACAGGAACACCAAAATTTGAAAAAAGGAAATAGCAAGGAACACAAAGCATTTATAAAGTCATTGGTTCCGGGAGAGAGGGAGGATGAAGACAGGAACCTACGCTAAATTAAGCCATTATAACCTTGAATTGTGACATTACCTCCTGTAGCCAGAGTTTGAATTTTATCATTTTAAAAAATATTTGGTCCTTTTTTAGTTTCAACCTAGATTAGAATAGCCATGGCTTTTTCACTTCAGAAATTTCAACTAGAAGAATGCCCTGTCCAGAAGTGGTGTGAAATACTAGGAAGTCACCAACAGACACAAGATGATTCTGAGCTGGCAGAGCTGCTTATCTTGGAGGGCACACAGTAAAAATAACCTGTTCCTCTTAGGCTCCTTCTTTATAATACTTTTATTATTGCACTTCCTTCATTCTACCTTAGTTTTTAGTATCTGTCTTACCTTAATCTCTTAAAAAATATAAACCTCATGAATGCTTGTAGTGCCATAGTTGTAGGTACTCAGGGCATGGTTTTTGTTTGTTTGTTTTGGGAGAGAGAGCTAGAGAGAGCATGAGAAGGGGAGGATCAGAGGGAGAAGCAGACTTCCCACTGAGCGCGGAGCCTGCTGTGAGACTCAATCCTGGGACTCTAGGATCATGACCTGAGGCAAAGACAGTGGCTTAACCAACCAAGCCACCCAGGCGCCCAGGGTATGATTTTGAATGAATGAATTTTACTAAAGGCAATAGGTGACAAAACTAAAACTTAAGTGAGTAATTAAATGGGATAAAAGTGTTTGACACAAATATTAAGAACTGTATACTTTTGTGCTTGCCTTTGTCTCCATAACTCTTCTGTCTTCATATTCTCTTCAGCTTCCTTTCCTCCCTGTCTTCCTGTTCTAGCTCTGTTTTTCCTGTTCCTAATATGAAACTGAAGTTTAGTTTTATGATACTCATTTATGAGACAGATTTTTAGTATTTCCTAATGTAAGAGCCAGGTGAAAGAAACCAGAGAATGAAAAGGCAACTCACATAATGGAAGAAAAAAAATCATGTATCTAAAAACAGGTTAATATGCATAATATGTAAAAGACTCTTACAACTCAACAACAGCAACAAAAAAACCCACAAACAACCCAATTAAAAAATGGGCAAAGGGCTTGAATAGATATTTTTCTCACAAGATATACAAATGGCCAATAACTAAATGAAAAGATGCTCAAGTTTACTAGTCCTCAAAAAAAATGCAAATCAAAACCACAGTGAGGGGCGCCTGGGTGGCTCAGTGGGTTAAGCCACTGCTTTCAGCTCAGGTCATGATCTCAGGGTCGTGGGATCGAGTCCCGCATCTGGCTCTCTATTCAGCAGGGAGCCTGCTTCCCTCTCTCTCTCTGCCTGCCTCTGTGTCTACTTGTGATCTCTCTCTGTCAAATAAATAAAGTCTTAAAAAAAAAAAAAACCACAATGAGATGGCATCTCACACCTATTAGGATGCCTATTATCAGATAAACGGAAAACAAGTGTTGGCAAAACTGGAGAAATTGGAAACCTTATGCACTGTTGATAGAAAAGTAAATTGGTACAGCAGCTATGGAAAACAGTATGTCAGCTACCTCCACCAAAATTAAAAGAACTACTGTATGATCCTGCAATTCCACTCCTAAATATATACCCAGAAAAACTGAAAGAAGGGTCTCAAAGACCCTATTCAAGGGTTATGTTCATAGTAGGATTATTCACAATAGCTAAAAGGTGAAAGCAACCTGTGTCCCATCAACAGATGCATGGAATAAGTAAAATGTATATAAATAGTGAAATGCTTTTCAATCTTAAAGGAAATTCTGACATGTTACAACAAGGATGAATCTAGAGGACATTAACACTAAGTGAAGTAATTCAGTTAAAAAAGCACAATATTCTAGGATTCCACTTACTTTTTTTTTTTTTTAAGATTTTATTTATTTATTTGAGGGAGAGAGAGTGAATGAGAGAAAGCACGAGCAGGTGGAGTAGCAGAGGGAGAAACAGGTTCCCCCTCCTGCTGAGCAGGGAGCCTGACTTGGGACTTAATGCCAGGACCCTGGGATCATGACCTAAGCAGACACTTAACCAACTGAGCCACCCAGGCACTCCTAGGAGTCCGCTTAAATGTGGTACCCAGAGTAGTCAAATTATCCTAGAGAAAAAGGAGAGTAGTGACTTGGGGAGGGAGGAATGTGGAGTTATTATTTACTGGGTACAGAGTTTCCATTTTTGCAAGATGGAGTTCTCGTAAAGGATGGTAATGGTTGCACAACAATGTGGATGTACTAAATCCCACTATACACTTAAAAATTGTTAAGATGGTGAATTTGGGGGGGGCACCTGGGTGGCTCAGTGGGTTAAGCCGCTGCTTCGGCTGGGTCATGATCTCAAGGTCCTGGGATCGAGTCCCACATCGGGCTCTCTGCTCGGCGGGGAGCCTACTTCCCTTCCTCTTTCTCTGCCTGCTTATTTCTAAAAATATGCCTGAGACATTATAAAGAGAAGAAAATTAAGGATCAGCTGAGGAAAAGGCAGATTACACTTAAATGTTAAACTCCAGCTCTGAGCTTCCTGTCAGTGGCTTATTTCTATCTCATCAAGGAGACCAAGAAAAAAATGTTTTCCTATTACTAAAATCTAAAAGAGGGGCACCTGGGTGGCTCAGTGGGTTAAGTGTCTGCCTTCAGCTCAGGTCATGATCTTGAGGTCCTGAAATTGAGCCCCGCACTGGTCTCCCTGCTTAGTGGGAAGTCTGCTCCTGCCTCTTTATCTGCCCCCTGTCCCCCAACTCTTGCTCTATCTCAAAATCTTAAAAAAAAAAAAAAATCTGGGGCGCCTGGGTGGCTCAGTGGGCTAAAGCCTCTGCCTTCGGCTCAAGTAATGATCCCAGGGTCCTGGGATCAAGCCCTGCATCGAGCTCTCTGCTCAGCGGGAAGCTTGCTTCCTCCTCTCTCTCTCTCTGCCTGCTTCTCTGCCTACTTGTGATCTCTGTCAAATAAATAAAATCTTAAAAAAAAAAAAATCTAAGCTTTGGGCATACTTCAATGCCTCTCTGGACAAACATAGGTTGACACTCTATGCTCTTAAGCCCTAGGGAAAGGATGCATTTATTTTGATCTAGAACCTCATTTTGACTGTCACTGACTTCTAAATCAACATTCTCAAACTGCTGGCTGCAATTCATTAGCAAGCTATGAAAACTTTTGTCATAGGTAATAAAAGTAGTATTCTCTGGCACTTTGGTTTCAGTACTTCACATACAAATTATTTCACCAATTTTAGGACTTACCTTTTTTCTTTTATCATCTCTAAATGGTTGTATGTTCTATAATCAATAGTATCTTAAAAATTGGCAGCATTTGTGACTTACAACTGAAAACATCTTAGATGTAATGAAATAGTGTTATACTGTGTTGCAATAGAAAATATATCTTTCTATGGATCCTAGTCAAAAAAGTTTGAAAAAGACCCATTTGAAAAGCATTATTCCCTAATGGGAAATCCCCAATATATTAGGATTTTTTTTTTTTTTTAAGATTTTATTCATTTGAGGAGGGAGGCAGGGAGAGAGAGAGAGTGCATATGTGCAGAAGCAGGGAGAGAGCCAGAGGGAGAGGGATAAGGAAACTCTCTGCTAAGCTGGGAGCTCAACATGGGGCTCATTCCCAGGATCTGGAAATCATGACCTGAGATGAAAGTAGATCCGTAACCATCTGAGCCACACAGGCATCCCTGTATTAGGATTCTTTAACGTGTGTATTTCTCAAAGTAGGAAAAACTTACCAATCTCTCCCTATGCTATAGCCTGGTTAGGTGATGTGATTAAAGTATAATTGCAAGTTGCTGTTGGGCATGGATCTCAGGTATTCCCACTTCACAATACCTTTCTGCCACTTTTATTTGTTCCTCCTAAGGACCAGATGTCCTTCACTATATGAAGTTTCTCAAGCTCTCCTAACCCATCTCTTTCTTGGGCTTAACCTTCAATTCCCTTCCACTTCACCCTTTGTAGCCTATTTCATGCTAAGCATTTATGGAGTTGCCATGCTTAATGAATCATTACAGCACTCAATCTAAGTGTTATTTCAGAGTTTAGAGGCTATAGGGGAATTTAGAATGTGAATTTCACTCTGAACAGCACTCCTTTAAGATTTAAAATATTCTTCATATACTTGAAGACAATAATACTTTTCTAGTGTTTGCTAGGCTAAACAACTATTTCTCAAATTCAGTGCCTCATAATTCACATTTAGTCTTTATGTTGGTTGCTCTTTGGATTCTCTTTCAGAGTTGGTCTACACTATTTAAAACACTACAATCAAAATTTAAAATAATACGTTAAGACACATAAAAAATGGACTATCTAAACTTAAAAGGAAACATTCTAGACTGTATGTAAGAAAACACCAGCACACATGCTATGTTTCAAGCAATGAAAAGGACACTTACTGAATTTTCTGTATTTCTAACCTCACAAAGAACAACCTAAAAGTGGGAGGGAGGGAAGTTTAACAAACTTCAGAGACATATGTCAGAGCTTTGAAGAAAAACATACATGAACAGTTACATAAAATATGAGAAAGTAAAAAAAAAAAAAAAAAAAACAAGAAAGTGCATTCCAAGAGACACATTCCCTAATCTCAATATAATGATTTAGCTACAGGGACACCTGGTCGTTCAGTTGGTTAAGCGTCTGCCTTCAGCACAGGTCATGATCCCAGGGTTTTAAAGATATTATTTATTTATTTGACAGAGAGAGAGAGAGAGAGAGAGAGATATCACAAGTATGCAAAAAAGCAGGCAGAGAGGGCGCCTGGGTGGCTCAGTGGGTTAAGCCGCTGCCTTCGGCTCAGGTCATGATCTCAAGGTCCTGAGATCAAGTCCCGCATCGGGCTCTCTGCTCGGCGGGGAGCCTGCTTCCCTCTCTCTCTCTCTCTCTCTCTCTCTCTGCCTAACTGTGATCTCTCTCTGTCAAATAAATAAATAAAATTAAAAAAAAAAAAAAAAAAAAAAGCAGGCAGAGAGAGGGGGGAAGCAGGCTCCCCGCTGAGCCGAGAGCCCAATGTGGGGCTCAATCCCAGGACCCCAGGATCATGACCTGAGCCGAAGGGAGGAGCTTTAACCCACTGAGCCACCGAGGTGCCCTGATCCCAGGGTTTTGGAATCCAGTCCCGCATCAGGCTCCCTGCTCAGCAGGGACCCTGTAAGGTTTTACAGGCGAGATAATCATGACACCAGGTGAGGTAGGCACAAGAAAAGATTTATTAAAGATGCCCTGGGGCGAGGTTCCATGACTCCAGAGAGGAAAAGTCGTGCCGGGAGGGGCTTGAGTGGGTCTTGAGTGGGTCTTTTATCTGGGTTAAGACAGGGAATAGGTTCACAGCCATATAACGTACGGTATTCAGGGATTGGAGGGTTGGGGGGAGTCCTGATGTTCTGGTTTCTGGCATAGGTATTGGGTTACTTGTGGAGATGTGACCTGGGCATACATCCCTATGGTGGGAGAGTCAAGAGTTAGGAAAGGTGGGGGGACTGGAAGATGGTGGCCCGGTGGTCATTTCTATTGTTTCTCCTGTATTCCCAGAGCCGCCAACCCAAAAGACCCCACTTCTCTTCTGCCTTTGTGTCTCTCTCTTACCCTCTGTATCTCATTAATAAAAAAATCTTTAAAAAAAAAAAAAAAAAAGAGAGAGAGAGTCTAACTCTTGGTTTTGGCTGAGGTTGGGATCTCTGTGACATGCACTCTAGGCTCAGTGGAAAGCCTGCTGGAGATGATCTCCCTCTCCCTCTGCTCCTCCCCCTGCTCACACAGTCTTTCTCCCTCAAATAAAATCTTCAAAAAAAACAAAAAAATTAGCTATAAGGAAATGTTTCCTCTACCCAACTGAATAAAAATTGCCTCATTTCTTGTTAGACATTTACTGAGTTGCCAGCTCTACACAGAAACATGTAGGAGGCTCAAGAGAGATGTCCAAAGGGTCAATCAAGGTTTGACAATAGCTAAAGAGAAGGGCTGCAGGTCCAGACTGGTTCATGCCCTTCCCTTGTTGCTGTGATACAGCTGCACCCCTTATACTTAAGTGGTTCTAGCCCAAGCCTCAGAAAATGTTGCAGATGTTCTCATAAAAAGGCTGAGAGAAGCACTTCCTCAGTTTGGGCAGCTCCAGAGAGCCCAGGAATTCAAAACTCAAATTGCTTATGTGGCAACTCTGCAGTTTATCATACAACCAACTAGAATATTCCCCTAATCACATGATTTTACTGAAAATTTAACCAAGTCATTTAACCTCTAGAAACCACATTTGCAAGATCATACCATAATAGACTCGGTACAGAGTCTATATTGTCATCTTTGCTGCCAATTACTCTTTAGAAAAATGAAACTACTTACTTTTGACTTATGTCTATTTTCAAATCTAATCTCCTTTATGCAAGCATTAACCTACATTTTAAACAATGTCTCAAAAGAGATTATGTTTCAGGGAATAACCAGATTGCATGTTGATATTTTGATGACTTCTGGATATAAATTTTGACAAAAAGCTAGAACAACTCAAACTCTTAGGTAAGTCATGATTGGTTGGTTAAAACTGAAATTTAAATTCCTAGTACAGATTTTACTTCCATCTTGACTGACCTTATGTGACACAGCAAATTATTTTTGTCTGCTGAAAAAAGGAAAGTAAATTTAAAGCTATTACTTATTTTACTTTGCTTTTACCAAGCATTTGGCAAAATTTTCATCATGATTATCTTATGATCAAAATGGTGAAATATGACCTAGATTATTAAATATTAGGTGAATTTGCAATTGGCTGGACCATCATAATCAAAGAACAGTTCTCTAGTATAATACCTCAGGTCTTATTTCTGGACCTAGTTTTTTTTAGTAATTATCAATAATTTAAGTCAAACTACAGAAATACAAATATTAGGGCGCCTGGGTGGCTCAGTGGGTTAAAGCCTCTGCCTTTGGCTAAGGTCATGATCCCAGGCTCCTGGGATTGAGCCCTGCATTGGGCGCTCTGCTCAACAGGGAGCCTGCTTCCTCCTCTCTGCCTACTTGTGATCTCTGTCAAATAAATAAATAAAATCTAAAAAAAAAAAAAAAAAAAGAATGTAGGACCTTTAAAATATATATATAAATATCATAAATATCAGATGTATAAAAAACAAAATCCACATTTTTATTTAATATGCTAGATAGCAGGCTCCAAATTCAAAATTACCTTGAGATACAGCAGAGATAAATGTAAACTCCCAACACGTAAGTTTTTAAAACTAACCAAAACAGTGGTGCCTTGGATTGGATCCTGGAACAAAAAAAGGCCATTAATAAAAAAATTGATGGAATCTGAATATAACCTGGAGATTAATAGTAACATCTCAATGTTGGTTTCTTAGTTTTGACAAATGTACTATGATAGTACACAAGGATAACATTAAGGGAAACAAACTAGGTAAGGGTGATTACAGGAACTCTTTATCTTATCTTTGCAACTTTTCTACAAATCTAGTTACTCCAAAAATGAAAGGTTTTTTATTTCTAAAAAAAATCACAAAGCAAATAATTTAAAGGAGATTTAAAATAAAATTCACATTTGAAAAATCAGGTGATAGGGTGCGTGGATGGCTCACTAGGTGAAGCATCTGCCTTTAGATTCAGGTTATGGTTCCCTGCTCAGTGGGGAGTCTGCTTCTCTCCGCCCCTCCTCCTGCTCCTTCTCCCTCAAATAAATAAAATATATATATTTTTAAGGGTTTTTAAATAAATAAATAAATAATCCGGTGATATTTGTTGACCATAATCCAGAATAACCACCAAGTTGCTTTACAGCAACTGATCTTCCAAACAACTATAATAAGAACTAACTTTTATTATTGGCTCCTTACAATAGGCCAGGTACTGGGTACAGAGTCTATATTCACGAACTCATTTCATCTTCACAACAATCCTAAGAGATGGACAGTATTAGGCCCATTAGTCAGATGAATGAAAGGGACAGTTTTCCCCGCTTAAACTACTCTGATCATCCAGTCCAAATGAACCATTTTGGGAAGCTAGATCCAAATAAGGTGACTTATCTCTATAAAATAAAAGCACACTCTATATTAAGAGACCACATCTACATCCACTTACCAGCCACAGTTATAATATACTTAATTTTGGTGCAAACACTTTAAAAGCTATAAACTGGGGGTGGGGGGGTGCTATAAACCCAAAAGGAGAATGGCATGGAATAGAATCTAGAAACCATGCAACCCAAGGTTAAGAAACAGCTATTAACTAGTGTTTAGCTCAGACTGACTAAAGCCTATTAATTGGAGATTCCTGGATGGCTCAGTTGGAGGAACATGTGACTTCTGATCTTAGAGTCCTCAGTTCAAGCCCCATGTTAGGTGTAGAGATTTACTTAAAAAATTTTTTGTAAAGGGCATCTTAGGGGCACCTGGGTGGCTCAGTGGGTTAGGCCTCTGCTTTCGGCTCAGGTCAGGATCTTAGGGTCCTGAGATTAAGCCCTGAATTGGGCTCTCTGCTCAGTATCCCTCTACTTGCCTCTTTGCCTACTTGTGATCTCTCTGTTAAATAAATTTTAAAAAAAATTTTTTTAAGGGCATCTTAAATTAGCGGTTCCTATAAATAGAATGAAATAGTTCAATTATCCTAAAGAAGGCCTAAGTATATTAAAATTTACCAGCAAGGAGATATAATGAATTGAGAAAAAAATGATCAGCAGTAGGATGAGTTAGGAGCCACCCTCTATCTGCATCAGTCTGCCAAGTCTAATGAGGGTATACCTGCCCTCCTAAAAAGGCTGTTGTGAGGTCTCTGCCTCCAATATGTGATATACACATTGATGAGGTAATCAAGTAAAGAGTTCAAGGAATATACTTCAAAATTGATTCGAGTAGATTAAAAAAGGATTTTGATTCTTTAGATTTTTCTGATGTCTATGCAATTGTTATAAGGCTAAGACTTAGACATGTATGTCTAAGAAGGGGCGCCTGGTGGCTCAGATGGTTAAGTGTCTGCCTTTGGCTCAGGTCATGATTCTGGGATCCTAGGACTGAGCCCGGCATCAGGCTCCCTGCTCTGTGGGAAGCCTGCTTTTCCCTCTCCCTCTGCGGCTTCCCCTGCTTGTGCTTGCACTCTCTTGCAGTCAAATAAATAAAATCTTTTTAAAAAATGTCTTAGATGGGGCACCTGGGTGGCTCAGTGGGTTATGCCTCTGCCTTTGGCTCAGGTCATGATCTCAGGGTCCTGGGATGGAGCCCTACATCAGGCTCTCTGCTCACCAGGGAGCCTGCTACCCCGCCCCACCCCCAGCCTACTTGTGATCTCTGTGTTGAATAAATAAAATCTTTTTTTAAAAATGTCTAAGAAGTGCACCTGGGTGGCTCAGTGGATTAAGGCCTTTGCCTTCCGCTCAGGTCACAATCCCAGAGTCCTGGGATCAAGCCCTGCATCGGGCTCTCTTCCCGGAGGGGAGCCTGCTTTCTCCTCTCTTTCTGCCTGCCTCTCTGCCTGCCTGTGATGTCAAATAAATAAAAAAATCTTAAAAAAAAAAAAAAAAAAGTCGAAGAAGTAATGTTTTCATATTTTTCAGTAACTCCTATTTGTCTTTCAGATCTCCATTATTCCTGACAAGTAAGTACCTTCTCTAGACAATCCAAATTGTGTTCCTTTTACTCTTCTCCCTCATAGTATCCTTTCCTTCATAGCATCATCACAACTCAGAATTACCTACTTATTTATGCTAATCTCTACCTCCTCCACTGGATTATAAACTCAAAGGGCAAGACCTGTCCATTTTGTTCACAGAGACAAAGAGAGAGATCACAAGTAGGCAAAGAGGCAGGCAAAGAGAGGGGGAAGCAGGCTCCCTGCTGAGCAGAGTCTGACATGGGACTGAGCCCCAGATCCTGAGATCATAACCTGAGCCTAAGGCCGAGGCTTTAACCCACTGAGCTACCCAGGAGCCCTCTAGGCACAATTTAAAAAAAAAGTCCTTCACTGAGCTATAGAATCTAACACTTCCCTTCCTTAAAAAAATTAAGCACAGCAACATAAAGCTAAACTTGAGAAATAGATTACTAATGATTTAGTCACTTTGGAAAACGTTTAGCAGTTTCCTATAAAAGGCATACACTTGCCATACAATCCAGTGATCCCACTGCTAGGTATTCACACAAGATGAAAACCTATAGTCATACACAAACCTACCCGTGAATGTTTGAAGTGGCTCAACTGATAACCTTCTGAAACTGGAAATCAAATGTCCCTCAGCTAGGAATAAACTGTCCCATTAATAAGCAACAAATTGCAGGGGCAGCTCGGTGGCTGTCAGTTACATGCCCAACTCGTTTCAGCTCGTCTTGGTGTTTGGCAGGGAGTCTGCTTAAGATTCTCTCTTCCTTGGGGTGCCTGGGTGGCTCAATGGGTTAAGGCCTCTGCCTTCGGCTCGGGTCATGATCCCAGGTTCCTGGGATTGAGCCCCGCATCGGGCTCTCTGCTCGGCAGGGAGTCTGCTTCTCCCCCTCCCTCTCTCTGACTGCCTGTCTGCCTACTTGTGATCTCTGTCTGTCAAATAAATAAATAAAAATATTTATTTATTCATTATCTATTTATTTATTTATTTATTGTTTTTATTTATTTCTCCCCCAGCTTGTGCCCCTACACTCTCAAATAAATCTTTTTTTTTAATTTTTATTTATTTATTTGACAGAGACAGAGATCACAAGAAAGCAGAGAGCGAGGCAGAGAGAGATGGAAGCAGGCTCCCTGCTGAGCAGAGAGCCCGATGCGGGGCTCTGAGCCATCCAGGTGCCCCTCAAATAAATCTTACATGTTAAACAGATGAATCAAATTCATCATGTTAAACAGATACATGTTAAACAGATGAATCAAATTCATCATGCTAAGTGGGAAAAAAAAAAAAAAAGACTCCAAAGACCTATATACTATACAAACCCAGGTATGACATTGCTGCCAAAACAAAATTACAGGGACAGAAAATAGATCAGTGGTTACCAAGACTTACAGGTAGAGGAGTGTGTTTACTACAAAGAGGCATGGGGGAATTTTGGTGGGGAGGAATTTTGGTGAGGAAGATGATGGTGGAACTATTCTATTCCTTGATTGTGGTAAACCATCTGTCAAAACTTAAAGAATGCTTGGGTGGCTCAGGTGGTTAAAAGCATCTGCCTTTGGCTCAGGTCATGATCTCAGGGTCCAGGGATCAAGCTCCAAGTTGGGTTGGGGCTCCCACTCAATGGAGAGTTTGCTTGCCCCTTCCCCCTGCTTATGCTCTCTCAAAATTTTTTAGGATTTTAGTTACTGGGTGGCTAATGCCTGGGTGGCTCTGTGGGTTAAGCCTCTGCCTTTGGCTCAGGTCAAGATCTTGGGAGTCCTGGGATCGAGCCCCACATTGGGCGCTCTGCTCAGCAGAAAGCCTGCCTCCCCCACTCTCTACCTACTTGTGATCTCAGTCAAATAAAATCTTGAAAAAAAAAAAAAGATTTTTTGGGGGGGGGTTGGGAGGAAGAGGACACAGGTAATGGGAAGGGCAGAGGGTAACGAATGGCAGACTTCGCAATGAACAGGGAACCTGATGCAAGGCTCAACCCAGGATCTGGGGGGGATCATGACTTGAGCTGAAGACAATCAACTGAGCCACCCAGGTACCCCTCAAATAACATCTTAAAGAAAAACCTCCCAAAATTGTATGAAAGGTTGAATTTTAACAATATGTAAATACTTTTACAAGGTAAGGGAAAACCTTTAGATTGCTTAGTAGTTTCCTATTGTTTTTGATTACTTGGGAATGACATTAACTTAGCATTACCTTTGTTATCATGAGGTCTCTCTCACAGAAACCAGAGCTCTAAACTCTTGAAACCCATGTGCCCTTTTAAAGGCAGTCCAATGTCAATGCCACATTCCTTAAATCACTCATTTTTGCTAGTAGTTTAAAAAACAAAGGAACTTGTGGAGCAAGCGTGAGGACATTAGAAAGAAAGAAGTGAATTGGGGGAAATCGGAGGGGAGGGGGTTGGAGGTTAGGTGAGCCTGGTGATGGTTATTAAGGAGGGCACATATTGCATGGAGCACTGGTTGTGGTGCATAAGCAATGAATCTTGGAACACAAAAATTTTAAAGAAAAGGAACAGGGGCGCCCTGGTGACTCAGTGTTAATTTAAGCCTCTGCCTTCAGCTCAGATCATGATCCCAGGGTCTTGGGATCGGAGCCCCGGGCTCTCTGCTCTGCAGGGAGCCTGCTTCTCCCTCTTTCCCTGCCTGCCTTTCTGCCTACTTACTTGTGATCTGTCAAATAAATAAAATCTTTTTAAAAAAGTAAAGTACAAAATCATATGGTCCCTCCCAAAGATTTTCATTGGATTAGGGGTCAATTACCTTTCAGGAAAATATATGGCAGTTTCATCAATTTTTTCCCTCTTCAAAAAAATCACTAAGACCATGTATTTGTTGGGCTTCAATTCTAGTTTTAAGTCAAGGAAATTCCCAGACTTGCAAATAATGGGAAGGACTCTGATACCACCTACATGGAAAACGATCTACGCATTGGTAGTGAAAGGTATTATAAAACAGGTTATTAAAAAAAAAAACACCACACTTCAGGAAGGTAAACAAAAAAGGGTGAAACGGTCTTACTCCTCCTCTCAACTAAAACATGCACCCCCCCTTCCTTCCAGGACACAGAGCTCATTGTTGACCCCCTGGCAAGCTAGTGTTTAACTCCAGAATGTTAATCTTACTTTCAGTTGACTAAACCTCTGCATTTTGTGGTAAAAAATGAGGTAAACATTTGGCTACCAATCTTAAAGTCTATCAAAAAAGTCACATTAACACACAAGAAATTGTCACCCTTTTTCTAGAGTTGCCCATTTCAGGTAACGGAGTACACAAAATCTATTTTGCATTGAGCTGTCATCAACCTGCAAAAGTTCAACTTAATACACATGAAATCCAGTTTTTTAATATTTATGTTTATACCCCATACTGAAAGCTACTAAAATCAAGGACTCTATCTGTATAGCCAATAACTATTAATGGACAGGACTCAACTAACCTGATTAATTCTCATGCTCTTGTGAGGTAAATGACAGCAAGGGTATAAAAAATTGAGCTCTGATCTGTCTGAAAACTTATTTTAGATTGCATATTCTGAGCATTGGATGACTAACCAAAATAATTTTCCAAAAAAATCAGATTATGCTTTACTGAAAAATGTTTTAACTCCTAAACCAGAACGTTTTTTTGGTTTCATGTTCTGAAATCACACCAGAATTCCTGGGACAAAGGTCAACAAGCTCCCATCTAAGCTTCCTTACAAACATGGGTAATTCAGCAGCTGGCCAATTTAGGACATGAAGGTCAAAGCATCCGTTTGGGGCATTCTGGCTCAATTTTCAATTCAAACACAAAATGCATTTAGTATAAAAAACTCAAAAGAGCTCAAGTAAAATGCTCTAGCTCTTTAATTTCAGGTTTCAAACTAATCTGTAGTGACCACCAGTAGATGGTGCTCAAACCAAGGTCATTATCTGTATTGAGTCTAGAGTTAAGCACACTAGGCAAGCTGAACTTTCCTGGACACTACCCCTGCTCCTTCCTATCCTTCCACTTAGTGGGATGAATTCTCTGGTTTGGTTTTAGGGCATGGAACAAATCCCTTCAAGCAAAGCATCGTCCAAAACTTATGCCAGCTACCATTTACTGATTTTTAAGAAAACTTAGGTCATCTCTAACACTAAATCCAACAGCACATTTGCACAGACAAGTAAAAAATACTTGGAAGTTGCAGACAAAACCTTTTATTAGTTTATTTACAGGCCTTATCAGTGCTCCTGGTAGTATCATTAAAAGACCATTTTACCTAACTTAGAAAATGCCCATCTTTTCAACTGTAGTCATTTCCTATTGCCTATGGCTGCTATAGTACGCATTTCACTCAGCATTGTTTACCTACCAGGTTATCCTCTGCTTTTTGCCTGATAGTTACCTGATAAATTCCCCTTTCGTTAAAAAAAAGCCTACTCAAGAGAACTAAGTTCAAATGGTCGATTGTTTTTTCATCAAATGCACCAGTGCTGAGATTTGCCAGCTATCTATTGCCAAAAATTAGATGGTTATCACCCAAACACTATACATTTATTACTATATGCAATTATAAAATCACCACAGTAATCTTTAAGATCTTTTTACATCCTGTTCATTACTTCCAACTATCATTCAATATTCCGTTTTTGGAATGACACTTGGAAAAACCTCCAAAATAACTTCAAACTAAAAAAAGCTTACCCTACAACTCCAGTCTAAATTTGAGTATCTGACCATCACACCTCTTCAAACTGGGCTTCATCTCCAGTTCCCTCTTCACCCCAAACTTGCTCTTTTAAAGATGAAAATTCCTATTTTAAGTGGATTTCTAGTTCTTATGGAACCGTAGAAAACTTCTAGACTTTTCTTCTAAAATCTGGAGAAAAAATGAACTACCATTAAGAATGTCACCAAATGCTTGTTTTAGGTACTTTAAACTACTTTACAGTATTTATAAATGGGACATTAAACATTCCAGTAAGTGGGAAATTAACATGTGACAATGTATCAAGTTTACTCCCTAGTGATAGAAGTTTTATATGCAACACATTAACTTTGGTATATAGAACTTAACCTGTTTATAGTACAGACTGTCTTGTGGTCATTCTTTGCTTATGTAAATTGTGTTGCACTAAACGACTTCTCCCGTAGCTTTTTACTATGTACTTTACCATTTCCTTCCCTTAGACAAAGTGAAGACTCCCAAGATCCCACCCAGGAAAAAATGTTACCTGAAATTTCAGTTTCAGCATATTATAACATTAGAAACAGGATCTGTGCAACTTACCCTTTTACTTAATAGTACAAGGTTACAGTGTTGACCAAAAGAAAACACAGATTTCTCATTAAACTTTTGTTTTAATGGGTCTCAAAATTCTGTGACAGATTTTTGGTCAAGTTGTTTCCATTAAAAAGTACTGATTTTAAAAACTAATAACTTAAAACTGCCACGCACACAAAAAAACAAATGGTCCACAAAACATTCTCCTTTCCTTCTGAAGGTTTTACGATGCATTGTTATCATTAACCAGTCTTTTACTATTAAACTTAAATGGCCAATTGACACAAACAGTTCTGAGACCGTTCTTCCACCACTGATTAAGACTGGGGTGGCAGGTATTGGGGATAATATTCATTTAGCCTTCTGAGCTTTCTGGGCAGACTTGGTGACCTTGCCAGCTCCAGCTGCCTTCTTGTCCACTGCTTTGATGACACCCACAGCAACCGTCTGTCTCATGTCACGAACAGCAAAACGGCCTATGAAAACAAATTTTAGATTACCATCAGATTCTACCAAGCAATTTTTTCCCAGCTTCAATAATTTCCTAATTACACTCAAGTCCTCCTTACCCAGAGGAGGATAGTCAGAGAAGCTCTCAACACACATAGGCTTGCCAGGAACCATATCAACAATGGCAGCGTCACCAGATTTCAAGAACTTGGGACCATCTTCCAGCTTTTTTCCAGAACGACGATCTATCTTCTCCTTCAGCTCAGCAAACTTGCAAGCAATGTGAGCTGTGTGACAATCCAGCACAGGTGCATATCCAGCACTAATTTGGCCTGGATGGTTCAGGATAATCACCTTTAAGTAAAGATTTACATTTAGTAAGTCTCAAAAGACAAGAGTCTGGCAGTAAGAACATTGCCACTTTAAAAGTTGTTACCTGAGCTGTGAAGCCAGCTGCTTCCATTGGTGGGTCATTTTTGCTGTCGCCAGCCACATTGCCACGACGAACATCTTTGACAGATACGTTCTTGACATTGAAGCCCACATTGTCCCCAGGAAGAGCCTCACTCAAAGCTTCATGGTGCATTTCAACAGACTTGACTTCAGTTGTAACGTTGACTGGAGCAAAAGTGACCACCATGCCAGGCTTAAGAACACCAGTCTCCACTCGGCCCACAGGGACAGTACCAATACCTAAAATATTTGACAAGTGTGGTGTCAACTACCTTATGTGAAGAAAACATGGCAACCTACACAATTACGTTCTGATTAAGAAATATTCAACTTACCACCAATTTTGTAGACATCCTGGAGAGGCAGACGCAAGGGCTTGTCAGTTGGACGAGTTGGTGGCAGAATGCAATCCAGAGCTTCAAGCAGTGTGGTTCCACTGGCATTCCCATCTTTACGGGTGACTTTCCATCCCTTGAACCAAGGCATCTAAAAACAAGATTGCCCATTAGCGTTCCCCAAAAAGAGTTGTCATTCAACGTCAAAATTTGACACATCACTTTCTCTAAAAGTCTTGACGTCACTTACATTAGCACTTGGCTCCAGCATGTTGTCACCATTCCAACCAGAAATTGGCACAAATGCTACTGTGTCGGGGTTGTAGCCAATTTTCTTAATGTAGGTGCTGACTTCTTTAACAATTTCCTCGTATCTCTTCTGGCTGTAGGGTGGCTCAGTGGAATCCATTTTGTTAACACCAACAATTAGTTGTTTTACACCCAGTGTGTAAGCCAGAAGGGCATGCTCACGGGTCTGCCCGTTCTTGGAGATACCGGCTTCAAATTCACCAACACCAGCAGCAACAATCAGGACAGCACAGTCAGCCTTTAAAAAGAAAAAAAGACCTACCCCGTTAAGTGTTTTTCCAAAAAATGAACTCCCCCCCCCTTTTCCGATGGAGCATTTAAATCTAGTGATTTTCTAGCTATTAATCCTACAAACCTGGGATGTGCCTGTAATCATGTTTTTGATAAAGTCTCTGTGTCCTGGAGCATCAATGATGGTCACGTAATACTTGCTGGTCTCGAATTTCCACAGGGAGATATCAATGGTGATACCACGTTCACGTTCAGCTTTCAGTTTATCCAAGACCCAGGCATACTTAAAGGAGCCTTTTCCCATCTGTAAGGATTAAGAACAGTTACTATGTAACTAAACATAACCATACTTCAACCTGAAATCCATTACTCCCACTTAAACTCTCAACTCCATTTTACAGCTGTTAAATAGCTTTAACTTACTTCCCTGAGTTATCTAAGGGAACACTAATTTATTCCACCCTAAGTAACACGTTCAGGTATTAACTAGTGCCTAGTTTGGGGCAGTTAACACTTGTTGGCTTATTTGAACTTTCTCCTTATGGTTAAGGTTAATGTACCTACCTCAGCAGCCTCCTTCTCGAATTTTTCGATAGTTCTTTTGTCGATCCCACCACATTTGTAGATCAGATGACCAGTAGTGGTAGACTTGCCCGAATCTACGTGTCCGATGACAACAATGTTGATATGAGTCTTTTCCTTCCCCATTCTGGTTTAGGATGAGCGGTGGTTTTCACGACACCTAAATTGAAGGTGGGTTAAAAAAAAAAAAACCTTGAAACTACGGTTTCAGACTTGAGAATAAGCCACGACCCAAACTCGCAAAGGGCAAATTCCAAGGAGAATTACAATCAGTGCCAAGCTGGCCCAACTCTCGTCTCCACCCACTAAGCGTGGGGCTAACTCCACCGCATAAAATCCCCTCCCCCCCCCGAAGGCGGCCTGCTTCCAAGGCGTTGAGGAGAAACCGAGGTGCCAAAACAGTGCACGGTACACCGTGGGGTCACAGGAAGCAGCGGCCGAAGAGGGAAAGGCCCTTTTCCTTTGTGTGGGTGACTCACCCGCCCGCTCTCCCGGGCCGCCGCGTCCTCCATTTTGAGCTCCCTGCAGTAGGGCCGGAGAGCGGCCATCTTTCCGCGCACGCAACTGGTGCTGAGCGGGCCGGCCTTGCCGCCCGGGGTGGGGACCGCATATCGCGGCGCGAGGCTGGGCACCAAAGCCGCCCGGCCCACTCCACGAGCCTCCCCCGCGTCCGACTCGGAGGCCACGGCTCGTGGGCCCCCCTCCCCCGCCTCGTCGTACATGTGCGCCGGGACGAGAGGGCCTCGCCGCCGCCCTCCGCGCCTCGCGGCGGCCCCACACCCCAAGAACCCGAGGACCGCGGAAGGCCCACCCGGTTGAGATCCTGACCAACCTCCGCCAACCTGTGTCGACGGGAAAAAAACCATAGCGACTTTTTTTTTCTTAAAAGCTAGACGTC
Organism: Mustela lutreola; assembly: GCF_030435805.1. NCBI lineage: Eukaryota > Metazoa > Chordata > Mammalia > Carnivora > Mustelidae > Mustela > Mustela lutreola. The sequence goes on from NC_081295.1 coordinate 115,830,606, forward strand.
TGGACTTAAAACGACTGTTTCCACCGAACAAGGTGCGGCCGAACTCGCACGCGGCCGCCACACCAGCCAAGCCAGGCCTCAAACCAACCACGAGGCGAAGAAGGTCCTAAAAAACCGCAAGGCCTCGAAACTTCCCACCCACTCACAACCCTAAATTCGGAGTCAAGAACATCGGAAAGTAGCTCGGTGGCGCGGCAGTTGCTAGAAGCACGCGAGGGCCGGAGCCGGCTCTGAGAGGCCAAGCCCGCGGAAGCCACACCCGGCACTCACCTGTGTTCTGGCGGCAAACCCGTTGCGAAAAAGAACGTTCACGGCGGCTACGGCACTTATATACGGTCCTCCCCCACCCTCGGGGAAGAGGGCGGAGCCAGCACACGACACCACTTTCCCAGTTTACCCCGCGCCAACTCCCTCAGGCACCCGTTCAATCGCCGTCCCCTCCCCCTACGTCTCGGGGACCGTGGGCGATGTACGCTCAGCCCACTGAAGAGCACACATCGCCTCGCGCATGCTCCTCTCGACCCCGATGACGACGAGAGCGAGTGGGTGGGGAGGCGAGGACGAGCCATCCTTCGGTTCTAGGTTAGCGAGAGTTTAACGACGGTCCCTGGGATTCCCCAAGGCAGAGGCGAGTCCTTCTTTGTATGAATTACTCTTAGCTCCAGCTGGGGAGGGTGGGGGCGGCGAGGAGGCGGCCCGGCGGGGAAGTATAGAATCTTCCCTATACGGTTCCTGGTTTAACTGCAAAGATGCTGTGGAGATTTGGAGTATTCTTCTCCTTGGCCATAGCCCTCCAGTTCTTAGCCTAGTCCTCCCGAAGATCCGGGACAGTCCCTTTGAGCCGCTTCCTCCGCTCGTCGCAGGTCTGTCCCGGGCTGGCTCCTCCCCGGTCCCTGCCTTCAGATCCCCTCCGGGCTACAGAGAAGTACAAGGCCCGGGCACTCAGGGCCACGAGGGTCGGAGGACGCAAAGGGCCGCCTTCACAGCTCGAGAATCCGTTAAGGGGTTCACCTCGGTGGCGGTGACCAGTACGAATATGATCTTGGGCTGGCCTCTTGGCTTTTTCCATTTAAAGCCCGCTGCTTTGATCGAAGCCCGTACCACACGTTCACCCCATATGGTACTCCAGACGTCTGGTTTTTCAGTTTAGAATAGATTCAATCCCACACTTTGCCTTTTAACTCTAGTTTTATTACGCTATAAAAAGACCCTGTGTGTGTCTACTCTCGTGGTGCATTTTCTTTCCAGTGTACACTCATTTGATTGCTAGAATGAGAAAACTAAAAAGAATTTTTTCAGATTCAGTCTTTCCACATGATCTCATGTAGAAACTAAGATCTACAGCATCAAAAAGCTTATCCACCCAATTAACTATCCCCAACACTTGCTGTGAAATCACTCCTAAAAAGTAGCCTATTCCATTTAAATAAATGAATTCATTTTCTGTCGTCCTATTGATTTTAAGTAAATTTTAGCATAAATCGAGGATGAAACCAGCTGAGGCCTTTTTGGTTGACAATCAGGGCAGACGGAGAAATACTCCTTTCAAGAAAGAACTTTTATTTTTAATGAGCTAGTTACTATATCAGTATGTCTCTTCCATGTGTGGAACATCACTGCAACTCCTCCAGCCAATCTATTAACAATTGCTTGAAACCTTCTATGTGTCCAAGGCTAAGGGAAGTTCTGTGGCATGTGCAAAAGAAAGACTTCCTTTTGGGGAGGAACCCACAATCAATTTGGAAGAGGAAAACTAATATAAAAAACAACTGGGAAGCAGTTAAAGGCAAACTTGTATGGTGCTTACTTACTTTCTATTTCATTGTAGAATAGCTTTCAGTTACTTCTCACCACCCAAATCCTTTTTTTTTCTTTGTAAATAAAATAAGTCTTTCAGAATAGCCTTGCTATATATTTTTGTTTTGCCACTCTTTGTAGATATAAATTTCTTTTTTTTTTAAAAGATTTTATTTATTTATTGGACAGAGAGACCACAAGTAGGCAGAGAAGCAGGCAGAGAGAGGAGGAAGCAGGCTCCCCACTGAGCAGAGAGCCAGATGAGGAGCTCCAGCACCCTGGGATCACGACCTGAGCCAAAGGCAGAGGCTTAACCCAGGCGCCCCTGTAGATATAAATTTCTAAAAATAAGTTTTCTTTATTCATTAGCAGGTATCTAGCTTTCTCTTTTTAACTTTGAGTTTTCATGAAAGAAACTAGGTCATATTTAAGGTAACTTAGAAATTCACATAACTAATCTTTTTCCAGCAAAAAGCATTTTCTGTGTCTTTATTTCTAGCTTCTTTCCTTTCATAAATTCTTTTTTCACATTTCATTTTCCTAGTGCCCTTACCCAGTCATATACATGTGAAATAAAATCATCTTGGTGTGCTAGTCAATGTTTGTAATATAATAAAAATGTAAGAAATACCAATTAAAATCAGTCACTACCAATAGAACAATGCAAATACCTCTGCTCTTATTTCCTTGGAAATATTAATGACTATTCTCTTTGAAACTGAATTCCCACAATTGGTCATATTTGTACATCATAGTAATATGAAATGTACCCTGTGTTATTCAGATTAAGATTAGAATGCTACACTAGATTTATTATTTTCTTTTTTGTTTTTTAATTTTTTTAATGATTTTATTTATTTGACAGAGCACAAGCAGGGTTAGCGGGGGAGGGGGAAGCAGGCTCCCCACTGAGCAGGGAACCCGATGCAGGACTAGATTCCAGGACCCTGAGATCATGACCTGAGCTGAAAGCAGTCACTTTAACTGACTGAGTCACCCAGGCATCCCTAGATTTATTATTTTCCATGCTTTCTTAAGCAAACCTCGAATGGTTTAGGTTTGAACATTATTGGAGATAATAGTAGGTCATATAAATATTTTAACAGGAATAGCAAATTTTGGAAAAGTAAACAAAGGGTTAGTGACATGAGGGAAAGGAACAAACCCTAAAGAAGACTAACAGTTGAGTACTTGAAAGCTTTACATGGAATCCAAAATTGTAGTCAACCGTTAATCTAAGAAAAGTCAAAATAAAAGTGGATACTGGTAAGAGGGGAACTATCAAAGATGATTTCCATTTAATAAAATAAAAGTGAGAAAAGTGACCTCTGAAATCTGCACAATTCATTAAAATGTGACATTGCAAACAAGTATTTTTATACAATCCTAAAATTGTAATAATTGAAGATATGTGTACTTTCAGTTGAATTATTGTTTGAAAATAGGGACTTACTATAATTCTAACAGTATTTTTTTAAAGATTTTATTTATATATTGGAGAGAGAGTGAGCAAGAGAGAGAAGGAGCAGGTGGAGGGGCAGCGGGAGGAGAAGCAGACTTCCTACCGTGAGCTGGGAGCCTGATGTGGGGACTTGATCCCAGGACTCTGGGATCACAACGGGAGCCAAAGGCAGTTGCTTAACCCACTGAGCCACAAGGTGCCCCTAACAGTAATTTTTATAGATATGTTTGTATATTCAGCACTATGCTGGGCACTGGAATTCTTTAACGGATGCACACAAACATTTCCACAGGAGCTTGTAAAAACTACCAACTCCTGACTCACCTTTTAATTTTGCTAGTATTTCCTCCTTACAGTTTTTTAGGATGGTGGGAAAAAAAATAATCCAGTATTGCAAATAAAGTAACAAAATGGTCCAAGAATGTTCCAGGAGCAAATAAAGACAGCCGAACTTGGCATTATTATGCCTAGGAGAGAAAGGAAAATTAAAAACGTATGACTCCAAAGCCATCCCAGATTGTAGGCAAGTTTTCTCCAAGGTCCTGTGATTGCAGGTAAGTCTATAAAGTATATAAGGTACTTATAAATACCTTATAGAGGATCCTTTTAAAAATAGAATCTAAAGAAAAGCAAGATGATACATAATGCCTTAATTTCTATCTAAGTAACCTACTGGGCACCACTGACTAGTTGCTCTTATTCATGTCGCGATAATGGTCCAGACTTTTGAAGTGTGGGGGCATCTCGTGCTATATTGCGAATTAGATTTAGATAGTAGCCGCAGGCCTTTTCTCGGAGGGCAGAGGCGCCGGACCTTTTCGCCTTGGTCCGGGCCAGAGCGCAACGAGAACGCGAGTCTCCGGGATTCACGCGCAGCTCCGGGCGCACCCAGAATCAGAGGAGGGGGGACTAGGGTGGCGCCGGTAGTACGCCGCGGTTCCCGGCGGCGAGGAGGACACCGGAACGCCTTTCCTTGGCGCCCGCTCGCGGGGCCGAGCGACCCGCGCTGGCTGTGTGAGGGGACACCTGTAGGCAACCCGGGACCCGCGGGTTCGGGTCCCGGCAGCACAGAGCCTATCCCGGCCCGCCCCCGGACACGCCCCCACCTTGAGGTCACTTTCTTGGATCCCCTGACTGCGGAAGAAAGCGCGCAGGAGGAGACAGAAAACCCCACGTGGCTCAGGGTGGGGGTCGGTTCTCGTTACCTTGGCGTGGCCACTGAGGCAAATATCCTGTATTTTAAAAAGCCGTTTTCCCTAGCCCCCGTGTTTTGAGCATAATCCCAATGCAGTTTCTCTCCCCACGACTTTATAGCAGATACGGTATGCCCTTTACTAACTTGAAGTTAAAAAGGTAACAGTAACATTGTTGAGATTGGTAAATAATAGTTTGGGGCTGTAATCTAAGGTCGCATTTTGTTTAAGATTTTCCTTGAAGTTGTTCATACCATTTACAGTAGCAGACTGTTAAAATACATTGTAGTAAACATCTGTATGACCCCTCTTAGGGGGGAAAAAGGATTTTAATTATTAACTTAGTAAAGGGGTGAACTGCAATAGTTCTTTGATATCTATAATTGTGGTTCACCAAACAGCTTTCAGTATTGGCTAATCACTCTGCTATTGGGCCTAATTTAAAACAGCTTTAAGTAATTACATTTTGCTGTGGCTTGACTCTTTTTCATCTTGCCTGTGCCAGGTGAAAATGATCTTTAAAGGGGTATTTTAGAATATGATTAAACTAAGGAATTATTTGGATTGAGAATCCAAGTAAAATGATAATTTTATTTACAGATGGGGAACTTACAGGCAACTGATAGTGTATAGATAATAAGCAAATGCAGACATATATTCTTTTTATTATTTTTTATTTTTATATTTTGAAAGATTATTTATTTATTTATTTGACACAGAGAGATACAGCAAGAGAGGGAACACAAGCAGGGGTAGTGGGAGAGGGAGAAGAAGCAAGTTCCTGGCTGAGCAGGGAACCCAAGGGAACCCAATGCCAGCTGGATTCCAGGACCTGGGGATGATTACCTGAGCCAAAGGCAGATGCTTAACAGCTGGCCACCCAGGCACACCAACATATATTCTTTTTAAAAATTTCACTTTTTTGCACAAAATAATAAAATACAATATATCATGTTGCTTCCTTTGCTTAATACATCTTGCAGATCTTATGAGTGCTTTAGGGCCCGGCAAAGAACATTGGAAACCCAGTAATCTGCCCAGAGTGCTATCTGTAACTTTTACAAGCAGGTCTAGGCAGCCTAGAAAATGAAAATAGGAGTGGCGTTGAGTCAGAAAATCAGGGATTCAGTGGTTGACCTGCTGCTTAACATATGTGTGAGCAGTTCTTGGCAGTTCTTGGTTTCTCGGTGCATCTGTAACATGAGTCTGTTTGTCATTTATATTTAGTGCTTACCTCACAATTCTAATATGCAATGACATGAAAAGATAAGGGGGCATTCAAATATCTAGGAAAGATGGTGTTTCTAGAAGCTTTTTGGAGAACACCTGCCCTCAATTGTTAGTGTTATAACACTAACCTGACTCAGTAAAGAATATGAACTTATTAGAATCTTTTTGTTTGTAAAATTTTGAAATAGCTAATACACACACATGGTGAAACATTGTGCAGATGTTATACAGTGAAATGTTAACAAAAAATCAATTTAAAAAGTCTGAAGACTATGCCAAGAAAATTAACTAAAGCTATTTCTACAACTGTTCTCATGATTCTAAGAGCAGTGCCCCCTGGAATAAATGCTCTCTCATTCCCTCACTATTTTGCGAATCTGCATTTTTTAAGCAATATACACTTTCAATATATCTATGTCTTCATAGGTAACATAGTGGAAAGAACACTGGACTAAAGAGCTGGAGTCTATTCCTAGCAATTTTATTTACTAGTTGTATGATCTTGAATACATCATCCTTGAGCTCATTATGCTATCATATAATATTTAATAATACGTATTCACAGAACTGATCATAAGAGGGCCACTTGGATGGCTCAACAGTTAACTGGCTTCCTTTGGCTCAGGTCCTGATCCCAGATCAATCCCTGCATCAGGCTCCCTTCTCAGCGGGGAGTCTGCTTTTCCCACGCCCTCTGCCCTTCCCCCACCCATGCTTGTGCACTCTCTCTTCCTCTCAAATAAATAAATATTTTTAAAAGAACTGATGATAAGGATTAAATGAGATAATGTACCTGAAGATGCAGACTATTTTTACAAATGTTAATGCTCATTTTAATTAGAAAATAATTATTAACTCTTTCCAAAAAAGCAAGAAAAATCTGTTCAAAATATAGAGGAAATATACCCATGTCATTATTCATCCTAATGACTACTCTTTGGTCCATTTCATTTAAATATTAGAACCACATAGATTCACCAATACATAGGACATACACTGTGTGTGTTCTCTAAGTGGCAGGGACTTTTGAATTATGGCATTCATTATATGTTGGTAATTGTAGAGGACTTCAGAGGTTAGTTTTTATTCATCCAACTATCAAACATTCACTGAGCCTAAAGTGTGTGCCAGGCACTTAGCCAGACACTGAAGAGAGAAAACACTCACTGTTCGTGTGTGCAGCAGAGCCCTGGACAGGGCGAGAAGGGACACTAACAGAGTTGACTCCAGGGGAGTGTGAAGCACCCACAGTGCTTTTGAGCACTCACAAGGGACTCAGACCGGGTGAGGGGAAGAGGACAGCAGCCGGGAAATCTCAGAGTCCAGTCTCACCTTGGCTGGTTAGGAACTGTGGGAATTAGCCAGTGAAGGACCACACGGAGGGGGTGATACTTTGGGTGACTGCCTTAGAAAAGAAGATGGGATGAAGAGTCTGCTCCTCTGCAGATGGGAGCAGAGAGTGAGATAAAACTGTTTGGTATTCACTGAGGCCCCCAAGGAACGTGTGTGGAATAGTGGGGCGGCAAAGACAGACAGATGTGGGTGCCAGTCTGGCGTCCATCACTTACTGGCTCTGTCTGGGCAAGGTATTCGGTCTCTTTAAGCTTTGGCTCTCTCATCTGTAGAAAAGAAGCCAATAATACCTACCCCATAAGACTGCTATGAATATTAGATAAGAAAATGTTTTTTTTTCACTGAGTTAGAGCAGTAATTGTCAGGGAGTTGTTTGTTTTTACCCATTGTCTATAATGTATAGCACTTTCAGAGTGAGGCAGCTCTGAAGTCAGAAAGCCTCCACTCAAATCCCTGTGGGCTCTCCCACTGCTAGCAAGGGGATGTTTGGCAAGTGATCTAACCTCTTTAAGCTCAGATTTCATATCTATAAAGTGCAGACAATAATAAATAACATCTGCCCCAGATGATTGTGGTGAAGATTAAATAACTCAATCAATGTAAACTACTTAACCCAATGCCTTGGCACCTGGTAAACATTCAATAAATCTTAATTGTTGCTTGTTATTTTATTTTTTCTTATTTGGGAGTCTTCATTAACTGGAATCTTGTCATAGATTGAAGTTTCCTTTCCAAGAAAATGCCACAATTGCCTCGCTCTCAGCTCTGTGTTTAGCATCCTTACATTTTAAGTTTGCTTATTAAATTTTCTCATAGTCCCTTTTCTTGAATCTTAAAGATGTCATGTTTTGAATAATCGTAAAGTTAGAAATGTTAAAGGAAACAGTTTTTCTTTAACTTTGATTTCTTAGAATTAAAGGTAGCATAAACCATCACTCCTAATTCTAAAGCCCTGTCACATCCTTGTACTTTCTAAGATTAAACATACTGCATCTTTTAAAAAAGAATTAGTATAGTATCTTTGAAATTATTATTATCTAATCTCTGTTTTTCTAATACCATCTGCTTTTTGTATTTGGTGTTGTTGCTTTAAAAACATTTTTTTAGGGTGCTTGGGTGGCTCAGTTTGTTAAGAGTCTGACTCTTGGTTTTGGCTCAGGTCGTGATCTCAGGGCTGTGAGATTTAGCCCCACAATGAGCTCTGCACTCAGTGGGGAGTCTGCTAGAGATTCTGTCTCTTCTTCTTCCTCTGCCCCTTCCCCCACCCCTCCAATAAATAAATTAATAAATAAATCTTGTGTGGGGGGGAGCAAAAAAAACAAATGAACAAATTGAAAGTGTTCAGAGAAAGATAGGGGAACACATATATGGAAGCAACAGCTGAAATGACTCTGAACATCCATCAAAAGGATGGAGGCAAGGAGGTAGAGGAACATTATCTTAAAGTTCTGAAAGAAAAAAAATGATCAACTGCAAATTCTCTATCTAGCAAAAATATCCTTTATGAATGAAGGTGATAAAATCATAATGAGATTCTACTACACACCCACCAAAATGGCTAAAATTTAAAAGACTGAAAATACCAACTTTTGGCAGACGTTTGGGACTCTCACATAGCTGGTGAGCATGTGAAATGGTACATTCTCTTAGAAAAACAGTTTGGCGGGGCGCCTGGGTGGCTCAGTGGGTTAAAGCCTCTGCCTTCAGCTCAGGTCATGATCCCGGGGTCCTGGGATCAAGCCCCACATCGAGCTCTCTGCTCAGCGGGGAGCTTGCTTCCTTCTCTCTGCCTGCTTCTCTGCCTACTTGTGATCTCTGTCTCTCAAATAAATAAGTCTTCAAAAAAAAAAAAAAAAGAAAGAAAGAAAGAAAAACAGTTTGGCAACTGTTTTTAACTCCTAACAAATTAAACATGCATTTATCATATGACCATCCTTTGCACTACTAGGTGTTTATTCAAGAGAAATGAAAGCACATGTCCATACACAGATGTGGGGCCAAACACTCATAGCAGCTTTATTTGTAGTCACCAAAAATTGAAAAAAGCCAATTGCCCACCAACAATTTCAATAGAAAACTACTCAGCAGTAAAGAAGAATGAACTATAGATACATGTAATACCATGAATAATATTCAAAATAATTGTGCTGATTGAAGCAACAATCCCCAAAAAAGAATATATTCTGAATCATTCTTCATTGATATAAAATTCTAGAACATACAAATTCATCTGTGGTAACAGAAAGCACATTAATGGTTACTAGGGGATGGGAAAGGGGAAAAGGAGGATAGAGAAGAAGGATTACAAAGAGATACAAAGAAACTTTGGGAGACGATGAATATATTTGTATTCTTGATTGTGATGATGGTTTCATGGGTGAAAACTTGTCAAATTGTATACTTTATATGCAATATCAGATGACAATCATACCTCAATAAAATTAGGAAAAATAGAGAAAAAAACCCAACAAACTAGAAAGGAAACAAAATAAATAAGTTTTTAGATATATATGTGTATGTATATATATCCTAATTTATATATATATATATATCCTAATATGTACAAAAACTAAGAGAATTTGTTGCCAGCAGATTTGCCTTATGAGAAATGCTATAGGATATTCTTTGGGCTGAAGAGAAATAATACCAAATGGAAAGTCAAATCTTCAGAAAGTAATAAAATGGAAATGATAAATATCATTTAATATAAAATGGTTAATATAAAAGACCGTCTTTCCTCCTAATTTCTTTAAAATACATAAAGCTACTTAAAGCACAAATTTTGAGATGCCTGGGCAGCTCAGTTAGTTAAGCAGCTGCCTTCAGCTCAGGTCATGATCCCAGGATCCCAGGATGGAATCCCAAGTCAGATTCCTTCCTCAGTGGGGAGCCTGCTTTTCCCTCTGCCTGTTTCTGCCTGCTGTTCCCACCTCTTGTGCTCTCTCGCTCTCGCTCTCTCTCTGACAAATAAATAAAATCTTAACAAACAAAAAAAAAAATTTTAACGTTACCTTATAGGGTCCATAATATATGTAGATTGAGTGCATGTAGCAATTACAGCGTAAAGGACACGTCTAGAGGTGAATGGGCCTATGGTGTCGCAAACCTTTTAAACTGTACAAAAAGCAGATATTAACTCTGTGTGGATTGTGAAAAGTTAAGTATGTCTATTGTAACCCCTATGGCAAATACTAAAAACATAACACAAAGGGATAATGCTAAAAAACCATTAGATAAAGTGAAATTTTTTTTTTTTTAATTTATTTATCAGAGAGAGAGAGGGGGAGAGAGCAAGCACAGGCAGACAGAATGGCAGGCAGAGGCAGAGGGAGAAGCAGGCTCCCTGCTGAGCAAGGAGCCCGATGTGGGACTCGATCCCAGGACGCTGGGATCATGACCTGAGCCGAAGGCAGCTGCTTAACCAACTGAGCCACCCAGGCGTCCCGATAAAGTGAAATTCTTAAAGAATTTTTAAACAACCCAAAAGAAGAGGAGCAAAAAGCAGATGGGACAAAGAATACAAATAGTAAAATGATATGCATAAATCCAACTTTTTTTGTAATCACAATAAATGTTAATGGTCTAAACACTCCAATCATAAGCAGAGTTTGTTGGAATGGATAAAAAAAATAGCAAGACCCAAGTATATGCTATTTACAAGAGACACATTTTATTTATTTATTTTTTAAGATTTTATTTATTTATTTGACAGAGAGAGATCACAAGTAGGCATAGAGGCAGGCAGAGGGAGAGGGAGAAGCAGGCTCCCTGCTGAGCAAGGAGCCCAATGTGGGGCTCAATCCCAGGACCCTGGGATCATGACCTGAGCCGAAGGCAGAGGCTTAACCCGCTGAGCCACCCAGGCATCGTAAGACACATTTTAAATATTAAAAAACTGTTAACTTATTATGTGAATAGAATTCATGTATTTTAGCAAACTGGAAATGACTTTTTTAATTTAATTTTTTCAAAAGATTTTATTTATTTATCCTACAGACAGAGTTCACAAGTAGGCAGAGAGGCAGGGAGAGAAAGAGGAGGAAGCAGGCTCCCTGCTGAGCAGAGAGCCCGATGCGGGGCTCAATCCCAGGTCCCTGAGATCATGACCCGAGCTGAAGGCAGAGGCTTTAACCCACTGAGCCACCCAGGCGCCCCTGGAAATGACTTTTAAACTTTGCATATCTCAATCACTGTACCTATAAGACAGGAAATAATTATACCGTCCAAGATTGTAGTGGTTAAAAATAATTAACTGGTGGGAACCTGGGTGGCTCAGTTGGTTAAGTGTCTGCCTTCAGCTCAGGTCATGATCTCTGGGGGCCCGGGATGGAGCCCCATATCAGGCTCCCTGCTCAGTGGGGAGCCTGCTTTTCCCTCTCCCTCTGCTGCTTCCCCTGCTTGTTCTCTCTCTCTGTGAAATAAATAAAATCTTTTTAAAAATAATTAAATGGTTATAATGGACTTTGCAAATACTGTATGGTGACATTAACATTTCTTATAATAATAATTACTCAATATATATTATTTTACCATAGTCATTCCATTGTTCCACTCTGAACAAACTCAACAATGTTTAATGTAAACTGTAAGGGCCTGCTTAGCAGAGCGAGCCATTTTGTTGTTTACGCAGTAAACTTAGATTGACCCTGTCCCCACAGAGGAACTTACTTAGAAACAAGTCTGAGAAACCAGAAAAATATGACTGACCAGCCCCTAATAACAGAGCCCATATACCAGGACATGTCAGGTCAGGGGGAGGTAAGAGAGCCCAGAATACAAGGATGAGCCAAGCCAGGTGGAGATATCCGATCAGGAAAGCACCTCCCTAACCACCCAAGAATGTGGGCTCTGACTTTTGGGCGCCAATTCTGACCAGAGTGATAGGCTAGTTCAAATAACTACTATAGGGTAGTATTGTAGAATTGTAATTCAACTGGCCACCTGTGTGTGGCCAGGCTTAACCACATGGCCTTTACTCTATAAAAATTAGTCTGTGAGGCTGGGAGAGGTCACCTCTTTGCAAGAGACGGTCCTGGCCGGTCAGTTTGATTCTTGATGCTTGGCATGAAATAAAGCTTTGCTTGACCTTCGCTTTGCATCAGTCTCGCTCCTTTGACTGTGGACCCAACATAAACATTTTCTTTTTTAAAAAAAAGATTTTATTTATTCATTTCACAGAGAGAGAGAGAGAGAGAGAAATCATGAGCAAGGGGAACAGCAGGCAGAGGGAGAGGGAGAGAAGCAGGCTCCCTGCTGAGTGGGGAACCTGATGTGGGATTTGATCCCAGGATTCTGGGATCATGACCTGAGCTGAAGGCAGACAGTTATCTGACTGAGCCACCCAAGTGCCTCCAAATTAAGTTGGCTTCCATCAGATTCTTCCTGTGGTTGAAAATATTTTATTCTGACACTGAACTTCAGCAATCAAATGAAGCAGATGAGAGCCAGCCAGCAGAAGGAATCTATTATTAGATTCCTAACCTGAAGCAAAAGTTGTCTGCAGAAACCCTCTTTAGATGTCCTCATGTCCACTGTATGACAGGAGTGTGGAAGAAGATTAAAAAACATGCAGCTACAGAATGGAACCTGTAAGCCTTAAGGGGCAGAATGCTTAATTGGAATTAGAAGACAGGATTTCTATATAGGAGAAATGCAATTTGTCTTGGTTAATCATAAAATGAAGCAATAGCACAGGAAAATTTTGCTCACACAACTTTTTGTATGGCACAAATAGCCACAGGAGTTCATAAGATGAGCAAAGGAGAGGGGTGCCTGGGTGGCTTGGTGGGTTAAAGCCTCTGCCTTCGGCTCAGGTCATGATCTCAGGGTCCTGGGATTGAGCCCTGCATCGGACTCTCTGCTCAGCAGGGAGTCTGCTTCCTCCTCTCTCTCTGCCTGCTTCTCTGTCTACTTGTGATCTCCATCTGTCAAATAAATAAATAAAATCTCCATGCCTACCATGGGGCTTGAACCCACAACCCTGAGATCAAGAGTCATATGCTCTACCCATTGAGACAGCCAGGTGCTCCTCTTGTTTAATTTATTTAGATTTGTCTAGGAGTGACAGGTTGCCCCAGCCCGGAGGACAAGGAACATCCCTAGACATCACTTTGTGATATCTGCTTAGCAAATAGAGAATGACACTTTCATGTGACCCCCCCCAAAAAAAGCGGGGGGGGGGGTAGTTGATTACACCCATAACTGAGATTGGCCAAGAAACAACTAGAGGGTGGTAAGGGCTGAGGGAGCTTGACAGAACAAAGACGTGCCCCTATTTCTTCATCTATCCCCTCAACCCCTTCATTGATTATCCCTTTATTCAGCAATCATAGCATTTACTAAGCGCAGATCTATACCAGAACTGTTCTGAGTGTTTTACGCATGTTAATTAAACTAATCCTTACAGTTACCCTAAGGGTTCGTACTGTTATAATACCCAGTTTATAAATAAGAAAACTGACAACCATTTCTTAAGCATTATTGTTCAGTGGTCTTTGAGAAAGAGCTGACAATCTTTTTAGAGTCACATAGATAATGTTACAAAAATGATACAATTTTCTAAATCGTTTTTGACATATATCATCATGATGAAACAGTATTTAAGCAAAATTACATACGCTGTCCTAGAATTAGGGGAAGTGTTGCATATAATACATGTTAGGACAAAGTCAGTGCTAAGCAGGAGAAATGAGCCAAGTGCTGCGCTGCGGGGAGGAAGCCAGAGGACTGGGAAGAGCATGATATTGGGGCTGGAGAGATGTGGGATTGAATCAGGTCTCTTAGGCACCGTACATAAGCATCAGTTTTTATACCTGTGAAATGAAAGTAACAAAGCCTCTAGCAGTCTTCTCTGAATTCCCCACACTGGGCTAAGTGCCCCCTGCTGTGCCTCTCCATCACATTTTGCAATGTTTGCATATCATTTGCCACATTGAAAGTATTTTGGATAGGACCATCTCTTCCTTAAATTATAAATTCCTCAGGGCAACAGTGTCTGAGGGTGTTCTCTGTTCCCCAAAAGCAGAGTGAACCCCCCACTTCTAGTTAAATCTGACTGGCACCTCTCGCTCTCTCTAAAAAAGCAAAAACATTACCTCCCCCCACAAACTCCCACAAGTCTTTGCACATTTAGCTGTTCCTAAATTATCTTTTGCAGTTATTTAAGTAAGCATGGAATTGAACCCCTGAGGTTAAGAGCAGGGGGCTCCTTTTAGAAGTGAAAAGATAGATTACTGAATCGAAAAATAACCAGAATACACATAATAGTAGTGTAGAAAAAGTATAGAAAGTCAAGCTGAAAATTGCAAACAAGTTACAAAAGTAGGGTCTCATACTGTTGATCACATCACTTTGAGGTTCTAATGGACAGGATTAGAGATTGTAAAACACGACAATTATAGTCACTAATTTCTACGCCAAGGCAATTTTTGCTTTAATACGTTGAAAAAATTTTTTGAAGTCCAAAGTTAAACTCTTAAAGCCACAGAAAGTTTCTTCTATAATGTCCCACTAGAAATAAGGGGAAACATTTCCTTCAGATAGAATGCTCAGTTGATTGGTAGAGAATCAGAACATGGTTTTATCACAGTACGATGTAAAGCACAGATTACTGAAATGCAAATGTCTGCATGAAATAACTGATCTCAACATAAATGGGTTGCTTTGTTCTGGCTTATGGTTATTCCCATGTTGTCTTTTTGGGATTTATCAGTGACCCCTGAGTACTGCTTAAAGATTTCAGTGAGAGCAAATGAAAGCACTTGGCACGTATTGAAACAATAATCTCCCCTCCCCCACCAAACAATACTTTTCTTAGGGAAGGCTGCTTTAAGCAAATCGAGGCAGGATGATAATCTACAGACGTGGAGAAGGTAGAGCCTCCAGGGACTAGATGAATCCTCACACCATCCTCAGGGACACGAGTTTCTTTTACTCTACACATACCGTAATTAGTTATATAGGTGGCTATTTTTAGAAGCAAGCTCTCTTTTTACAAAAGGATTTTCTTTATTATGAATGCCTTTCCCTCCTTGGCTCTCTAACCCAGCATTAACAAACAGGCCCAGGAAGGACAGTCGTGTCCTACAACGCAGGGTTTGCAAATTTGGACTCCCTACTGGATCACATTAAGATTCACACATAGTTCATCATGATATATGCATCATCTTCGATTGGTGATGTGACCATGATTACTTTTAAGGACTTTTTTTTTTTTTTTTTTTTTTAGCAGTTGTTATTGCTGTCTTAGGTTCACAGTAAAATTGAGCGGAAGGTACCGAGATTTGTGGTATATGGTCCCCTCCCACACACAGCTTCCCCCAGTATCTGTATCCCCCTACCAGAGTGGTACATTTGTGGGTTTCTAAAATATTTTTATTAAAAAACATGTTTTTATATACTTTTAATATTTTATTTTTTATTTGACAGAGAGAAAGAGGGCATGCTGAAGAGAGCACAAGAGGGAGAAACAGGGGATGCCTGGGTGGCTCAATTGGTTAAGCCGCTGCCTTCGGCTCAGGTCATGATCCCAGGATCCTGGGATCAAGTCCCACAACAGTCTCCTTGCTCAGCAGGGAGCCTGCTTCTCTCTCTGCCTCTGCCTGCTTGTGCTCTCTCTCCCCCCCACCCACCAACAAATATATGAATAAATACAATCCTTTAAAAATTAAAAAAAAAAAAAGGAGGGAGAAACAGGCTCCTCACTGAGCAGGGAATTCAATGAGGGACTTAATCCCAGGACCCTGAGATCATGTCCTGAGGCTTAACTGACTGAGCCAACCAGGGGTCCCTGGAGTGGTACATTTGTTACAATTGATGAACCTACATTGACGTGTCATTATTACCCAAAGTCCATACTTTAATCAGGGTTCCTTCTTGGTGTTACACATTCCATGGGTTTGGACAAATGTTTAATGACATATATCTACCATGATGGTATCCTACAGAGAAGTTTCCCTGCCTTAAAAGTCCTCTCTGCTTTGCCTATTCATACCCTTACCCCTAATCCCTGTTAAGCTCTGTTTTTTGTTTTTTTTTTTAACAGCCTCCATAGTTTTGCCTTTTCAGAAGGTCATAGTTAAAATCATACAGTATGTAGCATTTTCAGATTGGCTTCTTTCACTTAATAAAGTGAATTTAAGTTTCTTCCATGTTCTTTCATAGCTTGATAACTCATTTCTTTTTAGGGAAATTATATTTCATTGTCTGGATGTACCACACTTTATTTATCAATTCACTGTCTGAAGGACATCTTAGTTGCTTCCAAGTTTCGGTGGACCATGTTTTTTGTACTAAAAAATAAGTAATTCAAGTAAGCAATATTAGAGATTTTAAAAATATATATATTTTTTGGGTCCCTGAGACAAAAAATAAAAGTTAATACCAGTGGATTTGAAAAGATATTCTGCCAAACTCAGGAAAATTTTGACTCTTTCAAAATAGATATTTATATCTAGAAACAACACTTGGTTAAGCACAAGTAAGCCAAATTTCAGTAATTTTGTCCTAGTCTGAGAGCATTTAAGCACAAAGATCAGTATTAAGTAATGTTCCTAGACTGTTTTGATAATGCTTGATTAACAAAGGGAAATTACACTGGTAGATTGTTACTTTACTCTAAATTTGTTGAATATAAAAGAAATACCAGGGCGCCTGGGTGGCTCAGTGGGTTAAACCTCTGCCTTCAGCTCAGGTCATGATCTCAGTGTCCTGGAATCGAGTCCTGCATCGGGCTCTCTGCTCAGCAGGGAGCCTGCTTCCTCCTCCTTTCTCTCTCTGCCTGCCTCTCTGCCTACTTGAGATCTCTCTCTGTCAAATAAATAAATAAAATCTTAAAAAAAAAAAAAGACAAGAAAGAAAGAAGACAAAAAAAAAGGAAGTACTAACGGACAAGGAAAGTTATTAAATGAGTGAGAATATATGGTAATGTTGTACCCGAGTTTTTCTGTCCGAGAGAGACCACCAAGGAGCCAACACCGTTGCAATCACAGGAGGGTTTATTTAACAAGTTTAAGCCTGGGCCCAAGTGTACCTGACACAGCAGAGTAGGGACTTGGACCCCAAGCTTAGTTAAGGCAGGGGTATTTATGGGTTCCTGTTACTAAAGCAGGGTGGGGATTCCTATTACTAAAGCAGGGTGGGGGTCTCTGGAACCAAAGCAGGGTGGGGGTTCTTTTTATTAAAGCAGAGTGGGGGTCCTTAGATTTAAAGTAAAGTAGGGGAAAGTTTAGCCCTTGGGGACAGGGGTCTGAAATGGCTGCCGGAGCTAAGATGGCTCTGTACTTATGCTAAGGCTAAACTTGAGGTGGGATGGCCTTAATTTTTCTCAGCCTCCACAGTAAGGGAGAGAATATGGGAAAGTAGGGACTCATATACTTTTGGTGGGGCTGAGAATCAACGCAGTCTTTTTTTTTTTTTTTTTAAGGCAATTTGGAAAACTTTTCTAAAATTTTAAGTAGCATACCCTTTGATGAAGTTTCTACAGATTTGTCCTATATAAGATACACAAGCGCTACATGTAAAGATGCTGACAACATAGCAAATGAAGAAAACAATTTGCAGTAATAGCAGTGATCCCTTTAAATATAGACTTGTATAAAACCAAAATATCTCGAAGGGTTTCTCCAAAATGTGTTAAGTGATTACCTCCTCAAAGTGGGGATTGGGGTTTTACTAGTTTTCTATTACGGTATGACTATTTACCAAACTCAGGGACAGAAACTAATACCTAGTGCATTATTTTATAGTTTCTAGAGGTTAGAAGTCAGGCTGGAGTGCCTTGGTTCTCTGTGCAGAGAATCACAGGCTGAAATCTAATTGTCAGCCAGGTGGAGATGTGGAATCCACTTCCAAACTCATTCAAGCTGCCTGTGATTTAGAATAAGAAATAGTGATTTAGATTTAGAGTAAGAAATAGTATTTGGTCTCCATCAAATCTCTATCACAGAGCTCCTAAAACCCTTGGAATGAGGGTTTTAGTAAAGAGAGCAGTAAGGATGCCTTTTGTTATGTTAATAAGGTCATTCTTGGACCTCGCCTCTGGGTGGGGGCTGGTTGCCAAGAGACAAATCACGTGTTTAGAGGGTTGGAACTTTTAGTCCCACCCCTGTCCTTCAGAGAAGGGCTAGGGCTGGAGGTTGAATCAATCACCAAGGGGGAAAGATTTAATCTGTTGTGTGATGAGTCCTCCATAAAAACGTAGAAGGATGGGTTTTGGAGTTTCCCAGTGCAGGTAAATTTGGGGAAGAGTGTTGCACTTGGGAGGGGGTATGGAAGCTTCCCATCCTTTTCTTATACTTTGCTTTGGGCATGTCTTCCATCTAGCTCTTCCTGAGTTATATCCTTTTATAATAAACTAGTAATCTTTTAATACATTTCCCTGAGTTTTATGAGCCACTCCAGAAAATTAATTGAACCTAAAGTTAGGGGTGGGGGTTGTTGGAACCTCCGATCTATAACCATGGGTCCGAAGCAGAGGTGGTAATCTGGGCTTGCGACTAGCATCTCAAATTGGGGGGTACAGTCTCGTAGGAATGAGCCCCTAACCTGTGGGATATGATGCTACTCCAGGGTATAGTATATACACAATATATATATATTCTTCCGGAATATATACATATATATATATTCTTCCGGAATATATATATATATATATATATATTCTTCCAGAATTGAGTGCCTGGCTTGCTCAGTCTGAAGAGTGTAAATCGCTTGGTCTCTGGATTGTAAGCTCAAGCTCTGCATTGGGCAAAGAACTAACTTTTCCAAAAAGTGGGTGGGGCGCCTGCCTGGCTGAGTCAGTGACTAACACATGACTTTTTTTTTTTTTTTTTTTGAGGGCGAGAGGGGGAGTAAGTCAGACAGAGGGAGAGATCATCTGAAGCGGAGTCCACACTGAGCACAGGGCCAGGTGCACAGCTCCATCTTACAACCTTTGGGATCATGACCTGAACTAAGACCAGAAGTCAGGTGCTTAACCAACTGAGCCATCCAGGCACGCTCCACAGATGTAACTCTACACCCAACCCCATGTTGGGTGTAGAGATTACTTAAAACAACAACTTAAAGAAAAAAAAAGAATTGTATTGAATTGTAGGATAGATCTCCAGCTGGTGTCTGAGAATCGCTTGGTGGTGTGGGGAAAATACACCCTGCCCCCTCCTGCCCGCCCCCGGTCATGGGAGTTGGCAACCAGTCTCTTTACAGGTAGAATTACGCTTACTTGTAAAACGGAGGTTCCATTTAAAAAATATATATTTTATTTATTCATTTGACAGAGAGATCACAAGTAGGCAGAGAGGCAGGCGGGGGGGGGGGGAAGCAGGCTCTCTGCTGAGCAGAGAGCCCCATGAGGGGCTTGATCCCAGGACCCTGAGATCATGACCTGAGCTTAAGGCAGAGGCTTAACCCACTGAGCCACCCAGGCGCCCCATGAGGTTACATTTTTTTGCTGCCAGTCAGTGAGGGCTGCTTGCTCTTAGCTCCCAGAAGCTGTCCACATTCTGTGTCAGGTGGTCCCTTCCATCAGGTGTGTCTAATTCTTCTCATCTTGTGAACTTCTCATTTCCTCTTCCATCAGCTGGAGAAAACTTTGATTTTATTTATTTTTAAAGATTTTATTTATTTATTTATTTGACAGAGAGAAATCACAAGTAGATGGAGAAGCAGGCAGAGAGAGAGAGAGAGAGAGGGAAGCAGGCTCCCTGCTGAGCAGAGAGCCCGATGCGGGACTCGATCCCAGGACCCTGAGATCATGACCTGATCTGAAGGCAGAGGCTTAACCCACTGAGCCACCCAGGCGTCCCACAAGATTTTTTTTTTAATATAACCATATGGTAACCAACTTTTTAATCATATAACCATAAGAATATAAAGTTATTTCCATTTTAAAATTTAAAAAGATTCATACTGGTCATAGACCAAAACAGCTAACAGAGTTTGTACTGGTGCCATTTTGGCTAATGATAGCTCTTTGCTGTGGTTGTAAATATACATCTTGATAATGCGTCATGGCCAAGATATGAAACTATGAATGCATTTGAGAAGAGTGTGGATACATTCCTGAATGGTATACACACAGATTGTCAGAAGCACTGCAAGTAGGTAGCATCAAGGGAGGAAACTCATCTGAAGATTTAGGTTACAGCGTCCTCGAACTGGCTGGTAGCAGGTCTCACACTTTTCCTATAGCTCTTGCCTCTCGTCTGTCAAATGAGGGCATTAGACCAGATGAACCCTAAGATCCATGTGTTTTGCTCAGACCTTTTGAGATTGGTGCCATCGTTTCTAACAAAATTCTCCTAGTGTTAACCGTCCTAAATAAACATGAGCTGGAAGGATTATTAGCCTGATGCTGAGAGGTGGGTTTTATGTGTTTTTGAATTATCAGCATGTTCCAGAAAGGAAGGATTGACACTGGATTAATCTAGGAAAATAAAGTACAAATAAAATATTTGGGGGCACCTGGGTGGCTCAGTCGGTTAAGTGTCTGCATTTTACTCAGGTCATAATGCCAGAGTCTTGGGATCAAGCCCTGTGTATGGCTACGTGCTCAGTGGAGACTCTGCTTCGCCCTCTGCCCCTCCCTGTGCTTACGCTCTCTCTGTCTCTCTTTCTCTCTCTCAAATAAATAAATAAATGAATAAAACCTCAAAATTTAAAAAACAGGTAAAAACAAACAAAACAAAACAAAACAAAATTTGACTGAAAACCAGAACGAGCGGGTCAGACACCAAGAACTCCAGGACTTTGGAAGGTGATAAGGGAAGGAGTCTCTCAAAGGAGTCCTCACAATTTAAAGGTCTGAAGAATACAAATTTTTAAAAAAATTTTATTTATTTATTTGTCTCAGGCTCCCTGCTGAGCAGGGAGTGGGATGCAGGACTCAATCCCAGGACCCTGAGATCATGACCTGTGCTGAAGGCACATAACAGACTGAGCCATCCAGGCATCCCTGAAGAACACGGATATTTTTCATCCCATTCAAAGGAAACAGGCTTCTTCTCAGTCAATACCAAGTAACCCACTCTTGCTCAGGAAGAGAGAATGTGGGGGGGAGGGGAGGAAAAGAGCATGTGTTTGGGTCATTTCATATTTTTTATATGTAGGTCAGGAAGCAAAATCCCTAAGTTCAGGGTAACACACAGCAAAAACAAACTGCTAAACTAGATTGATTTTGCATTTTCTGTTCTTTTCCAGCAGGTCTTTGCTTCCTGAAAGGAAGGGCTGATGCTGATTAATTGACAAAAACACATTTGGAACGATAAAGTACTTCCCACACATTCCTGGCCATCCAGGCACTTAGCAGTTGACATTCTTCTCTCTCCGACACCCACCTCCCTCCTCAACAAGGTCCGAAGTCCTCATTAGGACACAACAAAATCCTTATCCTTGCTGGGGTCAGGAGTCACGTTTTAATAAATAAAACATCTGGGGTGCCTGGGTAGCTCAGAGGGTTAAGCCTCTGCCTTCGGCTCAGGTCATGATCTCAGGGTCCTGGGATTGAGCCCTGCATTGGGCTCTCTGCTCAGTGGCGAGCCTGTTTTCTCCCCCCCCCCCCGCCCCGCCCCCTGTCTGCCTCTCTGCCTACTTGTGATCTCTGTCTGTCAAATAAATAAAATCTTTAAAATAAATAAATAAATAGATAAAACATCTTAATCTAATGAAAAGAGCTGGGGCCTGGGAGTCAGTGATTTCAGACTCTCCCATTAACTACTTCACTCCTTCATTTGCTAAATGTATTATTGAGCACTTACTGTGTACCAGGCATGCAGAAGGGAATCAAGCCAAGTCCCTGTCCTGGAGATTTTTTTCTAGTGGAGGGGAGATAGACAGTAAAGAAGTCAAGGTAGAGTTTGGCAAATGGAGATGAGAGCTATGGAGGAGATTGGGGAGTGTGGCAATGGGGGTGAGGTAAGGGGTTCTTAGAAGTGACTTATATCAGAATCACCTAGGAGTAAGACTCTTGTTAAAATACAGACTGAGGGGCACCTGGATGGCTCAGTGGGTTAAAGCCTCTGCCTTCGGCTCCAGTCATGATCCCAGGGTCCTGCAATCAAGCCCCGAATCGGGCTCGCTGCTCAGCGGGGAGCCTGCTTTCTCCTCTCTCTCTGCCTACTTGTGATTTCCGTCTGTCCAAATACATAAATAAATAACACATAAAATAAAATACAGACTGATTAGGGGCGCTGGGGTGGCTCAGGAGGTTAAAGCCTCTGCCAGGGTCCTGGGGTTGAGGCCGGAAATGGGCGCTCTGCTCAGCAGGCAGCCCGCTTCCCCCGACCCGCTGCCTGCCTCTCTGACTACTCATGATCTCTGTCTGTCAAATAAATGAATAAAATCTTAAAAAAAAAAATACAAACTGATCCAAAACAAAAGAAATCAAGACAATTTGGTGTACACTCCCCCCGAGTTTCCGATTCAGTAGGTCTTCTGTGGGGACTTGAAAAGCTGCATTTCTGTCCAAGTTCCCAGGTGACGCTGATGCTGTGGGTGCAGGGACCATACTTTGAGAACTACTGGGGTAGATCATCTAGGATGTCCAGGGAAGTCGTCTTTAATACTACGATACATACGCAGGGACGGAAGTATTCCTTGTAGACAACAAAAAGCAGGAGCCCCTTGGAGTTTTTGAGAAATAGCAAAGGGGCCAGGGTGGCCAAGATGGGAGTAGGGAGGGGAGGAAAGATCACACAGGCTTGATGACTAATGTAAGCACTTTGGTTTTTATCCCAAATGAGGCAGAGAGACAGGAAAGGATTTTGAGCAGGGGACTGATACAGTCTGTTGAAAGTGTTAGGCAAATGTAAGGTATGGCTCTCCTTAGCAATGATGATGACTTTTAGCACCTTGTGATACAATTCATACTTATTTCTTCTTTTGGATTGGTAAATGCATGGCAAGGAAAGCAAGGAAGGCCTGAAATTGTTTTGACAATTACTACAGACGCCAAAAAATTCCTCACCCCTTCTGCCATGTGACGATGCAATGTGAAGATGGCTGTCCGTGAGCCAGGGAGCCGGCTCTCCCCAGACACCAGATCTGAGGTCACTTAGATCTTAGACCGCCAGCCACCCGGCCTGTGAGAGATACCTTTCTTTCTTTTACAAACCGTCCAATTATGGTATGCTGTTACAGCAGCCTGACTTAATACAACAACATACTGAATTTCATATTTTTTTAAGATTTTATTTATTTATTTGACAGTCAGAGATCACAAGTAGGCAGAGAGGCAGGCAGATAGAGAGATGGAAATAGGCTCCCTGCTGAGCAGAGGGTCCAATGCGGGCCGATCCCAGGACCCTGAGATCATGACCTGAGCTGAAGGCAGAGGGTTTAACCCACTGAGCCATCCAGGTGCCTCCTGAATTTCACATTTTGAATCCTATTTATAGAACCCATTTAACTGAATGTTGATAAACAGTTACTTTTTCCCTCAAAATAGTTTACTTTCCTGTGCCCCATTAGATTTTAAAATCTCCAAAGGTAGGGGCCATATGTGCAGATAGTGTGTATTTTGCACACAAAGTCTTACTTACGATTGTTTCTGCATCCTCTGTGCCTCATATTCTTTTTTTTTTTTTTTTTTTTTTAAGATTTTATTTATTTACTTGTCAGAGAGAGAGAGAGAGGCAGGCAGGCAAAGGGCAATGAAGACTCCCCACTGAGTAGGGAACCTAATGTGGGGCTCAATCCCGGACTGGGATCATAACCTGAGCTGAAGGTAGATACTTAACCAACTGGGTCACCCTGGCACCTCTGTACCTCATATTCTGTGAGGCATAGTAAGTCCTCAGTTGTTTTTTAGAAAGATGAATGAATGAGGGGCACCTGGGTGGCTCAGTTGGTTAAGCATCTGCCTTTGGCTCAGGTCATGATCCCAGGCTCCTGAGATGGAGCCCCCACATTGGGCTCCCTGCTCAGTGGGGCGTCTGCTTCTCTCTCTTTCCCCTGTCCATTCTCTCTTCCTATCTCTCTCTCTCAATTAAACAAATAAAATCTTAAAAAAAATGAATGAATGAAATATTTGTTTCTACATAGAACTGTACATCAACAATGAAACCACATTTGTATGAAGAGTTTCTTTTGCCCATTTTTTTATTTGATTCTCTGAATATTCCTGTTTGTTAAGATCAATTATTTTCTCTTTTTGTTGTTGTTGTTGTTGTTGGAATATAGTTGACACGCAGTGCTACATTGATTTTAGGTATACAACTTAGAGATTGGACAAGTTTACGCATTACGCTGTGTCTACCACAAGCAGAGCTACTATCTATCCCGGAACATTGCTATTACAATATCATTGACTATATTCCCTACTCTGTGCCTTTTATCCCCAAGACTTTTCATTCTCTTTTTCAAAGGAGGACAAAAAGGCCCTAAGAGGTGAAGTAGTGTGACGATGCTGTATGGCTGGTAAGGAGCTGAGGTGGGTCTTCAGCCAGTCCCGACATCAGAGCCCAGAGTCTTTCCACTATATCATGCTCCTCTATCACTGAGCTTATGTGAAGGATAGTGTTTACAAGTTATTAAAATGAAATTGTCTCTGACAGAAATGTTCTAAAGTTGAATTATGATGATGGTGTGCAATTCAGTAAATAAACTAAAATCATTGAAACCTGTACTTAAAATGAATGAACTTTGTGATTATATAAATTATTTCTCAATAAAATTGTTTTATTTTATTTATTCATTTGAGAGAGAGGGAGCAGGAGCAGAGGGAGGGGCAAAGGGAGAGGGAGAAGCAGAAGCAGAGCAGGGAGCCAGAAGCAGGGCTCTATCCCCGGACCCTGGGATCACAACCTGAGCTGAAGGCACACTCAACCAACTCAGCCACCCAGGTGCCCCAATAAAATTGTTTTAAAAAATAAAATTATCTCAACTACTCATCCCTCTTCCCAAATCATTGTAAATCTTTTGGCAAGATGCCATTAAAATCTCAAATTCCTTTCTAAAGCCCTCAAGTCACTAAGTTACCATGTTTTTATATGGATTAAGATGATCTCCTTGACCAAATTCTAGCCACACTCACCTGGGCCCTCTATTCAACTAGACCTCAACCTTGGTCTATAAAGGCTTGAACAAAATACTAACATCTTTCTTCCTTTCTTTCTTCCTTCCTTTCTCTTTCCTTTTTTTTTTTTTTTTTAAGATTTTATTTATTTATTTGAGAGAGAGCATGTGTGAGGGGAGGAGCAGAGGGGGAGGGAGAGGACAAGCAGACTCTGTGTTAAGCATAGAGGCATGCTTGGGCTCCATCCCAGGACCCTAAGATCATGATTGAAGCTGAAATCAAGAATCAGACACTCAACCCACTGAGCCGTCCAGGCTCCCTAATACTAATATATTTCTAACAGCTCAGGGTCACATCCTTAGGATGACCTTGCCTCCCCCTTAAAGTGCCTGACTGAGAAAACTCAAGTCTGCTAAGAGAGTTTACTATTTGTTGCAGCCAACACCTGAAGATAATTCCCCTGTCTCCTGGCCTCTGTGGATGGGTAGGAGCCTGGCTTCCATAAGAATCAGCTAATAGGGTGCCTGGGTGGCTCAGTGGGTTAAGCCGCTGCCTTCGGCTCAGGTCATGATCTCAGGGTCCTGGGATCGAGTCCCGCATCGGGTTCTCTGCTCCGCGGGGAGCCTGCTTCCTCCTCTCTCTCTCTGCCTGCCTCTGCCTACTTGTGATCTCTCTGTGTCAAATGAATAAATAAAATCTTTAAAAAAAAAAAAAAAGAGTCAGCTAATAAAGCCAGAGGGGTTTCACATGGACCAGCCCCCCCTTTCCTACATTTTGTAATTTTTCACTTCTCTGACTCTACTGAATCTTCATTCACATCCCTCCCTATTCCTTTATTCTCCGTTTAAAATGTCCAGTCACCTCTGTACAAGTTCAAGTTTAATTCAGTTCACACTGAGCTCTTCCTAAAGATTTTATTTATTTATTTGATAGACAGAGATCACAAGTAGGCAGAGAGGCAGGCAGAGAGAGAGGAGGAAGCAGGCTCCCTGCCGAGCAGAGAGCCCGATGCGGGGCTTGATCCCAAGACCCTGGGATCATGACCCAAGCCGAAGGCAGAGGCTTTAACCCACTGAGCCACCCAGGTGCCCCGCACACTGAGCTCTTTCTGATTACAATGGTATATCACTGATTAAAATGTCCTTACCTCTTTAATTAGTGCCCAACTTGTTCATCTTTGACAATATGTGCAAAGAATATACATTGTCTCACATATACAGTTAATTTGATTTACGCATTGGGCATCCCATCATGTTTAGTGACATTTTAAGTCATGACTGTGTTGCTAGAAATCACATGATTACTTTTGAGTTCCCAAAGCTGAAATAACCTCTTTCTAAGAAAAAAATAGTGAAAAAGAAGTTCTTAGGGCACCTGGGTGGCTCAATTGGTTGAGCAGCTGCCTTCGGCTCAGGTCATGATCTCCAGGTCCTAGGATCTAGTCCCACATCAGGCCCCCTGCTCAGCAGGGAGTCTGCTTCTCCCTCTCATGCTCCCTCTCTCTCATTCTTTCGCTCTCAAATAAATAAATAAAGTTAAAAAAAAAGAAGTCCTTAGACTCCAGCAGGGAGAAGAGGATATCATTCATATTGCTCTGACCACTATTTTGCTTCTCCATGTTCCTGATTTATTTATCGTGTACTTTTGGGGGGTTTGTTTTTTGGTCTTGGTGTTAATTTGTTTTGTAGTTTGTGGTTCTAAAGTTTGAGTTTGAGAATTGAAGAGTAATTGATTACTACCTCAAACAGGATAAAAATAGCCATGAAGAATGATCTTGAGGAGGTTAGGTATCTCGTCTCCCTTCTGTGCTGTACAGAAAGCATAGGGTGTTATACTTTCCTCATTGAAAATAATTAAATTTTTGAAATAACCCAGAGGGAACTTTTTAAGGGGTGGGAGAGTAAGGTTTATTGTGGTTAAATATATATAACATGATATTTTCATTTTAACATTTCATAAGTATACAATTCAGTGGCATTGAATACATCCACAATGTTGGGTAACCATCCACTATCTATACCTAGAAGTTTGTTTGTCTGTCTGTTTGTTTGTTTGTTTTTAAAGATTTTATTTTATTTTTTTATTTATTTGACAGAGATCACAAGTAGGCAGAGAGGCAGGCAGAGAGAGAGGAGGAAGCAGGCTCCCCGCTGAGCAGAGAGCCCAGTGCAGGGCTCGATCCCAGGACTCCTGGAATCACGACCCGAGCCGAAGGCAGAGTCCTTAACCACTGAGCCACCCAGGCACCCCTACCTAGAAGTTTTTTGTCATCTCCCAACAAAAACTCTGTACCCATTAAACAACAATTCTCCCCTGGGGGAGAAAAAAACAAAAAACAAAAAACAATAACAATTCTTCCACCTGCTTCTCTCCCTAGGTCCTGGTAACCTCTATTCTTTCTACCAGAGAGAGCATTTTAAATACAAGATTCTTATTTTATTTTCAGTTTGTTTGTTTGTTTTAGCAATCTCTACACCCGGTGTGAGGCTCGAACTTACAACCCCGAAATCAAGAATCGTGTGCTCTTCTGACTGAGCCAACCAGGCACTCTTTAAAGACTAGGTTCTTATAATTTAAGTTTTGAAACTGTTCAGGAAAGCATTTTTATGTACCTTATCCTTAGGGGTGAGTCTGACATTTACCAAGCCTTTTATACACTGTATTCTGATGTCAAAGCTGGCAAAACGGCTGTGCATGAGATGCGTATCACGGTTGGCCTTTGGTCTTCAACCCTGGTTCCTGACACAGCTCCTAAGCTCTTTGGGATTTCCTGGGTGGAAGGATGTTTTCTGATCTTATTGGGAAATACCTGGTGGGCTCCTGGAGAGCTTCAGCACAAGGGCTGGTTACCAGAAAGACCAAACCACAATTAGAAGGTGGCACTTTCGGCCCCACCCCCATCTGGGAAGGGGAGAGGGGCTGGAAATTGAGTTAATGATTGATCATTGATTGTTGTGATGAAACCTTCATAAAAATCCAAGAAGTTTGGAGACCTTGCTCTATGAATCTCTTTAACTGGCTACTCATCCTTATTTTTTACTGTAGCCTCTATAATAAGCCAGTAAACTAGGATGCCTGGATGGCTCGGTCATTTGGGCATCTGCTTTTGGCTCAGGTCATGATCTCAGGGTCCTGGGATTGAGCCCCGTGTCTGGCTCCCTGCTCGTTTGGGAGTCTGCTTCTCCCTCTGCCTCACTCCCCAACTCGAGTTCTCTCTCTAGCTTGCTCTGCTCTCTCTCTCTCTGAATTAAATTTAAAAAAAAAATTTTTTTAAAATAAATAAATAAAAATAAACGAGTCAACTTAAATAAGTGTTCCCCTGAGTCCTTTAAGCCATTTTAACAAATTATCAAACCCCTCAAAGGTTTATGGAGAACTCATCTGGCTGGTTGGCGTCTGAAGCTGGAGGCAGTCTTGTGAGACTGAGCACTTAATCATGGGATCTGATGCTGATTCCAGGTAGATAGTGTCTGGGTTGAACTGAATGGGATGGGAGGGTGTTCAGCTGGCCTCAGGAAAACCCACATATGTGGTGTTAGGGTGAAGAAAATGCAGTGTAAGAGTGAAGGAAAATGGGGCGCCTGGGTGGCCCAGTTGTTGGGCATCTGCCTTTGGTTCAGGTCATGGTCCCAGGGTCCTGGGATGGGGCCCCACATTGGACTCCCTGCTAAGCGGGAACCTGCTTCTCCCTCTCCCACTCTCCCTGCTTGTATCCCTTTTCTCACTGTGTTTCTGTCAAATAAATATATAAAATCTTTTTTAAAAAAAGGTGAAGGAAAATGGGAATTTGTTCTCAGACATCAAATAACATGAAAACAACAACGTATTATTTGGAAGCCTTTTTTCCCCTATATCATTTACTGTGGGCTGTTCAAGGCCAAAGAACATATTAATTTCCATCATTGGCTTCTATTCACATCCTCTTGGCCAGTTCTTCATTTCTCCCTCTAACATGTTGAGTGCCACACAGAAGGCTATGAGAATGTTTGACTACCGCAGCGGAGGACTGAACCTTCATCGGAGGCCACCCCCATGCTTGTGCTTTGTGGTCGTGCTCCTAGTGGGTTTTTTTCTCAGCCATTCCCAAGGAGAAGTTTTCAGAAAACATTTATCATGACAACTTTCATACGTCTTTAAAACTCAGTAGCTCAATGGGTTAAAGCCTCTGCCTTCGGCTCGGGTTGGGTCGTGATCCCAGACTCCTGGGATCGAGCTCCCGCATCAGGATCTCTGCTCAGCGGGGAGCCTGCTTCCTCCTCTCTCTCTCTCTCTGCCTGCCTCTCTGATCTCTGTCTGTCAAACAAATAAATAAAATTTTTAAAAAAACAAAACAAAACTCACAGGCCCTATTGCACCTCCAAGAGCCCCGGGGTGGACCACAGGCCCCTCCCTTCCTTGGCGCCATGTGGAAAAAAAGCAGAATCTTACTTGATTCCATGAAATTCAATAGTGAATATTAACAATGTATTAAGAATAATATATTTTACGTTAAGTCGTTCATTGAGCTCAGCATATACCTCTTTTGTAACCTCTACCAAAGGTTGGCAAAGGACCTGAGAGGAAGTGTTTTTGGCTTTGCCGGCCCTGTGGTCTCTGTTATACCTAAGCAACTAAGTCACTGTAGTTCCCTAGCAGCCATAGATGATACAGGAATAATGAGTGTGGCTGCGTCCCAAAGGACACTGAAAGTAAAATTTCATATAATTTTCATGTCACAAAAAGTTATTCTTCTTTTGATTCATTTTCAAATTTTTAAAAATGCTTAGCTCTCAGGCTCAACCACACTGAGCAGTTGGATTTGGCCTGTGGGCTCCAGTAGTTTCCCCACCTCTGTCCTCTACTAATATATTGTTTGCACTGAGGTCTTGATAGCTTATTCAGACCCAGTGAGTTTCACAGTTGATGAAATCCTAACACTTCATTACGATGTCATGTTCCACTCATATTTGAACAGTGAAAGTTCTGATCAAAAAACAAGATCTTGGGCGCCTGGGTGGCTCAGTGGGTTAAGCCGCTGCCTTCGGCTCAGGTCATGATCTCAGGATCCTGGGATCGAGTCCCGCATCGGGATCTCTGCTCAGCAGGGAGCCTGCTTCTCTCTCTGCCTGCCTCTCTGTCTACTGTGAACTCTCTCTGTCAAATAAATAAATAAAATCTTTAAAAAAAACAAACAAGATCTTACTCAAGTTCTTGTCCTTTAAGATAGGACTAGAAACTGCACTTGAAGGAACAGCCTTGCTCATTATTCTTTTCCAATAACTCATTTTTTCAAGTTACTCACACCATGGGTCCCCCATTAGGCATGACCTCATCCTCTGTACCCTCCAAATCCATTCACACTTTAACCCACTTAATCGCTTTTCAACTTTATCTTCATCAGTGTTGAACTACCCCAGTACAGGAAAAGTAGTTTTGTAATAACCTCATTAAATAGCTAAGGTTTTTGTTGGTGGTGTTTTCTTTTTAAGCTGAAACATTACTCAATTTGTGTGGCTTATGTTGCAACAGGGAGAGTTTGGTGAGTCAATATGACCTCATGAGTAGCTTTCATTAAAATTCAAACTAGTTGGTAATTTGGAGAATGAGAATACAATAATATAGGCAATTGGAGTTTACTGCCTATTGAGTGCTTTGATAGGTTCCGTGGAGACCGAAAAGAACGGTACCTATAAGGAGCTTACAGTTCATTGGGAAGGATAAGATGAATGTACAAGAAACCACAATGAATTCATTATTAATTCATTGAGAACTCCCAGTTGCCACAACTAACTGCATTATATATCATATCATTTGGTGCTAACATAGAGCAGGGATAATTTCTTCTTCCTACTACCCTCCTAGGTTCTCAGGCTTGATCCCTGTAAATTAGACCGACAAAAGGCAGACTGACAGGAGGAAAGCCTGCAGGTTTTATATAACTCCATTTGTGTGTGACATGGGAGCCTCGTAAAGAAATGAAGGCCTGAAGAAACAAAGCTAGGCATTTTTATACTAGGTTTGATAAAGAGTGGAAAGTTGGAGGAAAATGTCATAGGACAAAAGAGTATGAGCTTAACTGAGTGGGGGAACGTGGCAAGGCCTGTTCAGATTCCTCTCTACATTCCTCTGCCTTTGAAGATAAAGATAGTCCTTTCCTTCCTTTTCAGGGAGGGTGCTTCTTGCTGGAGGGTCTTCTGACCTGCTTCAGGGAAGAAGGTGTTGGTCAGAAAGTCTTTATACCTGCTGCTTCTGGAACTCCTTCAGTTTGAAATATTCAGTAATGCTAAGGCGCCACATTTGGGGGTAGTATGCTCTGAACCCTGTCATTTGCAACTATTAAATGAGTTAGTGTAACCATTTCACAGGTGAGGACACTGAGGCAATGAGAAAATTTTTTCAAAAGATTTTATTTATTTATTTGAGAGAGAGAGAGAGAAAACATGAGCAGGAGTGGGGGCAGAGGGCGAAGCAAGCTCCCTGTTGAGCAGGGAGCCCCAAGTGGGGCTCTATCCCAGGACCCTGAGATCATGACCCTGGTTGGGGGGGACCCAGCTGTTTAACTGACTGAGCCACCCAGGTGTCCTGGCAATGAGAAATTTTTTTTAATATAGATTTTATGTATTTATTTGAGAGAGAGTGCTAAAGTGAGAGAGATCAGAGGGAGAAAGAGAAGCAGATTCACTGCTGAACAGAGAGCCCGATACGGGGCTTGATCTTACGTCCCTGAGATTGTGACCTGAACCAAAGGCAAAGGGTCAATTGACTGAGCCACTCACCTGCCCCAGCAATGAGAAATTTTAAAAAAATCACTCAAAGTGGCAACTCACAAGTAACTGACTCCAAAGCAAATTCTTTTGCCCCTTTACCTCTCAGATTATCTAGTTTAATCTCCTGATTAACATGGAGTTAACACGGAAAAAAAACTCTATTAACATAGAGTTAACATGGAGAAAATAACTTATTTCCGAATTCAATGACCTATGAATAGCTTTGCTAGATTCACTTTACTGAGAATAATGTGTTTAGGCAAAAAGGTCATGCTGATAGAAGTTCATGCCAGACAACCAGTCCTACAGGAATATGTTTCGTATGGAGCTAAACACTGTATAGAAAACACACCTATGTTAAAATTAGAAACATTTTATCTGGTGGCGCCTGGCTGGTTGGCTCAGTAGGAAGAGTAGGCAACTCTTGATGTTGGGGTTATGAGTTCAAGCCCCACATTAGAGGTAGAAATTATTTCAGTAAATAAAAATAAACTTAAGAATTTTTAAATCTAAATTTAATTACAATTTTAAAATAAAACTACAGTGCTAGAACCCATGAAGGAAGGTAGACATGTGATTTAATGCCTGCATGTTTGCAGAGATCATTTAATGCAGTCTCCAGAAGACATGACAAGAGGCCTCTAAGTTTTGTTTATTGGTGAATGGAAAGAAACCAGAATGTCTCCTACTTAGATTTTTTAAAGTCTTGGCTCCTTTTATTGGGGTCTATGCTGATAGCATTATCAATAGGTTAAGGCCAAGCTGCCGCCAAGATATTCAACCAGCCTGCTTAGTACTATGCTACATACTCAAACTCTTAGGAATTAGAATAAAGGGCTCAGAGGATGACCATCCTCTGAAGAGCTTTGTCCAGAGAAATAGTGAGGTTAGGAAATAATACTTTAGGCACAGAAAGGACAAAGAGGAAGGGAACCCAGCCGAGGGGAGGCCAGCAAAACTCATCAAGATTATGTTAACACATGGTGTGATTCACAGGTAACAAAGTACTTAAGTTATTTTTCTTTTAAGTTTATCTATTTGTTTATTTTGATAATCTCTATACCCAACTTGGGACTTGAACTCATGACCCTGAGATCAAGTGTTGCATGCTCTTCTGACTGAGCCAGCCAGGTGCCCCTGTACTTAGGTTATTCATTTTATTTTATTTATTTATTTATTTATTAAAGATTATTTATTTATTTATTTATTTATTTGACAGAGAGAAATCACAAGTAGATGGAGAGGCAGGCAGAGAGAGAAAGAGGGAAGCAGGCTCCCCGCTGAGCAGAGAGACCCTTGCGGGACTCGATCCCAGGACCCTGAGATCATGACCTGAGCTGAAGGCAGCGGCTTAACCCACTGAGCCACCCAGGCGCCCCTAGATTATTTTTTTTAAAGATTTTATTTATTTGTCAGAGAGAGAAAGAGAGCACAAGCAGGGGGAGCAATAGGCAGAGGGAGAGGGAGAGGCAGGCTCCCCGCTGAGCAAGGAGCCTGATAGGGGGCACTTGATCTCCAGGACCTCAGGATCATGACCTGAGCCAAAGGCAGACACTTAACTGACTGAGCCACCAGGTGTCCCATTAGGTTATTTTTTTAAAACAGATCTTCTGGGGCACCTGGGTGGCTCAGTCAGTTAAGCTTCTACTTCTGCTCAGAATATGAGCCCTGGGGTCCTGGAATGGAGTCCTACTTTGACCTCCAACCTTGGCTCCTTGCTCAGCGGGGACTCTGCTCCTCCTTCTGCCACTAGCTCTCTCCCTCTCCTATGGAACACCCCCTCCTACACACACACACTCTCTCTCTCTCTCAAATAAATAAATAAAAGCTTTAAAAAATAAAATAAAATAAATCTTCTACTGAGTGAGAGGATATGGGAATTCTCGGTACTATCTTGGCAAATTTTCTGTGAATCTAAAATTATTCCAAAATACAATTAAAAAAAATCTTTTAATAACATCTTCACTATTTCTCGCTTCCTTTGGTGGGGAGGTATGAAGCAACTCCCTTCCCTAACAATGGTTTCTATAAGCTCCAGGAAACCCTACCAGGCATTTACCATTAGAAGTAAAACCATGGGAAAGTACCCCAACAAGTAAACCATCCTATGTGTAAACATTAATCAGTATCTGTTCCCACTTGGGAATGAATTTTAGTTTTCTGGGTGTTTTTTTTTTTTTTTTTTTTAAGATTTTGTTTATTTATTTGACAGAGAGAGAGATCACAAGTAGGCAGAGAAGCAGGCAGGTGTGGGGGGTGAGGGGTGGGAGGAAGCAGGCTCCCTGCCAAGCCGAGAGCCCCATGCGGGCCTCGATCCCAGAACTCTGAGATCATGACCTGAGCCGGAAGCAGAGGTTTAACCCAGGCGCCCAAATTTTAGTTTTAATTTTATTTGTATTGTTAGTGTAATGAACTTTTTCTAGCTCATCTATAAAACAGACTATTAAAGATTCCATTATTGGGGCACCTGGGTGGCTCAGTGGGTTAAGCTGCTGCCTTCAGCTCGGGTCATGATCTCGGGGTCCTGGGATCGAGTCCCGCATCGGGCTCTTTGCTCAGCAGGGGGCCTGCTTCTCTCTCTCTCTCTTTCTCTGCCTGCCTTTCCATCTACTTGTGATCTCTCTCTGTCAAATAAATAAATAAAATCTTAAAAAAAAAAAAAAGATTCCATTATTTACATTTTTAAACAATTTAGACCTTATGCTAACAAGGAAAGGGATAGGGTTATAACAGACACATTCTAATGACTTACATAGGTAAAACCCAAGTATTTCCTTGAGATCCAAACCTAACAGAAGAGCTTAATTACCAAAGTGAAGTCTTTAGAGAATTTCCAACTCTTTCCAGTAAATGATTTACAAAGAGATAAACCTTTGTTAAGGGTAAATGAACATTTATTTACTGAGGCCCAAGTGTTTTACAAATGCTGTCTCATTTCATTTTCAGAAAAGGGCCTGGCGGTGTGATAGCTATTTTCCAGTTTGCTGAGAGAGAACAAGGATTCAGGGACATTAACCTTTTATAGATCTGCAGCTAATAACAGGCTTGGATCCTCAGTCTGACAGATTCCAAAGCCTTTTGCCACCCCCCACAGGAGGTTTAACAAGAACTGTAACACTATCCTCCTTATCTGAAATGACATTCTTCCTCCGGTCTACACTGGAGTTCCATATATTGGTATCACTTTTTGGATATGTTAGAGAATGGTGTAATTATGGAAACAAACTAAAGCGAAAATTCTTGATTCGTCTTCCATTTTATGACTTTAGTATCCAAGAACAAAAACAAAACAAAAACAAAAACCCAGCAGTTACACAAGACAGAAAACAAATTCTCAAATAAACTGGTAATGCTAAGTATGTCCCACAGAAAATTAATGCAAAATGTTCCTCAGGAGAGAAAAAAGCCCTTTTTTGGTGAAATAAGTTTGAGAAATTTGGCATACTATCTCTACTGGGATATTAGCACTGGACATTAGCTTAGTAAAGGCTCTGAAAAGTCCTATAATCAAAAATCTTTTGGGGGCGCCTGGGTGGCTTAGTTGTTAGGCATCTTCCCTTGGCTTAGGTCATGATCCCAGAGCCCTGGGAACTCCCACATCTGGCTCCCTGCTCTGCAAGAAGCCTGCTTCTCTCTCTCCCACTCCCCCAGCTTGTGTTCCCTCTCTTGCTGTCTTTCTGTCAAATAAATAAGTAAAATCTTTAAAAAAAAATTTTTTTTCCCATCCCACTGTTGTGCCCAAGTTTTTGCGTCTGAGAGACCACCAAGGAGCCAAGCACCGATGCAATCACATGAGGGTTTATTCGACAAGCTTAAACTTAGGACCCAGGATAGCCGAAACAGCGGAGTAAGGACTTGGACCCTGAGCTTAGTTAAGGCAAGGATATTTATGGGTTCCTGTTCCTAAAGCAGGGTGGGGGTCTCTGGAACCAAAGCAGGGTGAGGGTCTTTAGAACTAAAGTAGGGTGGGGCTTCTGGAAGTAAAGTAAAGTAAGGAAAGCTCAGTCCTTGGGCACAGGGGTCTGAGATGGCTGTACTTATGCTAAGGCTAAACCTGAGGTGGGATGGCCTTAATTTTTCTCAGCCTCCATACCACCGAAGTGATTGCTAAATTTTAGTGCCATGCAGTGTTTCTTCTTCTTCTTCTTCTTCTTCTTCTTTTTTTCCATGCAGAGTTAAACTGAGGTCAATGACTAATATACATTAATATTACCCAGGATATAGGCTTACACTGCAAATTTTGGAGCCTTGCCCAACCTCAGATCCATTGGGTAACAGTCTCTGGGGAGTGGCCTGGAAATCTGCCCATTGAACCAGCTTCCCCAAGTAATTCTATATACTTTCAAGCATGAAAAAAAAACAGTTGGTATTTTTCAATTCTCTATCCACACTTCTAAACTCATGCTTTCCCGCCTCTGTTGCTAAGAACTCTCACCATTGATCACTTTGGTGGAACTTTGTGGGCAGCCTTGAACTCCAGGTTGCTAGGGAAGCGAGAGTTTCCAGTTTAGAAATGCAAATAATATCAGTCACCGGAGTTAGGCATTCCAGATCACTCCTAAATGCAAACCGGCACAATTCCTTAGCTTTTACCTTTCATTGTTTCAGTTGGCTCCTGGGACAGATGAATGTACTTGGCCTTGTTAGGTAGTTGAGAAGCTTTCAATACTTACTAATGCCATCTACGATATAAATGTTTTCCACCTCTCCTTCCCTTTCATCTGCTTTCATTTTTTCTTCCTCTTTAGGGTCCCTTTTTCCTCTCCAGAAGTCCTAGAAAGTGATACACTGAAATGTTAACATTGGTTGTCTCTAGTTAATCGGGCTTTTAATTCTTAAAAGAAAAGGGGATTTTCTTTTTCTTTCCCCCTACTTTCTACTTTCAGGTTTGTCAATGTTAAATCAGTCAGTAACATTGTGTATGACGGGGCACCTGAATGGCTCAGTTGGTTAAGCGTCTGACTCTTGGTTTTGGCTCAGGTCACCTTCTCAGGGTTGTGGGACTGAGCCCCATATTGGGCTCAGATCTCAATATGGAGTCTGTTTGTCCCTCTCCCTCTGCTCTGCCCTCCCTCCTCCCAGCCCGCATGCGAGCATGCTCTCTCGCTCGCTCTCAGATCAATAAAATCTTAACAAAACACACGTGTATGAGAATGGAACTATCTATGGAGGGAACCCCCAAACCACCGGCCACTTAAAAGGAGGGGGAGCAATTGCTTTGTATCTTTGTGTTTCTTCACCTGTTAAGTGTATTTTTTGAAAACAGCAAAGGAAAATTATAACTCTTTCTTTAGTTGTTTCTCTCTCTCTCTCTCTCTCTTCTTCTTTTGCCCTATTTCCCTCTTTCTCTTGCTGGTCCCATCTTCTCCCCCCAGCTGTGAATTCTGTTAGGGAAGCAGCTGGATGGCACTTGCTGGAATGAAAGACTCACTGTCTGGTCTGGCTCTGTAAGTATAGACCACACTGCATTTATGTATAGCCTCTTTCTCCTGGAGGATTGAGATTCCTCTTTATTATTCCACTGCTATTTTTAACATCCCTACAGGGTATGGAGAAAGCCAGTCCTTGCATCTTTGAGCCTGTCCTAAATCTCCGGTTTCCCTTGGATCCTATAACACAGATCATCTGCAGGTGGTTTAAAGAACGTGGTCTTAGAAAATAATTTCATTTCTTTCTTTCTTTCTTTTTTTATTTTTTTAAGATTTTCTTTATTTGTTTGAGACAGACAGAACACATGTTGGGAGGAAGGGACAGAGGGAGAAGCACACTCCCCACTGAACAAGGAGCCCCATGTGGGGCTCAATCTCAGGACTCTGGGATCATGACCCCAGGGGAATGCAGTTGCTTAAAGACTGAGCCACCCAGGTGTCCCAATATTCATCTCCTACTAAAGGAGCCAGACCTCTGTTATGAAAGGCCTTGGGGAAAGCAGGAAAATAGGTGTATATTGATTTGTTTGGGGGGAAAGGTCTTATCCTTGTCTTCATCCTCTAGGCATGAATGAAGAAAGCCCCAGAGCGTGACCAGCGCAGGACCTCCCGGCAGAGGCGAAAACCCCTGCAGGCTCGGATGCTCCAGGCTCTCAAGCCCCGGGCCAAGCAGCCTTGATAATTTCCCTCATTGCTCTAGAGACTGTTAATTTTTCAGTCAGTACTTGAAACCAGGCTCTAATTGTACACCGAGCGCAGAGGGAGAGGCTCAATCAGCCCCAGGAGAAGGCGCTGCACGGCCTGGTTGGCCTTGACTGTCACCAAGAGGGCTGCCGGCTGCCCTTGAGCTGCTCTTGAGAGCGGAAAATGAACACCCCGGATGCGAAACCGCCGCAGCAGCCTTGCTGTGCCTTTCTCTGTAATAGGGAAATTAACGTGGACTCTAAAGGTAGTGCTCATTTTTAGGTATATGGGTATTACTGTAGCTCTCTCAAGCCAAGGCTTTTCCTAGAACAGTGTGAAAACCTCATTGAAGTATTTTGAACTAGTACTAACAGCAGAAGTCCCTTGAGTCTTCAGAAAAATGGGAAAATCGTTTTAGGCCTTTTCACTCTGATATGTAGCTATGGGGGTACATTTACATTATAGTTGTTCCTCGTTTCTAAAGGGCTCCCCCTCTATCAAGCTACTAAGGGTAGAGATTTCAACCACACTTGCCCTCAACTTTCTCTTGATTTGGGATTACTCTTTTACATTAGAGGCTAGTGGGAGAGAGTTCAGTGACACACAGAAAGTTTGTTTTATTTTTATTTATTTTTAAGATTTTATTTATTTAAGAGAGAGAGAGTGAAAGCACGAGATGGAGACAGTCAGAGGGAGAAGCAGACTCCTGGTGGAACTAGGAGCCTAATGCAGGACTCAATCCTGCGACTCTGGGATCATGCCCTGAGCCAAAGACAGTTGCTTAACAAACTGAGCCACCCAGGCACCCAGAAAGTTAGTTTTAATCTGGGTTTTAGGTTGATAGGAATAATTGCAACTTGAATTGCCCAGTATGCTTATAAACCGAAAGTAGAGAGATTGGAAGCCTCACTGTTTGCTACATTTATATGTAAGAAAAAAACCTAAGTGAGACCAGATCTCTAATCAATAGTAACTTGTATGCTGACTTGTTCCTGTTAAAAGAACTAAAGAGTAGCTGAGTGAACTCTCTGGTGTTCCAATTCTTTTTTTTTTTTTTTTTTCTTAAAGATTTTAGTTATTTATTTGACAGAGAGAAATCACAAGTAGATGGAGAGGCAGGCAGAGAGAGAGAGAGAGGGAAGCAGGCTCCCTGCTGAGCAGAGAGCCCGATGCGGGACTCGATCCCAGGACCCTGAGATCATGACCTGAGCCGAAGGCAGCGGCTTAACCCACTGAGTCACCCAGGCGCCCTGGTGTTCCAGTTCTTAAAAAGAAATCCATAGGCCCCAAATGGCGTCACTTAACCGAAGTCACCAAACTGGGGCTTAATACCGAATCTAATTGCAGTTTCAACCTTCCTCAGAAATGTAGTCTTAACTATTGTCAGTCAAGAATTTTCTGATCAGTGCCAATGAGGTAATCTGTTACTGTAATACCCATATACCTAAAAATGAGCACTACCTTTAGAGTCCACGTTAATTTCCCTATTACAGATGCCTTGGGCATCCCTCAGTGGAGGATAAGTAATTCACCTAGTAAGAGTCGTTTCCCCCCATCCCTGCCCTTTCGCCTAAGGGAAAGTGACCTTGCCTGGAACAATTCTTTCTTTTCTTTCACTAATAATAGTCTTGTCCCCCTCCTTCCTATAAAAACCTTCCATCTTGTACTACTCCTCTAAGCCCTCTCTACTTGCTAGATGAGATGCTGACCGGTTCTTGAGTTGTTTAAGAAAGCCAGTTAGATATTCAAATTTACTCAGTTGAATTTTTTCTTCTTTAACAGAAAGAACGGCTACGGGTGTCCTCCGCCCGCCTTAATCCACCCAGCATGTCCGCAGGCAGTGTCCTTCGCATTTTCGGAAACACAGAGACCAGGGCCTTCATGGGCGTGGGATGACGGCACCGAAGGAGACAAGGGTGAACATGAAGTGGTAAGTATTTTAATACGGCATTAATGGGCTGGCTACATCCCCCTTTCTCAAAATAGGTGATTTCTGGGCACCTCAAGGACAAGATGACACGCAGTGCATAGGACTGAGCTGAGCAAGCTGTCTTGTTCTACCCAGCAGAGCTGCCATGAGCGGGGAGAAAAGCCACAGTCCCTTGGGCAGGGGTGGGAGGGGGCGGGGGGTGGGTGGGTGGGTGGGGGGGATGGGGATGGGGAAGCAGAGCAGACCTGGGGGCCACGGGAAGCATTTCACCTCCATGGAAGACAAAGGCTGATTTATTTTATGTATTTTTTTCTCCACTGATTCTTTTTTTAAAGATTTTATTTATTTACTTGACAGACAGAAATCACAAGTAGACGGAGAAGCAGGCAGAGAGAGAGGGAAGCAGGCTCCCCGCTGAGCAGAGAGCCCGATGCAGGACCGGAACCATGACCCGATCCCAGGACCCTGAGATCATGACCTGAGCTGAAGGCAGTGGCTTAACCCACTGAGCCACCTAGGCACCCCTTCTTCACTGATTTTGACCTGTGCTGTCACGGTTCTCTTCTTTTTCCATCCTCATTTCCCACTCAATTCCTTCCTATCTCCTCACTAAACAAAAACGATAAATGTGCCGTGCTTGAAGTCCTAGACTGGGCTGCGCAGTCTGGGCTTGGTTTGTAAGGTGCTAGAATCTAGTGTTCCACTTGGTCTTACTTTCCTCTGGACAGAAAAATATAAGGCAAGCCTCCCACTTTCTATCCTTATCTCTCACTTTCCTTGTCTAAATCGTTGTTCGAATGGTAACCAATTTGACCTAGAACCTGATTTTTCTCCATGTTGACTCCTGGCATTAACGAAATGAACAGAAACGCAACGTTCCATTGATCTAGAATCCATGGCATTGTCACAGAAACCAGGAAAAGCCCCCAAGTAGTATTGGAACTTTGAAGATTTTTTAAAAAAACATTACATGGTTGTAGGCCTAAAACATTCTGTGAGGGAGATACTCTTGTTGGTCATTTTAAATACCAGGGAAATGAAGATGTGAGGATTGAGGTGATTGTCTAAGTTTTCCGCAACACAAAGTGCCAGAACGAAGAGTCGATGCTGGTCCTTGACTCTTAGTCCTGGACCCTGCCCACACCACCATCACCGCTAGGTTTTTCAACAGACAGTACACATGACAAAATACCATGTTTCCTTTTCTTTTTAAACCACTTAACCTTTGGATTAACCAATCTCCTGCTGTCTTTTGCTTTGTGTTTTCATACCATCCTGTCCTCCAGAGGGGGAATGCTTACATTCTTTGAGTAACCTCTGTACCTAAGCACCCAAATGCTATGTTTAGGGACAGATACTTTTACTCTTAACAAGAAAACTCAGTGGCTATTTCAGGTGAAAAAGGGTGCTTTGTCAGCAGATAGAAATGGAGAGAATCAGGCACCCAAAGGTGAAATAAGAGAGTGAGCAGTTGGGGCGCCTGGGTGGCTCAGTCGGTTGAGTGTCTGCTTTCCACTCGATTTCATGATTCCAGAGTCCTGGGATCGAGTCCTGCATTGGGATCCCTGCATGGCCAGGAGTTTGCTTCTCCCTTTGTGCACAATCCCACTTGTGCTCGCTCTCTTTCTCTCAAATAAATAAAACCTTAAAAAAAAAAAAAAAGAACGAGCAGTTTCTAGAATTTTCTACTTCTCTCCTTCAAGAACTGCTAATTATTTTTGCTTATAACCATAATAGAAATGAGAGACGTTCCTTTAAAAAAAAAAAAAAAGCAACACCTAAAAAACACTTGCTTTACTCTTCAAAGTCTCCTCTTAAATTTCTAACCCACTTTCACCCAATTTCTAACCCTATTTCTGTTACTGGGATGGGCAGAGGCAGATTTTATATATGATAATTATAGTTATATAATTTTCTGTGCAAAATTAAAAATGGCTTATGGTAAAGTCAAATTCAAATAGCTAAGGATCAAAATCTCAGGAAATGCCCTAATCCAGGCACTCCTTTACCTTTGTCTTCCTGATACTTGTCTGTTGCATTTCAGAGGGAGCAACTAAGTGTTAGTGCTAACAGCTCAAGTTTCATCTCTAAAGTTTAGATTTTCTAAATCATGGAAGCCTTTAACATTTTAACCATTGACCCCAGACATTTGACAAATATCTCTTTGTAACTGGAAATTTATCATGGCTACTTAGAAAATAATCATGTCCACAATATTGTTCACCTGCCACTGAAAATTTTCAGAGGGACTGAGTTTATCTAATAGTGCATGAGTACCTAGTATAGCCAGGAAACAATCTGGGTCTCCTTAAGAACACTCTAAGGGCAATAACCTCAGTGATCTTATCAGGTGGATGGGCTCCTGGGTGGCTCAGTCAGTTGGGCATCTGCCTTTGGCTCTCCATTTGTGATCCTGGCGTTGGATCGAGCCCAGCGTCAGGTTTCCTGCTCAGCTGCTGATCCCTCTGCCTTTGCCTCTCTCCCTGCTTGTGTTCTCTCTCTCTCTCTTAAATAATTAAATTAAAAAAAAAAAAATACGGCATTTCCCTTCTGTGACTTATTTGTCAATCAGGAAAATGCAAAGACAGTATGTATCTGAAATTTCGTGATATATTTGAGAGGGTGGAAAGGAATGATAATTATCATGGTGAAGAATAGTTACATCTGTTGTAAAAATCTTCAAAGTACTGAATCAATGTTCTTGAAAAGATGGGATGGATTCCTCCAAGAGGGAATGAATTTCCTGTTAATGGAGGCATTCTAAAACAAGAAAGACAATCAGTTGGCCAGGATGTTAGAGGTCGATGAATAGTATTAAAAAAGAAACAACAGATCCAAAATGGAGTCACTAGTGGT
This sequence comes from Mustela lutreola, assembly GCF_030435805.1. Lineage (NCBI taxonomy): Eukaryota > Metazoa > Chordata > Mammalia > Carnivora > Mustelidae > Mustela > Mustela lutreola. The sequence goes on from NC_081295.1 coordinate 115,873,296, forward strand.
AAGACCCACACCAACAAACCAAGACTTAATACCTAAATTAATTACAGTTTCAGCCTCTCCTCCAGAATGTGACCTTTAACTAGTCAATCTGGAATTAACTGATTAGCACTAGTGAAGTAATCGACCCCCCCCTCCCATGAGGGGCTCGATCCTATGACCCTGAGATTATAACCTGAGCCAAAGGCAGACGCTTAACCGACTGAGCACCCAGGTGCCCCCTGCAGTATGAGTCATTGAGTTCATCAGGGACAAGTAATCACTAAATTAAAAAAAAAAATGTGCCTGTAATCTATCCCTTTTAATAATCCATTATAAATCTTCTCAAGATTTATAGTCAAACTCAGTAATGTCAATGATTATTTGAATTTGGTTAAGAGTAGAAAAGAGGGTGCTCTCCTGAAGTTAGAAAATGGGAATGGGTCTTATCAAAATTAGGCTTACAGAGGGGTGCCTAGCTGGCTCAGTGGGTAGAACATGCAACTCTTTTTTTTTTTTAATTTTTTTTTTTTAAAGATTTTATTTATTTATTTGACAGACAGAGATCACAAGTAGGCAGAGAGGCAGGCAGAGAGAGAGAGGGAAGCAGGCTCCCCGCTGAGCAGAGAGCCCGATGCGGGACTCGATCCCAGGACCCTGGATCATGACCTGAGCCGAAGGCAGCGGCTTAACCCACTGAGCCACCCAGGCGCCCAGAACATGCAACTCTTGAGTGTTGATCTTTAGTTCATGAATTTAAGCCCCACGTTGGGCCTAGTGCTTATGTGTAAAAAATGAAAAAAAAAAAAAAACAAAAAAACAAAAACTAGGCTTATAGAAAAGTGCCACCAGACATTTGGAATTTGTGATACAGATCCTGGGTTTTAATCAATGATTACAGGTAAAACCATCTTTTTCTCCTCCTATAAAAGGGGAGAAATATCTCTCAGTGTTTCTTACTCTGTGACCTATCCAAATATCCAAATGGTTTAGGTAAACATATGCTCCAAGAACTAATAAATCAAGATCTCTGGGATGGGACCCAAATCTGCATTTCAATCAAATACCCCAGGAAGTTTTGATACCAAGATTTGAGAAAGCTACATCTAATCAGTAAATAAAATGTATTTGACATTAGTTCTGCTTTGTCAAAAACTATCAGTTTTTAAATTATTTAAGTAATTTTTGACAAAGAAATTGCTTTGAAATTTGTCACATAATAACCTTTATATCCTGGGACATCTGGGTGGCTCAGTCAGTTAAGCATCTGCCTTCAGCTTAGGTCATGGTCCCAGGGTCCTGGGATGGAGTCCCACATGGGGTTCCTTGCCCAGTGGGTGGCCTGCTTCTGGTCTCCCTCTGTCTGCTACTCCCCCTGCTTGTATGCACTCTCTCGTTGACAAATAAATAAATCTTAACAAACAGGGGTGCCTGGGTGGCTCAGTGGGTTAAAGCCTCTGCCTTCGGCTCAGGTCGTGATCCCAGAGTTCTGGGATTGAGCCCCACATCGGGCTCTCTGCTCAGCAGGGAGCCTGCTTCCTCCTCTCTCTCTGCCTGCCTCTCTGCCTACTTGTGATCTCTGTCAAATAAATAAAATAAAATAAAATAAAAAACAAACAAAACAAAATAAACCTTTGTATCCTGAGAGCCTAGTGTAGTATTTGATTTTTGTTTGTGTGTGCAAAAAGGTGATTTTATTAAAGCACAGGGACGGGACCCGTGGGCAGAAAGAACTGCCTAAAATAGTGTTGGATTCTTAACAGATGCTCTTAAATAGTAAATAGATATTTGTTGAATAAATGCATGAATGGTCTTATGGATGATCTTCTTGGAAATAAAGTTGATTCCCAAATTAAAATGGACAAATACGACTAAGAGTTATCTTTAGGTCTTCTAAAAAGTACCAACATGGACATACTTTGCTGCCTTGACAGGGCAAATGCTATTTAAATAATTACTAGCCAAATTCATAAGATATGGTATGGGAGGCTGTGTGCAGGAAATGGACTATGGAAAACAATCATAATCCTAAGGTCAGTTTTTTGGAGGAGACAGAACTGAACTGAGTTCTAGATGCTTAGTTTATAATAAGCAAAGTGGAGAAGCAAAGCTATTTCAGGGAGGACAAGTGTCACCTTAGGCCAGAAACAGTGGGAGAGCTGCTTGATTAAGCTGAGAATGGGAAGTCTCAGGGAATAAAATGGGGAAGGGAGTGAGCTCAGATCATGGAGAGCCGTGAAGGTCCACAGAAGTATAGACTTGACCCAGTAGCAAATAAGGAGCTGCTGAGGGTTTTATAAGGTGAATAACCTGAGGAAAATAATGTTTAAGTAAGTTAGCCGGGAAATGCCAATAGTAAAATTGGTTTCCTGCTTATTGGGGGCCTGATCTGTGCCAGGCACCAGGCTTGGCCAACAGTCCTAAGAGAAAAAGAGTTACTGTTCTCACTTAACAGTATTATAAAATGAGACCGAGAGATCAGGTGCCTGGTTGAGCGAAAGAGTTAGTAAAAGGCTAAGCAGGTATCCACACGTGGGTCTGTGTCCCCCAGATTTTCTCTTAAGAGCAGGTATTGATGAAGTATGGTGCACCAGCCAAATCCAGCCCACTGCCTATTTTTATACAGCCCTCATGGTAAGAACAATGTTTACATTTTTAGAGGGGAGGGGAGGAGTGCTTGGGTGGCTCAGTTGATTAAGCGTCTGCCTTTGTCTCAGGCCATGATCTTGTGGTCCTGGGATTGAGCCCCACAGTGGGCTCCCTGCTCAGCGGGGAGACTGCTTCTCTCTCTCCCTCTGCTGCTCCCCTGCTTGTGCGATCTCTGCCTCTGTTAAAGGAATAAATATTTAAGAAGTGGGGTGTGTGGGTGGCTCAGTTGGTTAAGCATCTGCCTTTAGCTCGGGTCGTGATCCTGGAGTCCTGGGATCAAGTCCCACATTAGGCTCCCTGCTCAGGGGGCAGTCTGCTTCTCCCTCTGACCTCTCCCCTCTCATGTTCTCTCTCTCTCTCAAATAAATACATAAATCTCAAAAAAAAAAAAAAAAACACCTCTAAGAAGTGATTAAATAAAAAGATAGGGGGAAAAGTCAAAAGAAGAATAAAATTCTATAACATGAAATATTCTATGATGTTCACATTTCAGTGCCTAAATAAAGTTTTATTGGAACATAACCACACCCACGAAATTACCTGTCAGTCTGATTTCATGCTACAATGGCAGAATCGAATAGTTGGACAGAAACTGTTGCCTCCAGAGCCCAAAATTTTACTATCATGTCCCTTACAGCAAGTCTATAGACTCTTGCCATAGAGCTTTGCTGCTCTAAGTACAGTCTCTAGAGCAGGAGCAAGGAGTGTCATCTGGGAGTTTGTTAAAAGGGCCGTCTCACGCTCCATCCAAACCTGCTGAATCCGACTTTGCGTTTTAGCAAGCAGGAATGATTTGCATGCACAGTCAAGTATAAGAAGCACTGTGATACAAGTGTGCTGTCCTGCCGAGGGCTGGAAGAGGGTGAGTCTAGCAACAAGGACAGTGGGTGGTTTAAGATTAGAAGACAGAGGGGAAAGGGGCAGGGTTGACAGACATTTGAAGAATGTTTGCCATTTAACTGTGCACAGGCAGCCACACATTCCTGCTTGAGGCCTTTGGGATTCCTGCATGTAAATATGCGGAGAATAGAAAGCCATATGCAAGTTAACATACAAATCTGCACCACTTCTTGTAATTAAAGTTGTGTATTGCTGTGGCATTTTGAAGAAAGCTGAACAGGAGAATAATTGAATTAGCTTGTATGCAACTTCCCATCTCCAGTCTCCATTTGTGATTTGCAGACAGAGAAAGGGCTTTCTGACACCAGCAGGAGTGCCCAGTTGCACTAGAAATTGGTCTGATGCATTGCTGTGGGATTGTTTAAGAGATGGTCGAATATTTTTGCTAAAGCATTTTTGCAAATGGTAGAATAGTGAAGAAGTTGGTGTTACCTGCAGTCTTCCCTCAAACATACTCTGCAAGGAAAAGTAGAACTCTTCCACTTTCTAATTGGCTTTTTAATGATGAAATTCAAAGAAGAGTTTAATGCCCTCTAATTTGAAACTACACTGAAGTTTAGAGCAATACCCTGTTACTACATGCCATTCAACATCACAATATTTCCATTCTCTGAGACTATAGTCCCAGTTTTTTTCTAGAAATTAACAAACTAAGGACAATTTTGCATTTGTTCAATTAATGAGGAATGTGTGGCGCCCCAAGATGTACAGATAAATAAGACAGATCGAAAGAGTTTGAATTCAAGGAGTTGACAGCCTCAAGGGAAGATAGGCATGTCGCGTAACAACAGAACAACATTTGGGACCAGCACAGAGAATGGAACAAATGACTGAATGGAAATGGCTGAGAAAGATACAGAAAGTTTATTTGAGAAACTTTTATTTTAAAGCATCTATCTATACTTTTAACCTTTTTCTTTTTAAAGATTTTATATATTTATCAGAGAGAGCATAAGCAAGCGCACAAGCAGGGGAAGTAGCAGGCAGAGAAGGAAGAAGGCTCCCCACTGAGCAAGGAGCCATTCCAGAATCCTGGGATCATGACCTCAGTTGAAGGCAGATGCTTACCCAAAGGAGCCACCCAGGGGTCCCTACTCTTAACTTTTAATTATGGAAAAGTTCAAACATGCAAAAGTAGAAGGAATGGGAGACTAATTCTTCCCCCATCCCCTATTTTCCTAGCACGCATCCATCAGATGAAACTATTTTCTTTTTACTTAAAAGATAGTTTATATATGTAAACTCATGCTCTCTCACTCTCAAATAAATAATATATATTATATGTGTGTGTGTGTGTGTGTGTGTGTGTGTGTGTATACAAACAAACGGGTATAAGCAGAGGGAGCGACAGAGGGAGAGGGAGAGGGAGAAGCAGGCTCCAGGGTGAGCAGGGCCCTTGATGCAGGCTTGATCCCAGAACCCTGGAATCATGACCCAAGCTGAAGTCAGATGCTTAACTGATGGAGCCACCCAGGCACCCCTATATCTAAAATTTTAATTCCAGTATTTCATTATCAGATTCAGTGATTTAAGAATGCATGCAAGTCTTCTTTCATCTTACTCCTTATCATCCCTTTCTACTGAAGTATTTTGAAGCACATGTCAGACATAACATGATATGTTATGGGAAAGTGATATGTCTTTGAGATCAGTTTCTAAGGATGCCTAGGAGCCCAGCACCCTGAGACAGAGGCTAGGGGGCCTCCAAGTGGAACATTGCCAGGAGGGCAGGAGACAGGAAATTGCAGTCCAGATCCCTCTGGCTCGAGGGAGGAATTTTATAGATATTCATGGGAAATAAGGTTGAAAGGAGAGGTAAGCTAGAATATGTAAGCTCTGTGAGGGCAAGAACTGTGGTTATCTTCTTTGTCCTTGTACACCTTGAGTCACCACAGTGCCGGACATGGAGTGGTGCTCAAAGGCTGTGGAAAGAATACGTCCTCGAAAATGAAGGCAGATTAGGGTGGTTTTAGAAAGCTAGGGTGTTGCCCGTTATTCTGGAGCCATTGAATTCGTTTAATTAATTGGGGAGTGGGTTGTCACGTGATTAAATGGTGTTTCTGGAAGATGAATTCAAACAGAAGCAAATATATTTGTAAGTAGGCCGCGTTCCACGTGAGGACTGGGGCTGTGGGGCCTTAGCAACCACCGGACTCCAAGCAGCTCTCAGCTGAGTCTGCAGAAATCATTAACTTCATGGAAATTTTTCTTTTTTTTTTCCCCTTTTTTTAACTTTTTTTTTTTTTTAAAGATTTTATTTATTTATTTGACAGATAGAGATCACAAGTAGGCAGAGAGGCAGGCAGAGAGAGAGGAGGAAGCAGGCTCCCTGCTGAGCAGAGAGCCCAATGTGGGGCTCGATCCTAGGACCCTGGAACCATGACCTGAGCCAAAAAGGCAGAGGTTTTAACCAACTGAGCCACCCAGGCACCCATCCTTTTTTTAACTTTTAAAACAGTGATACTTAAAGACCAGTTTCAGGGGCTCTTGGGTGGCTCAGTCGTTAAGTGTCTGCCTTCTGCTCAGGTCATGATTCCAGGGTCCTGGGATGGAGTCCCACCCACATCCAGCACCCTGCTCAGTGGGGGCCTGCTTCTCCTTCTCCCACTCCTCCTGCTTGTGTTCCCTCTCTCGCTGTGTCTCTGTCAAATAAATAAATAAAATCTTAAAATAAACAAACCAAAACCCAGTTTCATAGCATTAACCTCAGGATAAGGTAGTAAAATAAAGCATGACCAAAAAAGGCATGAAAAATATTTTTGAAGTCCTCTATAGTGGTAGCAAACAGCAATATTTCCACAAAATATTTAAAAATACAAGCTATGGTGGTTTTTTGTAATGTGATTTCCTCCTACCTTGAGGGAAGCAGGATAACTGCAGTGATTCCTGGGAGAGCCACCTCCTGCGGTGTCCCTGGCCTGGGCTTGGTTCCTAGGGGAAAATCAGGTTTCCTGGGCTCAGTCAGCTTTGTGGCAACTTGAGTTTGTGCAAGATAGCAGGATATAAAGCACATGTAGTGCTTCAGTTTGCATTCATATGGTCTGTTACACATACCTGGAAAAATTGCTTAGAGGTTGGTGACGTGTGGGTAAGCTGAAAGTTGAGCGAGATGAAGCCAAGCAGACGGGACCAGCAGTGGGATGGACAGCATTTGGACTGTCAAGGGTCGTGCATTGAGGTAGAAAGTGGATTCTTACAACAGGCCATTTGGGGATGCCTGGTTCCAAAGGCATAGAGTCTTTATCCTGGAGCTCCTGATGGTGCTTCCAGCACCTTAATTAAGCAAGCCTTACTCCCACTGCGGGTCTCGAACTCACAACACTGAGATCAAGAACTGCTTCCTCTACCAACTGAGCCAGTCAGGCGCACTTTACCAGCACTTCGGTGTGGAGGTTTTCATACCTTAGGAGGCATCCACATCACCGAGAGTCCAGGTCAAAACAGAGATTGCTGGGCCCCAGAGTTTCTGATTCTGTAGGTCTCAGTGGGGCTTGATAATTTGCATTTTTATGAGTTTCCAAGTGGTTTTTATTCTATTGGCCCCTTTGAATATGATGACTTTCTCTTTTTTTTGAAGTTTTACTTATTTAAGTAATCTCTACACCCAACGTAGGGCCCGAACTCACAATCCTGAGATTAAGAGTCAAAGTCAAATGCTCTTCCAACTGAGCCAGCCAGGTGCCCCCCCTCTTATTTTTTTAGATGATTATTATTTTTTTGAGTAATCTCTACACCCAACATCAAGCTTGAACTCAACCCCAAGATCAAGAGTCACATGCTCCAGGGGCGCCTTGGTGGCTCAGTGGGTTAAAGCCTCTGCCTTCAGCTCAGGTCATGATCCCAGGGTCCTGGGATCGAGCCCCACATCGGGCTCTCTGCTCAGCGGGGAGCCTGCTTCCTCCTCTCTCTGCCTGCCTCTCTGCCTACTTATGATCTCTGTTTCTGTAAAAAAAAAAAAAAAAAAAAGTCACATGCTCCACCAACTGAGCCAGTCAGGCATCCCAAATATAATGTCTTTCTTAATAAACCATCTGTCTTAGAGATCAGACCTAGAAACCTCGTAGCTTGCCAATAGTCACAAATCATGTTGAGGGCCAGTTCTGCATTCTCCCAAGCTGCTCCCTGTCCTGAATCCTGCCAGGTTTAAAACATTGAGAAGAGGTTATTTCCTAGTCATTTTGCACTATTATGTTTCTCAGTTTATGTTCATGTTTAATGCAATAGTTGAATGAGTATGTTTTTAGATAGAAGAATGTCCTTATAAGCCAAGAATACCACTACATAGGTTGTAGGATAATTTCAAGGAATGCATAGTTATAAAATGGAATAATAGACGGTTCTTATAGTTGGACTACTGTCTGAAAGCAGGTGGTTGAATCCTGCGGGCTCCAGGAGAATTCAAGGTATAGCTGATCTTGCTGTACCTCCTCATTACGTAACTTGCCATTTTCTCTGGCTCCCCGGGTGTTGCTTTTTTCCCCTCTGCTCAGCTTAATACACACACTGGCTTTCAATATCTGGAAGGTTTATGGGAACAGGGCAATTTGGGAACAGAATGTCAGGATTCAAACAAAGCATGATAAGCAAGCAGGCTTTCAATCAAGAAAGTGTTCCATCATTGTAAAATTACTACCTCTGTATTGAGCTTGCTCTAAGCTCCGGAAACCAAGGACTCAGCAGGGCCAAGGGCCCCCGCATGTTGGCCCACCTCTGTTGGGCAGACATAACCAGCAGTCTCCCTGTTGAACTTAATGGGTGCTTGGTTAGATGATTCTTCTTTGGGTGTCTGCATTTTACTTACCATTTGGCTATAAGTTCCTAGTGTCACATAAGCAACGATTTAAAGTACAGCTTTGTTGTGTCATGTACATTCATTGTGTCATTCATTTGTTCAGTCTCAGCTACTCCTTTGCTAAACATAGATTCAGTGTCAAGGTGCCACACTCTGCGTTAGAACCACAAAGATGAGTATGTTATAGTTTTGAACTGCTAGGGGCTTTCGGGGTCCTAGAGACAAGACAGGGAAGCAGCTAATTCCAGAGATATGAAGGTTTTGTTTGTTTGTTTTCTAGAGAGGGAGAGAGGTGGAGAGGGAGAGAGGTGGGGAGGAGCAGAGGGAAAGGGAGAGAGAATCTGAAGCAGACTCCACACCCAGTGTGGAGCTTGATCTCACAACCCTGTGATCAAGGATCAACTCAACCGTGAGTTGAAATCAAGAGTCAAGCGCTTAATGGACTGAGCCACCCAGGTGCTCCCAAAGATGAATATTGAAATGGAAGTATGTACAATAACCAATGGAGTAAGGAGTGCTCAGAGAAATTCCCCAGAGGAGGTGACAATGGACCTGAGTCTTGGCAGATGAGTGGAGACATTCTAATCTAGGCCAAAGGAACAATACATGTAAAGGCAAGATCAGAAAGAGAATGAATTACTCAGCATGGCTACCGTGCAGGGTGTGGCTTGGGAGTGGGAGCAAATGGGACCGGAAAGACAAGCAAGGACATCAAATAAAACCATTGCACCCATAACAGGATATACCAGCTTTTGTCCTGGGTATTATAAGTTGGAATAGATTTGTTAAATAAAAGTAGGGAAAGTTGGGGCACCTGGGTGGCTCAGTGGGTTAAGCCTCTGCCTTTGGTTCAGGTCATGATCTCAGGGTCCTGGGATCGAGCCCCACATCGGGCTCTCTGTTCATCAGGGACCCTGCTTCCCTGCACCCCCTCTCTGCCTCTCTGCCTACTTGTGATCCCTGTCTGTCAAATAAATAAATAAATAAAATCTTAAAAAAAAAAAAAAAGTAGGGAAATTTCAGGAAGTGTGAGAGAAGTAGCTGTGTAATTTTAAATTTTAACCTTAAAGACAATTGCCATTGTTCATAAGAAACCTGAGAAGAAGTATTCAGCTAAATGTGTATTAGGAAGGGCAGTCTTAGTGACCAAAAAAGCTCAGTACTCTGTAGACAGACTCAACTATCTTATTTCAGTCATACTTTTTGGATATTATAACCATAATGTTCTTAGCAAAAGGAGTTTGTTCTCATGGACCAAATACTATAAATCTTCAAGTCTATAGACCTTTGTTCTCTCAGGAACCATGCCATGGGACTGATTTGTTGGATTATTGGTATTAGAAAGTTCCCATATTTTTCAAATTTGTATTTACAGTCTTGAATATCTAAAGAATGTTTGCCTTTTCTTTTTGCATTTTTAGTATATGTGTCTTAGTCTATTTGAGCTGCTATAGATGATGGAATACCATACACTGGATGGCTTATGAACATTTCTTTTGTGCAGTTGTGGAGGTTGAGAAGTCCGAGATCAAGATGCTGACAGCTTTCGTGTCTGGTGAGAGCCTTCTTCCTGGCTCATGTCATGTCAAGGACTTCTCTGGGATCTCTTTTATAAGGGCATTAATAGCATTCATGGGCTCTTCCTTCATGAAGCCTAATAGCCTCACAAAGGCCCACCTCTAAATGTCATCACATTGAGATGAAGCTTCAAGATAGGTATTTTGAGGGAACCACAGTCATTCAGTCTACAGCAATATGTAGCAAAGCACAGCTCTTCTCTGATCTGTGGCTGTCAGATTTTTCTTACACACGTAGAATTACAAACAAGTTATGTTTAGCCCCAAAGAGAAAGAGTGATAAGAACCAGTCTTGGAGTGGAGAGGAGATTCTGGTTGTTGGTGAAGGCTTAGAGAGAAACCAGAATCCTCCATTCATATGAATTTACTCAGTAGTTAACATTTACAAAACATTAATAAGTCCCACAATAAGCCAGGCGTGAGGCTTGATGAGGAGGCAGAGATAAGGGCCTGGCTCCTGCCCTCAGAGAGCTCAAAACCTAGGGTAACAAGAAGTTACAATGAAATGCAATAAGTAATTTAGCAGAAGTCACCCCAGAGTGTCCCAGAGATACGGGGAAATAGGTCTAACCCAATGTTGGGGATGGAGTGTATGGAGAGTTTGGAGGCAAAAAAATGTATCCATGAGATACTGATACTTGACTTAGGTCTTTTCAAAAATTATCACTTAAAAAGATGTTGTTTAAAAAAAAAAAAGAAATAAAAAGATGTTGTTTTAAACAACATTGAAAAGTATAGAAAATAATGACATGCATATGACCATCACCCAGATTTATGGGTGTCAGCTAATTTTCTGCACTTTTCAGTATTTGAAATGTTTCACAGAACAGGAGTTAGATCCTGCACTCTGGCAAGCTCTTTGCAGTTAGATGCTATAAATGTTTTTTGGGGGGTGACACCCTGACTATAAACTTTACATCTTAGTAAGCCTTTTGGATCTGCAACTTCATTTGACCTTCACTCCACTCCAGCAGAGTGCAGGACAAGTATTTGAGGTGTCATTTTGTAAATCAGGAACCAGAGGCACAGAGAGAAAGTCAATGATAAGAGTAAGTGCTATAAGGAAGCCTGGGTGGCTCCATCAGTTAAGCATCTGCCTTTGACTCAGGTCATAATCCCAAGGTCTTGGGATGGAGTGCTGCCTCAGGTTCCCTGCTCAGCGGGGAGTCTGCTTCTCCCTCTCCATCTGCCTGTTGCTCCCCTGCTTGTACTTTCTCAAATAAATAAATGAAATCTTTAAAAAAAATTGCTGTAAGAACATATAACTTCTTAAAAATGCTTGTATTTGTCATTTATTCTTCAGACACAGCGTTCCTGAGTAGGTAGTAGCTTCTGGGTATGAGAAGTTAATGGGGGGGGGGGGTGGCTGGGTAGCTCAGTGGGTTACATGTCTGTCTTCAGCTCAGGTCATCATCTCAGGGTTGTGTCTGACATCCGACTCCTTGCTCCAAGGGGTGTCTGCTTCTCCCCCTGTTGGTGTTCTCTCTCTCTGACAAAGAAAATAAAAGCTTTAAAAAAAATTACTGGAGCTTTTCTTTGGTTAAAAAAAAAAAAAATCCTAACAGTGAACATTTATATATAGCACTTAATAGCTTACAATTGGTTTCACACGCGCTGTAGAAGGGAAGCCTTACAAAGCTGTGAGATGGATGGCAAAGGCTCCTTTCAGAGAGGAGAGGAAACTGAGGCTCGGACAGTCCTCACACTCTGCCTCCTGGTGCGCAGCACTGAGTGGCCCATCTGCAGTCCTGGAGCTCCACTCTCCCCTCCACACTGCAGTGTTAGTTTTCCACTCACGGTGAACTCCGTATACCCTCCAAGGCAGAGGGGAGGGAAGCTGGCTTCCCTGGAGCTCTGCTTTGCCTTAAGGTTTTGGGGCTGTAGGACCCGTGCATCGTGAGTGAACTGCGAAGTCGGCCGGGAGCGGGTTCATTCACACACGGTGGCCGCGTACAAGCCGCACGCGGAGATCGGAGTTAATGAACGTTTTAATCTCCCGTGTGGCATTTTTCCGTCCATTTCCCGCCCCCGTTCGGTTTATGGCCCTGTAGTTGGTCGTGCTCCTATCAGCCTTTCTGACCCTTCCTCCACATTCTTCGCACCAGCCCTTGCCCGGGGACACCCGATCGTATCTTCAGCAGCCTGCCAGGAAAGCGAGAGCCTGGCTCCCGGAGCTGACTTCTGGCAAAGGGCTCTCGCCTGTCCAGCTTTGGACCAGACCCAGGGTCTGTGGGGTCCAGGAAAGGTGATGAAGGGCTGTGACAAATGCCTGGCCTGGCAAACCAGGCAAATGCTGGCCAGCTGGGGAGTGCCAGACAGCAGTAGCTGCCCGGAGAAGGGACATCTGTGCCGCAGATGAGGCCTGTCGCTGAGCCGATCTACCTGTGGTGCGTGAGGCCTGCAGAAACACCACCATCTTTGGGGATCTTTACCTCGAATCCACTGGCAGTGCCCACCCCCCTACGGTGCTTGGAAGAGATACTCAGAAGAATTTGCTAAAAATCTTTCTTGAGGGGCATCTTGGTAGGGAGGCCTTGGCCTAGAGAGGCCTGCAGACTTGGATTCAAGGCTTGGCTCTGATGTCGGGGTTCTTGGTTGTTGCAGAAAACTGACCCGGGGGTACCTGGGTGGCTCAGTTGATTAAGCGACTGCCTTTGGCTCAGATCATGATCCTGAAGTCCCGGGATCCAGTCCCGCATCGGGATCCCTGCTCAGCAGGGAGTCTGCTCCCCCTGACCCTCTCCCTTCTCATGCTCTCTCTCTCTCAAGTAAATAAATAAAATCTTAAAAAAAAAGAAAACTGACTTGGTCTGGCTTACACCAAAGGGAAATTTATTTTTCATAAGCAGAAATAGGCTGAGATTGGGGCTCTGATCCGTGGCTCACTGATGTCATTAAGGACACGTGGGTTTTTTTCTGTCTGCCCACTCCCTACCATCCTCGATGTTGGTGTCATCCTAACACGAGTCCGGCCACTTCCCCTTCATGGTGCCCACATAACTGCCCTGAAGGCTGCCAGGCAGTCCGAGCTACTGTCTTCTCCGATCACTACCAGCAGGCAGACGACTCTCCCAGAGACTATAAATCTTCTGCGTCAGTGTCATGGGCACAGTGGAGGTCTCCGGCCTATACTCCTGGACCCATATGATTGCCATGGGAATGACATGTCGATGGGCTCAAACCTGCCTTGTCTGGTAAGGAAGCTACTGACAATGTGTGGATACTGGGCACTTGAAATGTGTCTGGTTTGCATTAAGATATGCTCTAACTGTAAAATATTCATGAGGTTCCAAACACTTCTGTCTCTGTCTCCCTCTCAGAAGTAAAATACCTCTTTAGTGGTTTTTATATTGATTACACAGTGAAATGACATTTGGGGTATATTTGGTTTAAACATTTTTAAAATTAACTCCACCTGTTATTTATTTACTTATCTACTTATTTAAATTTTTTTAAAAAAGATTTTATTTATTGAACAGAGAGAGAGAGATCACAAGTAGGCAGAAAGGCAGGCAGAGAGAGAGGAGGAAGCAGTCTCCCTGATGAGCAGAGAGCCCGATTCGGGGCTCGATCCCAGGACCCTGGGATCATGACCTGAGCCGAAGGCAGAGGCTTAACCAACTGAGCCACCCAGGCAACCTTATTTATTTAATTTTTTAAATGCAGGACCGCATTGGCTAAATTTTTAAATTCCAGGGGCGCCTCTCTGCTCAGCGGTGAGCCTGCTTCCCCGCCTCTCTGCCTGCTTGTGATCTCTCTCTCTCTCTCTTTAAAAAAAATTTTTTTTTAATTCCAGTCTAGTTAACATGAAGTGTTAGATTAGTTTCAGGTGTACAGTATAGGACACAAACAAGTCTATATCCACCTGCTTCGTTTTACTTTTTAAATGTGGCTACTAGAAAATTTAAAATGACACATGCCACTTGTCTTCAATTTTTCTTGGGTAGCACTGGCTCAGATTAGGGTCTACTTCTAGAACTAGAGAGGGACAGATATCTGAGTAAAATCATGGTTCTTTTAGAAGGAAGAAGTCTTTCCTTCTTGAAATAACACGTGATTTTTCTTTGTAGATATTTAACAGAGAGGATGGGTGAAGGGCAAACAATGCGGGGCTATACATTCACTGACAACTATTTATGTGAAAATGTGCTGTGCTAAGTGTTGTGGGGGAAAGAAATTGCTGACTGAGTAGGGCAGATAAGATATGTAGGCATGTGAGTGGTGCAGATAATAAAGGCTGTAGGATTTCAGGCTTTGGAGAGAGAGTTTCTGTCTTGTGGGACAATGGAATGTCAGTTTGATCTGAGCCTTGAAGGAGGTGGGGGTTAATAAGAGAAGTCAAGTGGTGAGAGTTGGCTCGGGAGGCATTCTAGGTAAAGGGAAAAGCACAGAGAAAGTGCTGAGGCAGGGAAGTATAAACTAGGTTTTTTAGTTTAGCTGAAGCCGAAGGTTAGGGAAAAAGAAGACAAAGTCATACTGCTAAAAGTCTACACCACTGGGGTGAATTCTAGTAGCAGCTTTATTCTGAACATTTATTAAAGAGGTATGGGCAGCAGTAAAACACATCCTTTTTAAAAATTTTTTTAAAGATTTTATTTGTTTATTTATTTGTCTCAGAGAGAGAGAGAGTATGCACAAGCAGGCAGAGGCAGAGAGAGAAGTAGGCTCCCTGCCGAGCAAGGGGCCTGATGCAGGACTCGATCCCAGGACCCTGGGATCATGACCTAAGCCAAGGGCAGTGGCTTAACCAACTGAGCCACCCAGGTGTCCCAGTAAAACACATCCTTAAATCACTTAGCAAATGAACCTAAATTAACCCAGGCCACATCTCTCCCACTGCCCCTATGAAGACTTCACGGGTCAGATCAGTATAGTTTAGTGCTTGGGCACATTGACGATGGCCTGGGATTTAATCCTGGGTCCCTATCTCATCTGTGCAATTTATTAGAGGTGATATTTTGGGCAATTTACTTAACCTTTCTGCATCAGGTTCTCCATCTGTAAGATGGGAATAATAACAATATACTTACTTCATGGTAAGTATATATTACATATATATATAGTAAGTATATGTTATAAAGTATATGTTATAGATAAATATGTATATATATAAAATACATTAAGTGTATAATATATATATAAAGTTCTTAGAACACATGGTGCATGCACAAAGTATGTGCTCTAAAAGTCTGTTAAGAAAAGGTACTCCTGGGTGGCTCAGTGGTTAAGCCTCTGCCTTCAGCTCAGTTCATGATCTCAGGGTCCTTGGATTGAGTCCCACAACTGGCTCCTTGCTCCTGGGATTGCCTGCTTCTCCTTCTGCCTGGTGCTCCCCTTCTTGTGCTTTCTCTAATAAATAAAATCCTTAAAAACTATTTATGAAAGTTTGTTTTAAAAAATTGGTTTGGCTATTGACAATTACACCGAGCAAGACAGCTAGAAGAATGCCACTGCTAGAAAAAAAATATGTTTCTAAAATCTGCATAACTCTAACTATATAGGTGTCTACCAAGATATAAACTATACACGTATGTACGTAAAGGTAATGCACAGAGAGAATCCCATGGGAAGAAATCGCATTGCTAGGTCAGTCTGGCAGAGTGAGGCTGTTTCCACATTCTCTGCAACATTTGCCTACTCTGCTTTGCTGATGTCCACAGAAATTGTTGCAGCGTTTACAAATAAATTTTCAAGTATTGAACAAAAGCGGTGCAAAATACAACGAGGTCCAAGTGTTCTTAACAAAATAGGGTATTTTTCTTTTCTTTCTTCTTTTTTTTTAATAGGGTATTTTTCAAAATGCAGTGCTGAATTGGGCTTTATTTCCTTTTAAAATTGCACCTCCCCGTGCTTCACTCTCTCTCCCCTTCCCTTCACTAGGAGAATATAAGAGGTGCAGAATGTTTTCTGAATTTGGAGAAATTTAGACAAATTGCTCAGATCCCTCCAAGGTGACCCTGTATGCCTACTGGTATCCTGGTTTGCCTCAGACGTTTTTGTTGTTGTTGTTGCTGTTTGTTTTTTGTTTTTTCCTGTTGTCTGGGTGCAATCACTCTTTTTCTCTCAGAAGTCTTGTTTTGGATGGTAAACGGCAGGGTCCTCTATCTATAGGAAAGGGAAAACCTTGCATGTATTAGTGTATCTGGGTTTGAGAGTATTAGTGTATGGGGGTTAGGGTGTACTCAGAGGTCCAGAGGGAGGTTTAGGGGGTAACTTTGGAGTTTGGATAGCATCCTGGCCTTCTAAGCTGACAGGAATCTCTCCTGGGCAGGCTGCAGGGTCACCTGGACATCCCGAGTCAGGGCACTGGCCAATGGGTTGGATGCCTTGGCTATGACTCCTTCCTCCAGCACGTCCTCATGGGCCTTCCCAACACTCCAGTCCACACTTGGAGCTAGCACAACCCTCAGGGGTTGCGTGGGCTGCCCCAGGGTGTGCTGGAGACGCCAGGACAGCTTGGCTCTGGCTCGGCCTGGGGGTGCCCGCAGAGCTTTGCAGAGATGTTCACATCCCTTCACATCCCACGCACCGATAAACACGTCCACAGTAAAAACCCGGCCATTTAAAGCATTCAATTGATTTTCTAATCTTGGCTGGAGCTGCTGTATTCCTCAGTAACTGAGTCCCGGACAAGAAATCCCAAACTAACACATCCCGTAGTAGCAGAAATGATCTCCTAACCAACAGGCCCCGGGCCAGCTTCATCCAGGAGACCCTGTTCCCTGCTGCAAGGACAAATTCGTGTCTTGTGAGATCCACGCTGGCCTCCCCCAAATTGAGCGTTCGCTCAATATTCTGTCCTGGTCTGGAAGCAAAGGTTTGCTATGAGGGGCCCTAGTATCCTTTTTCAGGATAGTTTTCAGACGACTTAAGGAAACTTGTGCAGGGTTCTGCCCACTGGCCTGGCTGGAAGTGGGGGGGACGGTGGTTGCTTGCGGGGGAGGGTCTCCTAGTGTCTGTGGTTTGCGACTGGGGTGACCTCGCCCTGGAAAATTAAGCCTGGAATCTCTTGCTTTCAGGTCCCATAGCTTGTGTGGATTTTACAAAATCATCATCGTTATACTGTAATCTTAAGAGCTAGTTCTGCATTTTAAGCTAAAAAGCAAGAAAGGAGGGTTAAGAAGTAATCACTTTTCTTTTTTTTATTTTTACTTTTTTTTTTAAAGCGTCCCCGCCGCCGCGAGCTCCAGGCAGCCCCGCAGGGGTAGACACCGCCTGGGGACCGGTGGAGGGGCCCCGCTGTGACTTTCCATTGTTCGGGAGGCCCGCGCCCGCCGCGCGGCCCGGGCTGAGTCATTGTAAATTCTTCTCTTTGTGATTGCTCTCCGTGAGCGCGCAGAGATGGTTGCTCCAATTGTCATCGTCTTTGCTCGGACGGAAGAAATCTCGTCTCTGAGAATTCTGATTCACGAGTCAGCGAAAACCTGAGTCAAAGCCAAGTTTCCGGAGCGCTCGGAATATGGGCTCCACCCTGATGGGAAGGGCCCACGGCTCGGGTCCGGCAGCCAAGTGGCTGCGAGGGGGAGGGTGTCTCCGGTGTCCGCCGCGAGAGGATCCGCGCGCCGGGCGTGGGCGGCGAGACCGCGGCGCCTGCCAGGCTTTTGAAGAAGGAGTATGAGTGTGTGTATGTGCACTCCGAGCCTCTGTTCTTTGAAACAGGATTTCTTAGAAATATAAAATTCTTACGGTGAAAATGGTAGACCTTATCCTGGAGGGGGGGAGTGGAGAGCCCAGCAGAACTCAGTGGCGTCGTCCACAGCGTCTGGCCAAGTAAATATGGGTCATTTGGCATGGCCTGTGGCCTGACGTGAATATCAACAAGGGCCACTTTGTAGGCCACGGAAATCACTTTATGCCCAGGCTGAGGTGTGAAGTTTGAAGGGTGATGAAGCCGGGGGCAGGGCACTCCAGCGGGTGCCGGAGACCGCGGGTTTCGTGTTGAAAAGCCAGGGGAACAGGAATTTCCAGCTGACCCCTGAGCGGTTTTTTGTTTCGTTCTTTTTTTTTTTTTTTTAATAATTGTTTTCTCATTGAAAAAAATAGACTTTTCAAAAACTTAAATAAAAAAGCTCAAAAGAGAAAAGAAATTTAAATTGCCCATTATCCCACTCTCCAGAAATAATTATTGTTATCATTGTGGTGTATGTGTTCAAGTCTTTTTTTCTTCCTTTGCATATTTTATTTAAATAAAAATGGAATCACTAAACTCAGGAAAGTTGAAAACATATGCCCACGCAAAAGCACCTATATGTGAATGCTCATAGAAGCATTATTCTAACTGCCAAAAACCAGAAACAATCCAAAATATGTTCATCAACCAGTGAATGAATAGACAAGAAGTGGTATATCCATTTAAGGGAATATTATTTGGGAATAAAAAGAATAAAGTGCTGATACACACTGAAACAGAGATGAACTTTGAAAACATGCTAAAAAAGAAGCCAGACACACAGACCACGTTGTGTGATTCCATCTATACGAAATGTCCAGAATAGTCATATTTATAGAGACTGAGAGTAGATCAGTGGTTGGCAGGGGCTGGAAGGTAGGGGGACATGGGGAATGACAGCTAATGTACACTGAGCTAATGTATACTGAGGCGATGCAATGTTCTGGAGTTGGATATGGGACAGTGGCACGACTCTGTGAATACACTAAAAACTACTGAATTGTACACTTAAAAAACATTTTATTTATTCATTTGAGAGAGAGAGAGAGTGAGAGAGAGCACAAGTCGAGGAGGAACAGAGAGGGAGGGAGAGGCAGACTCTGCTGAGCAGGGAGCCCCATCATGACCTGAGCTGAAGGCAGATGCTTAACCATCTGAGCCATCCATGTGTTTTGAATTGTACACTTTTATTTATTCATTTTTAAAATTTCTTTTGACACAACACTATTTTTTTTTTAAAGATTTTTATTTATTTTTCAGAGAGAGCGAGAAGAAGCAGGGGGAGCAACAGGCAGAGCAGGCAGAGGGAGAAGCAGACACCCAGGCAGAGACAACTGACTGAGCCACACAGGCGCCCCTGTACACTTTTTTTTTTTTTTTTTTTTTTAAGATTTCATCTATTTATTTGAGAGAGAGAGAGAGAGATCATGAGAGGGAAGAGATCAGAAGGAGAAGCCGATTCCCCGCCCAGCAGGGGGCCCGATGTGGGACTTGATGTGGGACAGGATCCTGGGACTCTAGGATCATGACCCAAGCTGAAGGCAGTTGCTTAACCAACTGAGCCACCCAGGTGCCCCTATTCCTGTACACTTTTAAAATGATGAATTTCTGTTGGGAAAAAAAAAAAAAAAAACCTGTCTTGAAAAATTAACCTAGGGACGCCTGGATGGCTCGGTTGATTAAGCATCCGCCTTCAGCTCAGTTCATGATCCCAGGGTCCTGGGATCAAGTCCCACATCCGCCTCCTTCCTCCTCGGGGAGCCTGCTTCTCCCTCTGCTTGTTTTGCCTGCAGCTCTCTGTGCTTCTGCTTTCTCTCGATCTGACAAATAAATAAAATAAAATCTAAAAAAAAAATTAACCTAAAATGTAATTGTGCTGTACCTGGTAATATATTATCAATATTTCTCTAATATTCCCAATAACTGCCCTTCTGTGATTTTTGTTTGTTTGTTTGTTTTGTTTTTAGTAATCTCTACACCCAATGTGGGACTCACACTCAAAATCCCAAGATCAGGGGCGCCTGGGTGGCTCAGTGGGTTAAGCCTCTGCCTTCCGCTTGGTTCATGATCTGAGTCCTGGGATCCAGCCCTGCATTGGGCTCTCTGCTCAGCAGGGAGCCTGCTTCCCACCCCACCCCCCTCTGTCTGCCTCTCTGCCTGCTTGTGATCTCTCTGTCAAATAAGTAAATAAAACAAACAAACAAACAAAAAAACAAAACCCAAGATCAAGAGTTGCATGCCCTTCTGAATGAGCCAGCCAGCTACCCCTGACACTTTTTCTTTTAGTTACCAAAGTGATGCACATTCATTGTAAAAAAAAAAAAAAAAAAAAAAAAAAAAAGAATAATGAAGAAGAGTCACAATTAGAAAGTTAGAAAGTGTAGTATTTCTTCCTCTGCCCATCATTGACACTTTCAGAGTACTGTTTAAAAATTGCTTTTATGATGGGTGCCTGGGTGGTTCAGTTGGTTAAGCGACTGCCTTCAGCTCAGGTCATGATCCTGGAGTCCCAGATCAAGTCCTGCATCAGGCTCCCTGCTTAGCAGGGAGTCTGATTCTCCCTTTGACCCTCCCCCAACTCATGCTCTCTCTCTCTGCCTCTCAAATAAATAAATAACATCTTTAAAAAACACTACTTTTATCTCATTCTCTCCTGTTCGTAGATGTTTATCTTCAGGACAACCCCACTTTCTTGTTTTAATTTTCCCCTTCCCCTCATCTCTACTCTCATGCTCCTTCCCTGCACTGCCAACCACTCAAATGTGTATACTGTATGATCTCTCTCTTTCTCTCTTTTTTTAAAGATTTTATTCATTTATTTGACAGCGCGCGCGCGGGCGAGAGAGAAAGCACAAGCAAGGGGAGTGGGCGAGGGAGAAGCAGACCTTCTGCCAAGCCGGGAGCCTGACTCGGGGCTCAATTAATCCCAGGACCCTGGGATCATGACATGAGCCAAAGGCAAACGCTTAATGACTGAGCCACCCAGGCGCCCCGTACTGCGTGTCCTTAATTATGCAAGTATCCTTGCACAATACCACATTTTTTGTATAGGTTTTTAACTTTTGGAAGTCATATAGTGCTGTAAGTCTTCTTACTCAACACTTTTCGAGGTCTCAGCATGTTCCCGAGTGCTCTTATGTCATGGTAGATATCCACCACATTTAACTTACGTTTCCCTACTGAGGGACATCTACATTGCCTCCAACTCCATCACAATAAATAGTGGTATATTTGCTCCCTTAAATATGAGCAAGAATCATTCTTTGACATATACCCAGGTGTGGGGCATTGCATGGGCTCAAAGGACATATTCTCATGCAAGTACAAACATTTCTCTTTCTGGAACACTTATTCCAGTTTATATTCTCTCTGCTCTCCTTATGGACAAGAATTTTCATCTTCCCACATCCTTTGCTAACACCTGGTAGCATCAAACTTTCTAATTTTTGCCAATCTGGTGGTTCTAAAGTAGTCTCTCGTTATAGTTTTTGTTTACATTTCTGTTTGTTTCTATTAATTAGTAGGGTGTTTGATCATCTCTCCGTGTACTTGTTTGACATCTAGTCCTCTGTTAAGTGAGTCATCTATTCGTTATTTGCTCATTTTTCTCTTGGGTTTTCTGACTTTTTCTTGCTGAACTGCAGGAGCTCTTTAAATATTTTAGATAGTAATCTCTTGTACTGACAAGATGTTGCAATCTCTCCTCTGGTCTGTCATCCATTTACTTTGGTTTCTTCTGATGAACACAGGTATTTAGTATTGTGAAATCCATCTAATTTTGGCCCTATTTCTAGTCTCTAAAGATATTTTCTATTTTTTTTCTATTTAGCTCCTAATTTTACATTGCTACTATTAACAAACCTTTTCTGTGTATTTATCAACACATACATAATTTGTTTGGTAACAAAAATAGGATAAAACAATGTATATAGTTAGGTAACTCTTTTTCATCCCCCAATAAAACGTATGGACTGTCTTCTATCTTTCCTTTTTTTTCTTTAAGATTTTATTTCTTTATTTGACAGAGAGAAAGAGGGAGAGAACACAAGCAGGGAGAGCAGGAGACAGAGGGAGAGGGAGAAGCAGCCTTCCCCGCTGAGCAGGGAGCCCAACGCAGGGCTCAATCCCAGGATCCTGGGATCATGACCTGAGCCCAAGGCAGACGCTCAACTGACTGAGCCACCCCGGTGTCCCTCTTCTATATTTCCATTCAGATTTTTCTCACTTTTTAATGTCTGTGTAGTATTCTCTTCTATGAACATACCATTACTTATTTAAGGAAGTTCTTATCAATGGAAAATTGACAGTATTAGAAAAAGTGCTTAGTGCTTATTCAAGTAATTTTTAGGCTAGATAACCCTAAGTAGAATTGCCAGTTCAATGAATTTATTTAATTTTGACTTACAAATTATATTACAAAAATGTTGTAAGGTTTTTTACGCCCAGCAACAGTGTTCAAACATGATTTCTCATAGCGAGAGCATAGCATAGGATAAAAAGAGAGTCAGCTATGACATCAGAGAAACCTGGTTTGAATCTTATCTCTGCCACTCAGCTGTGTGACTTTCTCGGTCTCCTCATCTGTAAATGGTGTCTCTGATGCATTCCCGGTAGGGCTGAGGGGAGGGTTCAGTCAACGTCAAATGTAGAGCCCTCATATAGTACCAGACACTAATTCTCTACTCTGGGAAACTTATAAATATTGTTATAATATTATGACATGAAAGGTTTCTATACCCAGTTTTGAACATGGCTTCGCTTTTTCCTCAGGTAATTTAGTTTTTATTCAGTTGGCAGTCTCAGTCCTGCTTCAATCCATTCCACCCTCTTCTTCTTTCCAATCTCCTCAGACTTCAGTGGATGAAAGGGAACTCAGAAAATTTAGTAAAATGCACCTCCTGTCTGTCCACTCCGCTGGCCAGTCTAAACCCGGTGAGAGAAAATAGCCATTGTTCCTCATTAGCTTCTTTAAGTTCCGTTTTATCGTGTGGGTCAAAACTCAAGGGCAGAAAGAAGAGCTGGTGTCTGAGAGACTTTCCCAAAAAGAACAGAGGCCTGGGGCAGGGGCAATGGCTCTGCAGCTAACATTCTTGCCAACAGCAAAGACTAAAAATGGGTGATGGTTAGAGCCGTCCCTGGGAGGAGAGCCTGTCACAGAAGCAGGAAGTGAGGACAGTGTGGGAGGGACGTATAGAAAATACAAGGTAGATTTTGGGACTTATTTCTCTCTCCTGCATTCTGGACTTTCACTTCCCAATGGGAACAGAGATCCCCCCCCCAGTTCTAGCTTCCCGTCCTGTAATTGGAAACAGCAAGGTTTATGGAACCAAGACTGGAGTATCAACAGCTCTTCTGGAGGGAACCTCCTCCTCAGCAACAGCCCAGGATGGGAGTGCTGGTCTGTTGCACTATACCAGTGTCCTAGTCATTGCAAACTTCAAACTAGCATGTCAGTAGAAATCATGAATTCAGTGTTTCCACAGAAGCAACTGGATTGTGTCCTGGCACAATTATAGGAAACACTGAGAAAATTCACAGAACAAACTTAGAATAATGAAATATTACCAAATATCATCCATGGAGTGAAGATAATGATACAACAGGTTCCCAGCTGGAGTCTTGCTGAGCCAGAGCTAATTTTACAACTAGAAGATGGTAAAAATCTTTTTTTTTTTAATTTTAAATTTTAAATTTTCTATAAACATATAATATATTTTTATCCCCAGGGGTACAGGTCTGTGAATCGCCAGGTTTACACACTTCACAGCACTCACCAAAGCACATACCCTCCCCAATGTCCATAACCCCACCCCCCTTCTCCCAACCCCCCTCCCCCCAGCAACTCTCAGTTTGTTTTGTGAGATTGTCACTTACTGTTTGTCTCCCGAGAAGTTAAAAATCTTAAGTGTGCCTTTATGCACAAGGCTGCTTAGAGGATCTTTTCAATTAATAAGAGACAACTTTGGGGGTGCCTGGGTGGCTCACTCGGTTAGGCGTCCAACTCTTGATTTCCGTTCAGGTCATGATCTCAGGGTTGTGAGATGGAACCCCATGTTGGGCTCTGTGCTGGGCTTGGAGCCTCTTTGAGATTCTCTCTCTCCCTCTGCTCCTCTCCACTTGTGCTCTCTCTCTAAAAAAAGAAAAGAAAAGAAAAAAAGAACAGTTTTGTCTTTCAAATAATAATTTGATTCCGTGCTAGAAAGAGATATTAAGGAATTTTTTTTGGCCTACTGTAATGATTAAAGCCAGTGAGCTGGGGCAGTTGAGTGGCTCAGTCATTGAGCTTCTGCCTTCGGCTCAGGTCATGATCTGGGGGTCCTGGGATAGAGCCCCATATCCGGATCCCTGCTCAGGGGGAAGTCTGCTTCTCCCTCTCCCACTCCCTCTGCTTGTATTCCCTCTCTTGCTGTCTCTCTTTCTCTCTCTCAAATATATACATACATAAAATCTTAATAAATAAATAAATAATTAAAGCCAGTGGGCTTATTTGGTTTTAGTTGGCATTGGGAGGCTGAGTCCCTCAGGGCCAAAGATCTCTCCTTTAACAGTCAGAGAACAAGTCTCTGTTCCCAGCTTTAAACAGGTCTTATCCCTGCCTTTGCCAGGTGGTTGTATAAAGTGAGGGGAGCTGTGTGCCAATGCTGTACAAACGCTCTTGCCCGTCTGTGGCGCTCTGTATTGGGTAAGGATCACAAAGACAACCTTGTGAATGCCCCGGGATCAACTTCCTGCCTCGGATGGCGAAACGATTCAAAGCACTGCAGACATCTGAAAGAGCTTCTTGGTGTAGAAAAAAGAAAAGAAAAGAAAAGAAAAAAGGGCATTATAGCAGATACTGTGTAGGTAATTTATCCAATGTGCACACTGGACTTTCCGGTCACCACATCCCCGATCCTTCACCCAGAACGGTTCTTGAGCGTGAAAAAGACCAGACCGTTCCATCCAGATCACCTTCAATCTCAAGTTCCAGACTGTGGCGTGAGTGTGAAGTCGTTACAGTGCTCACAACCGGGGCTGTTGGTGGTGAGAAATGCAGGGCCCCACAGGAAGACGGGGGTCAGTATGCACCCTTGATGCTGGGAGGCCAGAACTTTTTTGAAAAGCTTGCTTCCGCCCCAAAGAGAAGTTCAAGAAAAGCTTTAAGGCGACGTGTCGAGGGTAGGGCTCCCCCTGCCTGCCGCAGTGCAGCCTCTCCTGGCTTGAAGGCCTTTGAGGGGAAGCAGGGTTCTGCAAGAATGGCTTCTCGCTCTACCAGCACCGACCGCCAGTGACGTGGAGCTTCTGAGTTTCCTCCTCCTCCAACATCAAGATAAAGTGAAAGTAAACAGGCGCTTGGAAAAGTACTAGTGTTTTTCCTCATCAGAGCACACGAAAAAGAGTGGCAGAGAGTTTGTTACATGCCATTTGTTTTCTGCATGGGTGTCCTCACAGCTTTCCAGAGCAGGAGCTTCTAGAAAGTGCTTTCTGTATTACTCAATCTTTAGAGCACAAACTTACATTTGGCTTTTCTGCTTCTGGTTGCTCTAAAAGGCAGAGGCGTCTGAAAGGGCTTTGTGATCCGTCTTCATTTACATTTCTATGAGAGAGATAAGGTATTCTTTCACTGAAATTAGACATTTATCCCAGTTTATTCATCTGAGGCAGTAACCGGTGCTTTTCCAGAGGGGAACCGGGCCACTTCCTCTGGTGCTCTTCCTGCCTTCTCGACACCCTTATCGATATTTTCCTGTTCAGGGAATTTTATTTAGGACAGTGATAAACTTCTCTTGGGAGAGGAGATTCCTGACTTTGCACCAGGGTCTAAATTCAAACATCTCCATTTCTGATATTTTGAAAATGAAACACAGGCTGCAGCAGGAGGGACCTGACGGTGCTTAATACAGACCTGAGGACTTCATTTCTTTCCTAACTCTGATTCTCAAGATTGGCTGGCTCACTCATTCCCGCTGGATTTGATTGTTGGGTTGATAATGACGTTTTTACATGGAAGGTGTCAAAGGCTAGAACCTATGAAGAAAACTGTTTGATAAGTTAGAATGTGAGGGAGTGGGAGAGGGAGAAGCAGACTTCCCCCTGAGCAGGGATCCGGATATGGGGCTCGATCCCAGGACCCCCAGATCATGACCTGAGGGAAGGGATGAGGGAAGGGATTTGCTTTTTTTTACTGTTGTACCTCAGGTGCAAAGAACAGAGCCTGGCTCATAATGAATGCTCAATAAATATTTGTTGCATTAACTGGGTAAGTATTTTGCTTATCTAGAACTAAGCTATTCTCAAATACAAAACCATTTACCGATGACTGCCAGTTATACATACTTTGAGGCTAGCATATCATTTCTTCATTAAAAAGTATTGCTGTTGGCACATTCATTTAATTTTTTTTTTTTTTGAGAAAAGAACAACACAAGAGATGAAAAATTCAATGTGTAGTCCGTTTAACCAAAGGATGATTTACTAAATATTTTTTAAGCAAGTAAAATATTGAGACAAAGTATATATTGTTATGAGGGAGACCATGCTGAGATGAATCAAATGTACCTCCCCCTCAAGATACTTTCGATGAATGTAATAGGGAGATTAGCCACAAACACATTCATACATATTATAAAGAAAAGGCCATGGAGAAGAAAGCAGTCCAGGGAGTCTGCCAGAGCTCCGGGAAGGCCGGCAGGGAATGAAAGGACTGTGTGAAATGCATATCTGTATCCTTATTGCCTAGCAAAAAGGAGATATTCTTGTTGAATGAATGAATGAATGAATGATCTTTTCCTGAGATTAAAATAAAAAAAAAAAAACCCTGAAGATAAATAATATGATGTTTCAGTGGATCTGAGGAATAGCTCACATCTAGATCAGGGAGATTGGAAGAAGTCAAGGGTCATGAAGGAGGTGGGGATGAAGAGTGACTTTCCAGGTCCAATGGATTTGGTAAAGGTGTGGAGGGGAGGGACAATGTAGAGCACACTGGGGAAGAGTTTAGTAGCCAGATGTACCTTGGACAAAGTGTGGGGTGTGAGGGTGGAGTAGGTGGAGGGAGTAGGGCAGGCTGCTGGGTAGGCAATGGGAAGCCAGGGGACTCACCCAGGGGGAGCATCCTGATCAGGGTGAGGAGGTGTGTGGAGACCAATAACCCAGCACAAGTGGGAAATTGGACAGAAGATCAGACTCCAGGCAGTGAGACCATTTAACTTTTCTATTCCAGGTGGAAATAGAAGTCAGAGAGATCTTACTTAGAAGATGGGAGAGTGATTAAAAAAAAAAAAAATTCTAGAGACTTGAAAAACTGGAATGGAAAAGACAGGTGGTTAATTCTACACGGTGTTGGGGGTGGGGTGGAGGTGGACGGAGGAGGAATGAAAAATGAGTCCAGCCCCAAGCCGAAGTGACTGGGGAAACGGAGCTCCTAGCAAGAGTAAGAAAAGTGGCGGGAACAGCAGGTTTTATTGGGGGTGGAGGTGGAGGTGAAGGAGAGAGGTTGGATTTAAAGTCCCAAGTGTGGAGAAGATAACCAGATGGGGATGTCCAGTGGGCAGCTGAAAACCTGGTGGTGATTACGCAGTAGCTTGAGCAACAGGTGTTTGTTTATTTAAATGATGCTTTAAACAGTCACATTGCCACATGTAGTAAGGTGAAAATTAATTCTCCTTCCTACCCCTGGTTGCCTGTTTTTCTCTCTCCAGGCCACCACTCTTTCTGGTTTCTTGAATATCATGGTAGAGATACTCTGTATGTATTTGTGGTTTTATGTCCCCAGAAGAATTTCATACTTTTGTTTTTAAAGGTTAGAGAAGACTTGAGTGTCTTCGAGACAGGTGGAAAAGAACAAGAAGAAAGGTGGAGATTGAAGAAGCGAATTACAGAGGAATTACTAAGTAAAGAGCTTAGAGCAGGAGAGGGTGTAGGTCTGTGGTTTAGGCATATGTAGTGTAGTATATGGTGTAGGCATATGCTTCGGGGAGAAGAGCGGGCCCTCTGCAAAGCTAGGAAGGGCAGGCTGATGGCAACAGAGATTCCTCATGCTATCTCCCTTAGATGGCCCGAGTGTCCTTGGCCTGGTGGTGGCACAGAGAGGGACCCGGGGAGATAGCCTGGTGGCTTGAGGAGGATGGCAGAGATGTCACATAGCCAATCAAGATACTAGAGATAACCATAGGACTGTCAGATCCAAAAACCAATCCAAAAATGTTTATTGTGATGATTTATAAAAGAAATATCACCATAGCAATGTAAAGCTATTTACAGATTTAAAAATAAATTTACAGAAATATATCCACATCATATTACATGAATCAGTTTTACTTAAAATGTTACAGGTAGTGTTGAACAAACATAGAAAAACATAAATCAAGTTCTAAATCACATAAATGCCCTCCAAGCATGCTCAAGAGCCGCTGGAAAGTGGTTCGGAGGAAAAACTGGAAAATAGTATTTTAGCAACCGGAAGTAAGGATGATTCCACTACTGGTTGTAGGTGATGGGGCCAAATAAAAGTCACTTCAATTTTCAACTGAAACCAGAAGGTTACATGTAGACAAATGGGAAAAAAAAAAGTGTTTTAAGAAAATTTTTTTACTTATTCTGGCGAAGCCCAGAGAACACAGAGAGTTGGAAATTTATGTTCTAATCCACGTGAATGTTGTTTTAATAAAGGATAATTTTATTTGTGGCTAATTGGGCATCACACCATTCTCTTGAAGGTTACATGCCAATCAATGTTCCAGTTTGGGGGTGGGGGGGAGGGAAAGTGTGAGGATTTGTATGGAGACCGTGGAGGTGCCTCTTGCTGCCCGGGGGCCTGCTCGAATCTTCCTCGACACATTAACAACGCCTAGGGGAAGAACACCATCTGAAGACTTGGCGCTGACCCTGGCCTTGGATGCCGCCTCTGATAAATGCTGGGCATCGTCCCTGAAGTCAGGGAGGGAATGCTTGGCAGCTGCCTGGGCATGCTTCCCTTCGTGTGGTTGCCAAGCCAGATTATACCGTGGCTGGCAGCTCTGTGGAGATGCTATCGTTTGAGACCTAAGTGTCAGGGGCTGTGGTCAACAAATAATTTATATGAGGAAAGTAGTAAAAAACAAGTGTTTACCAAGACCTGAGAATTATTATGTAGTTTAATTAAGCAAAGGTATAGAGGGGTCCATTCAACTCATTCCTTCAAGGATGCCCCTTAAAAATCAATAGAACTTCCCTACTTTATGTTGCCTGATTTATAGCCAGATATATGACCCTCAAGTGTAAGTTACAGGATACATGTTATTAATGATTAAAAATAGTGAATTTTACTAATCTGGCAACTTGTGACATTTCATGATTACAAGCCTTAAAAATTTCATCCAGTTTTTTCTTATATAGACTGCATACACATTTAAAATATCAAAGGCACTTTTAGGTTACATGATAAACAAAAATACTTCAATAGAGACAGGATTATTTATTGGTTCCTTCAGTTTCTGTGTCCATGTCGATCGTCGAGAGCCCAGTTTTGCACTTCACCTTTGGCAAATAGCGAGAAGAAAATGGCACCAAACACATTGATAGCAGCAGCGATGTAGAAAACTGTTTGCCATTCTCTAATAGTGTTCTACAGGGAGAAAGAGAAACATGCACATGAAAAAAATTTTGTTTATAGTCAGCTTTATAGAAAAGGTGGGATCACAAGACTGTTACAACAAGTCTCATGATGAAAACAACCCAAGCTCCCTCCACAGTGAAACTGTGATATATTTGCTCAGTGGAATACTATACAGCAACTAAAATGAATGAGCTACAACAGCGTAGATGCAGCTCACTAACGAAATGTTACACAGAAGCCAGACACAAAAGAGTACATATTAAATGACTGCATTTTTTATCAAACTCAATTATATAAAAGTTCAAAATTACACAAAACTAATTCATAGTGTTAAAAGTAGGAATAGGGGCTCCTCTTGGTAGGGTAAAAGGGGAATGTCAGCCAGGAGCACCCAGAGGCTTTGCGAGAGAGATAACGTCCCGTTTCTTGACAGGTGTTGGTTACATGAGTGTGTGAACATTCATCCAGCTGTATACTTAGGATCTGTGTATTTCTACTCCAACATTTACTCAAAGTTCACTCAGATTTACTCAAAATAAAACATGGCATGGCTTTCAGCGATGTGGTACTAGGAAAGCTGTATGCTTGCCCATCATTTCCCTAGTTCTTAGGTGGGAGATATAAGCCAGATCAAGAAAGGATGAGTTAAGATGGGCTTTGAATTTCAAGTTTGAGGCCCAGCACAGAGAACTCCTGATGGACCCACAAAACAGGACATGGATGAGATCTGCCAGTTAAGCGATCAGCAAAACACAATTGTTTAGCGTATAATATAGTGGTATAAAAACATCAGGCAGTTAGCTAATTTCTGGGTCATGTGACTAACTTAAACAACCATTTTTTGGATTTTGCAATGTCAGTCTAACCAGAATGCTACATCTGCAGCATGAAGAAAAGAAAAAGCAAGCAGGGGAACTGGCAATGAGGGAGAAAAAGGAAAGGCACTAGGAAGCTAGTATGAGGTCATTCTTTTAGGAAAAAAGGAAAATCATGGAGAAAGACAGCACTCTGTTATGCTGATCAGAGATTCATGTATTTTGGTAAAAAAAAAAAAAAACTTAGAAATCCATCTTAAATTTTAGTAACTGTTTAGATATGCTAACAATATGTTACTTATTTGTACTTGGCTCATTCTGCAAAGTTTCTGAGGCAGTGCAATAATTTTCAATTGTGAGCAATTACAATTGTAAAGGCAAGTATGTGTTTCTCCTTTTTTTTTTTTTTTTAAAGATTTTATTTATTTTGAGAGAGAAAGAGAGTGTGTGTGTGCATACATGCAGAGGGAGGAACAGAGGGAGTAAGAGAATCCCAAGCAGACCCCACACTGAGCACAGAGCCAGATGCAGGGTTCTATCCCACCACCCCGAGGATCATGACTTGAGCTGAAATCAAGAATCTGATGCTTGGGGCGCTTGGGTGGCTCAGTTGTTAGGCATCTGCCTTTGGCTCAGGTAATGATCCCTGAGTCCTGAGATCAAGCCCTGCATCGAGCTCTGCATTAAGCCCCGCATTGAGCCCGGCATCAGGCTCCCTGCTCTGTGAGAAGCCTGCTTCTCCATCTCCCACTCCCCCTGCTTGAGTTCCTTCTCTTGCTGTGTCTCTCTCTGTCAAAAAATAAATAAATAAAATATTTTTTAAAAAGTCTGATGCTCAACAGACTCAGCCACTCAGGGACCCCTGTGTTCTCCTTAAAAAAAAAAAAATCCTTTTAATAACATTAAACAAATGCTATGATAGCCTATCCAAATCCAGTTCAGTTCCCACTTTATAAACATTCAAGACTGAGGAATCCAGGTATTCTTAGCAGAAATACCATGATTATCCATAATAAATGAAATTAATACATGGTAGTACGTTGACTTAGGTTCCTGTGTTGCCACAGTGCTCCGCAGAGATAAGGTTAAACATTTCTGACATGTCCATACGGAGACAAAGAATTCTAGGGGGGGGAAAAAATCACAACTTTCCCAACATTCGTTTCTATTAAGTGAGAGAACATAGTAACAAGGAGGCTTGGGTTCATTCAAGTAAGGAATCAGAAATGGTGGGAGCAGGGGTGCCTGGGTGGCTCAGTCTGCCAAGCGACTGACTTTTGATTTTGGCTCAGGTCATGATCTCAGGGTCCTGGGATAAACCCTCACATTAGGCTTCCCACTCAATGGGGAGTCTGCTTGTCTCCTTCTGCCCCTTCTGTCTCCTTCCGCCTGCACAAAGGAACAAACTCTCTTAAATAAATAAATCTTGAAATGAATGAATGAATGAATGAATGAGTGGTTGGAGCAGAGAAGAAATAGGAACACTCATTGTGGTGAACACATACACATCTGAAATCAGTATATTTAGTAATAAGAAAGGTGGTAAGCATATTCTGAAATTCTTAAGGATTAGGTGGTGTTAATCTGATCACAGAGACAAAGAGAAAATTAAGTCTCTTAGAGCTTTAAGTCAGCCACTTAAAAAATATATTTCAACAGGCTTTAGATTTTTTTAAACAGAAATTTTGAGTCAGAGGTCTTTTATTTTTCTTTCTTATACACTGTGAGCCACTGGTACAGTGCTGAATCTCTGCTGACTGATGTGGCACCACGCTGCCTCCCCGCTGGAGGTGAGACCACCCCAGGGCCCTCTGCATTTCGGAGGCTCAGTGCCCTTCCCACACCTTGCTCACTTCTCCAGGGCTCCTTCCCCGCAAATTGTGTGCGCTCTCCCCTGTGCCCACCGCACCCTGCACACTTTTTTTTCCCCTGCGGCATTCGTCACTGTACTTTAGCTATTTGATTATGTGCCATCCCTAAATGAGGATTTTCACAAGTGCAGAAGCTTGTCATTTTGGCTTTGGATCCTCAGTACCTGCTATATTAATAGTCACTCATGAAATGCCTGTAGAATCCGTGTTTGACCATTTCAGGGCTCGCTAACTCATAAGGCAGCCCTTTCCACAGAGTAGACAGCTTTTAACAGAATTTTCCTATTGTGTCCTCATTACTTCTCTTCACCTATCTTTGTGGAACTGCCAAGAATAAGTCACCATCTCTTGTGTGGTCGTCCTTCAAGATGTGAAGACACATGCCATGTCTTCTCAAGTCTTCTGCTCCTCTCAGTGGTGATCACTTCCCTAGTTCCTTACTCATTCCCACGTGACTTCCCGATACCTCACCTTTGTGGATCCACTTCTTGAATAACTTTCCATTGCCAGTTTTGATTTGTTCAAACCAAAGATACAAGTTACTTACCTTGTAAAATATCACCACTTTTAAGTACTTGTGTGGTGTGAGCTACAACAGCTTTGTTGAACTTAGTTCTGTTGTTTTGTCTAAAAACCAAGGGGTGTTCTTGGAAAATATATTTTCCTGTCCAGTATGGCACTTACCTTTTTGCTGATGTAAAGAGTTGCACAAGAATAAACATTCAGAATTTTACTCTCAATTAAAATATACTCAAATTTGGGGTGCCTGGGTGGCTCAGTGGGTTAAAGCCTCTGCCTTCAGCTCAGGTCATGATCTCAGGGTCCTGGGATGGAGCCCCGCATCCGGCTCTCTGCTCAGCCTACTTCCCCTCCCCTCCCTCTGTCTGCCTACTGGTGATCTCTGTCTGTCAAATAAAAAAATAAAATGTTAAAAAATATATATATACTCAAATTTTGACAGATGTGCAGACTCAAGTGAATTGTGTAGACGTTTGCGTATATAAGCAAATTATCTACTTACATCAGGGGTCAGACTTTTAGCAATGACAGGCCCAGCCATTCCTGGAATAGTGGCAAATGTATTTGTGATGCCCAGCAGGATACCAGCATACCTGCAGAAAACATTTTCATAGAGATTACTGTGTTACACATTGAAGTAGCTTCTTTCAACAGATAGCTGTACTACTTTCAGAACAGTTTATATTTTTGTGAATTTTCATGTTTAAAAGAAATGTCTTACCAAGCTGGACTGAATATATTTAGCTGGTGAAAAACTTGCATTTCAATAGTTAATAAGCATTCTAATATTACATAGGGGAACGCCACCACTGAAATGAAAATCCTCTTTATAGTGATTTAGAAAAGTGTTGAGATTGATTTTCGTACAGGGTACAGTACTGTGTTAGACAGGAAGTTTGATGTATCTTAAGATTCTTTAGTTTTTTTAAAAAAAGGAATAATTTATTTCCTGATTACAAAATCTATTTCATTGTTGAAAATAAAAAAAAATTTAAGAAAATAAAATTACCTTTGAGAAAATTGATATTAATACTTTGGTAAATATTTTAATTATTTTTATTTATATGTATATATTTCTAATATACTATTATGAAATGAAATAATATTGAACATAGCAATTTCCGATTTACTTATTCCACTTATCACGTATATGCGTATAGCTAAGTCGTTGCATACTTCCCAGAGGTAGACAAGTTTGGTATACATTGTATGGGTGTATATATAACAAAAAATGCATTTTTAATAACTCAGGGAAAGTTGATTTATGTTAAGAATAAAGCTTAGAGGAGTTGGATATTCTTAGTTATGTTTAGATGCAAATCTTTAAAGGAAGAATTCCTGCTTGTATTTGGAAAGTGCTAATGGTCTGATTTCTCCAATATATAAGGAATGTAAACTAAGGAAGGCTGAATGAAACGCTTACTTTCCATAAAGAAGTCATACTGAACTTCTAGTCAGGAGACCTAAAGATCCTGTGACTTCTAGTTGTACCATTGACCATCTATGTGACCTTGGCCAGTCAGTGATAGATTATTTCCCTTATCACTCATGGGTTCATAGATGTTCACATGTAACGTACCTGCTGCTCCCATGTGAGTCCCCCCAGCACCCACCAAGTACACTAAAACATTATTTTTGAGTATAACATACATATGGAAATGAACACAAACCATAAGTGCACAGTGTGATTAATTTTTATAAAGTGAACAGAACCATGTCACTAGCACCCAGTCAAAATACAGAATCTACTAGAAT
This sequence comes from Mustela lutreola, assembly GCF_030435805.1. Taxonomy (NCBI): domain Eukaryota; kingdom Metazoa; phylum Chordata; class Mammalia; order Carnivora; family Mustelidae; genus Mustela; species Mustela lutreola. Next base: position 115,907,394 of record NC_081295.1, read on the forward strand.
AAACTTTTTTTTTTTTAAAGATTTTATTTATTTATTTGGCAGACAGATCACAAGTACGCAGAGAGGCAGGCAGAGAGAGAGGAGGAAGCAGGCTCCCCGCTGAGCAGTGAGCCAGATGCGGGACTCAATCCCAGAAGGCAGAGGCTTTAACCCACTGAGCCACCCAGGCGCCCCTGGAATAAACATTTTTAAGGATATTTTACACATGGCTGAACTGCCTCTCAGTCTGTATAAGCTTTAATTTGAATAATCATAATTTTTTGAGGTCATTCCTACTCTAAAACTTACGAGGATGGCTTAATGCTTGCCCTTAAGGAGATTATAATCATTTGCCTGATTTGCAATGGCCTCGCCCTCCCTGGTCCATCTACCTGGTCTCACTACCCAGTGCTGCAGACTGTGTCACTTCCGATTCCGACAGCTCCCACCCAGCTGCTCCCATCTGCTATGCTCATTCCTGTTATCCTCCTTCATACTCTACTCGCTGTCTGAAATCCATATTCCTTCTGTCCAGACCACTTACTCAGCACCTCTTCCACGAAGCTTCCTTTGTCTAGTTCAGCTCACACTGAGCCCTGTCTTTCCAGAACTTTATTAAGTCCTTAAAGCCAGTACTATGGGTTCTAGGAGGTAATTGTTCTCTAAGTCAAGTTTGCTAATTCAGATTCCATAGTCTCACTGCAAAGTCGTGCTTTATTTTCCTTTATTATTTGCAGGGCCAGCACATATATGCTCGTTCAGTACATGCTGACAAGAGAAGTGGCACATGACCCGCAGTTGTTCCAGGCCCTGACCATGGAACCCCGGGGCACTGGCTGTGCTGGCTGCTGGTGCTTTGTCTCACAGACGCAAATACCTCTCATGGGTACCGGCTCCAAAGCGTGCTTATTCCTGATCCAAATGGAACCACACAGTATGCAACCTTTTGGATTACATATGGGGTTTGCTAAACATCCCAGGGACGCCTGGGTGGCTCAGTGGGTTTGGCATTTGCCTTCGGGCTCAGGTCATGATCCCAGGATCCTGGGATCGAGTCCCGCATTGGGCTCCTTGCTCAGAGGGGAGCCTGTGTCTCCCTCTGCTTGCAGCTCTCCCTGTTTGTGCTTTCTCTCTGACAAATAAATAAATAAATAAAATCTCTAAAAAAATAAACAAATAAACATCATCCCAAGTTGTTGTATCAATAGTTTATTCGTTTTTTATTGCTCTCTCTCTCTTTAACTGAAGAAGCTGGGGTTTTGTCCTATAGAGAGTCCTGCATTCTGTTTTGTGTAGATTGCATCCCTGAGATACCATATAACATAATCTTACATTCGCTGTATTTCCTGTACACTGATAGTATCTAGACCACAGATCTCAGAGCATGGGTTAGAGTTAGTTTTGATATTTTTAGCGAGAAAATTTAAAGATGATGGTGGAGTTAAAAATTGGTGAACTAAGTAAATGGCATTTATAATTTTTTCATAAAAGTCATCTAGGTATATAAAAAGTCCAATTAGAACTTTTGTTTTGAGGGGCACCTGGGTGGCTCAGTGGGTTAAAGCCTCTGCCTTTGGCTCAGGTCATGATCCCAGTGTCCTGTGATCGAGCCCTGTGTCAGGCTCTCTGCTTAGAGGGGAGCCTGCTTCCTCCTCTCTCTGCCTGCCTCTCTGTCTACTTGTGATCTCTGTCAAACAAATAAAATCTTTAAAAAAAAAAAAAAAGAACTTTTTTTTTTTGAGAGTGAGAGCAAGCACAAGCAGGGGTTGGAGGAGTAGCAGAGGGAGAGGGACAAGCGGACTCTATGCTGAACATACAGAGTCTGTCATGGGACTCAGTCTCAGGACCCTGAGATTATGACCTGAGCCAGAATCAAGAGTTAAGGGCAGAACCGACTGAGCCACCCAGCTGCCCCAAGAACTTTTCATTTTCATGAAATAATCAGTATTATCATAAAATAAAATACAAATTAAAGAAGCTCAGTATTTATTAGTCCATCCGGTCTTATTGTGGGGTACTATTATTTCTAGTAGTATTTAGGATCTAGTGTCTTGGCTGCAGATGATTAATCTGCAATTTCTCTCCCCATTTTCCTTGTGGACAAGTGCCTGATATGGACTGAACTGTGTCCTCTCAAAATTCATATGTTGAAGTCTTAACTCCCACTGTGACTTCTTTGGAGCTACAACTTTCAGGAGGTAATAAAGGTTAAATAAGTGTAGGGTCTTAACCCAATAGGATTGGTGGCCTTGCAAGAGGAGGAAGAGAGAGAACTCACTCTATCTCTGTGAGGACTGACCAGGGAAAGGCTATGTGAGGACACAGGGAGAAGGGGGCCATCTGTAAGCAAGGAAAAGAGCTCTCACCAGAACTTGACTATGCTGAGACCCTGATCTCCAACTTTGAGCTTCCAGAACTGTGAGAAAATAAACTTCTACTTTTTTAAGCTCTCTGGTCTGTGGCATTCTGAACGGCAGTTGACTAATACGGTGCCTAAATAAAACATCCTGCTGAAACCAAGTCAATAATCTACAACCATCACACATTTTTATGTTCAAAACTCGTTCATACTGGATACAGTAACAAAAGCGTACAGCACAGGTCTTTTTGGCTTATGCCCTTTAGGGAGTGTATCTTAAATTAACCAAGCTTGGCAGAACATGTCTTTTTTTTTTTTTTTTTTTTAGTTAAACTATTAACACCTTGGCAGTAGGAGGAACCAACTGCAATGTTGCCAGGCCTTTTCAGTGACAGATATTAAGTGCAGACGAACGCTGTGAAATCCTGAATGTCAGCACCAAGAAACTCATTCAAGTATTTATATTACACTTGGCCAGGCAGGGCCATGAAAGATGGATGACTGCTGGGGAAAAAAACATGTTGTACAGACCTAGTCTGTATTCTGTGTTGGTGCAGTACTAGCGTGCTCTGGGATTAATCTTAAAAGTCTCTCCAATTCCTGTGTATCTGGGCAACAAAATTATCCACAGAAAATCTATTTTAATCTAGAGAGGAAAAGGCTTGAAAAATACCACAAACACATCTTTATGTTAAAAGGATTACTGATTGTATATTGAAAAACCTATGTCAGGCGTGGCTCTAAGTATTTTACACATATCCCATTTTAATAGTAAAATCCACTCCATAAGGTAGGGATTCCTATCTCCATACTACAGATGAAGAAAGACTGTAAAATGTTACCCAATTTGTCTGACTCCAAATCAGTACTTAGTAATACAAGGTTATAATCTGTTATGCTGCCTGAATAATGCTGCCACAGTCATCACCAAATTCAATCTAAAGGAATTACCAGTTTTCTTGAGCTTGATTTTTCACCATAAGCTCCAGTGCTGAATGCTTAAAAGTCTGTGGCCCTCAAATATTCTTGTTCTAATTACCAGAGCTTTATCTAGTGCATGGGCATTCAGTTGTTACCAAAGAAAAAGCAACTAAGCTACAACGTGGTCAAAAGATAGGTGATCTCCCAGTTAACCAAGACATGGAGAACTAGAAACAACCTAGCATCCTTTGAAGGAAGAAATTCTAGGTGGAAAATAAAAACTGCAAGCTCTCCTGAAGGGCTGAATCAAAATATAAGGGAGGGAAATCATTTTGACTTTGATGAGATGACCTTACATTTGTATAGTGATATATTTTTAGAAGTTACATATGCTGTTCACATATATACATATATTGATTACTACTATATATCTGGAGGTAAGTACATGGTGCACATGTGTACTTAACAACTTCTACAACTACCTGTTGAAATCATTTATGTTACTAAACTGTTTGGTTTCATACTATATCTAGATAAATGTCTTTTTTGACTTACAATTCACAGAATGCCAGGGCTAGAACAGGGTCTTCAAGATATGAAGTTTAACCACTCAGCTGATGCCTGAAGCCCAGTTCCAGGATCCTGTTTGGCCATTATCCAGTATATGCTTCAGGATGTGACCTTACTATCCTCCCAAACTACCAGAAGCTTCTACAGATGCAAACAGGGACCATATTACCTTCGTGTCTGTGTCTTCAACATTTGGTAGAATGCCTGGGTACAGTGTTTGTTAAATGGCTAGATCCTTTAATCCACATGCCATGACACTGAAATTTAGTAATTACACACCCACCTAATTGTACATCCAATTCATCTTTTTCCAACTTATCCAAAAGGTTATCATGGGAGATCTACTTGAAATCCTCATGTACCATATTTATTGTGTTCCCTTTCTGTATGAGGCTAAAAATGTTGAGAAATTAGACCATTTTGCTCTTTTGGCTGTTAATGATCCAATGGTTACTCCTCAGTAATCAGACTTTTCTTTTCCAAGAGCTCACCAATCAGCCCTTTATTATTTTACTTGGATTGATTTGTAATCCTGGTCATGGGACCTGACTCAAAGTTTCCCAGAAAATAATAGTCTATTGTGTTATGTGCAAATGCACTTACGATAATGAGCTAAGTGTATAAGCAAGTGTATATGTGTTCTATAATCTTATAAGGTAGGTACTATGTGTGCATGTATATATATATATAAATATAAATATATATACACATATATATTCCCCCCTCCCACCTTCCCAGAAGTTCTTGCCAGATTCCAGAGCTCCTGAAGGACTGAAGGTACCTGATGAATCCTGAATTACATTTCAGCTCCATGAAATGGAGTGGGTAGCTCACTACCTTTTTTCTGGCTAGCTGGCTAGTGGGCCAATTTTATGTTCCTTACAATTTTTACTTCTCATATTTATTTACTTAGTTTTAAAATAAACTCACATAAACTGAGGCAACCAGAGTATGTATCTGTTCTTGGCAATGAGTTCTTTTCCATGAGTTTTCAAAATAACTACTAAACGATGACCAATTTTTAAGATCTTCAAGAGACAACCTGATGTAGCAGAAAGATCCTTGAATCATGTTGCTGAGACCTGGATTCAAATCTCAGGTCTGCCATTTCCTAGGGGTGACTTTGGAAGCCACCCAACTCCTCTGTACCTGAATTTCTTCATCTTCAAAATGAGTTCTTCCTGCTCACATCTCCATGCATTGTAGTGGACATTACCAATGGCCTCCTCAGCATCCATTCCCATGAGGTTTGGGGGATACTGACTCCTTCACCTCTAACTTTAGGGTGGGTGCTAATTGTCCTAAAGTCAGATGGTATTCTCTTGGCTGTAGGGATTGGTTCAGGGGTGGTTATGTAACTTGCTTTGGTTCAATCAAAACGAAACCTAGGACTTACTATCATGGTACAGAGAGAAAAAGAATCTTCTTCCTTGACCAATGTGAGTAAAGAAGCACGCGATTCTGGTAGTTACTGGCAATCATTTCATTGTGTGATTTAAGAAGCACACCCAGTCTCAGGGTGAAACTAATATGAAAGCTAGAGAGTGGAAAAGAAATGAATCTTTGGTAATATTAGTGGACAGCTGATGTCAACTCTTGTCTGAAACCAACTGTCACTGGATTTTATGCTAAAGTGAATCAATAGACTATGCTGTTTAGCCAGCTTGAATTAAGATTTCTATTAGTTCAACTAAAAGCATCTGAGAGATAACACAGTCTAGCTACCTTGTGCCCAGACCCTCAATTCCCATATCCCATATTCATCAACCCTCAGCTTGTTAAAATCTCAACCTAAATCAATCCTACAGCACATTTTCAGTCCTACACTTGGGCTGCTGAACACCACTGAAAGAACAACTCTGTAAAATAGAGAAGTACAAAATTCATCTCCAATTGCCTCTGATCCTTGTCAATGCCAAAAATCCCTTCAATGAGTTCTTATTGACAATTTTCCCCGGTAGCTAGTTTGAACTTTTATGATTCTCAAATCTTTCTTCTTCACCTATCTTCTTTCTTAGTCTCAGCAATGAACTTGAGTCCCATGTCACAAAGAAATCAAAGACTGACAGTTAAGATTTTTCAATTAGTTATCTACTGCTACACTATAAATTACTTCAAACCTTGCAGCTGAGGACAACAAATATTTATCCTCTCACAGTTTCTGTGGGTCAGGAATGTCGAAGTGGTTTAGCTGGGTGGTTCTGGGTCGGATTTTCTCATGAAGTTTCAGTCATGTTGGCTGGAGCTGCATTACCCACTTCTAAGCTCACTCATGTGGCTGCTAGCGATGGCCTTGGTTCTCCCCAAGTTGGCCTTGCCGCAGAGCTCCTAAGTGTCCTCCCTACATGATAGATGAGTCATCTGAGAGAGACAGAGAGCAAGGAAGCTGTTGTGATGCCTTTTAATGACCTAGTCAGATATCACTACTTTTGCCACATTCACTAGAAACAAGTCACTAAATCCAGCCTACACCCAAGAGAAGGGGAAATAGGCTCCATCTTCCAAAGGGAGAAGATGGAGAATGTGTGGACATATTTTGAGTCACTACAATTCCCATGTTCTCATCTCACTCAACTCAGAACTTTTCTTTAACTGAACCCACCTTACTACCTTCCATTTCTTCTTATTTGGAAGATAATCCCTCTACTTTGACTCTGAGTTTCATCCCTTCCTGACATCTACCAACCACTAGTTGTCACTTCTTCCTTTCAGCTTTAACCTTTCCTTGTTTATTGGACTTCTTTTCTCACTGCATTTACAACCTGGGTCTGTTTCACCTTAAAAAAACAAACAAACAAAAAAACCCAGTCAATCCTCCATCAATATGTGTCTCTCTTTAGTTTTTTCTCCTTCCCTTCATAGTTTATAGTTTTGAAACAGTTGTTTATTGGCAGTGGTTCTCAAATTTTTAAAGTCCATGAAAACCACCAGGAGGAGCGACAAAATGCAGATAGATTCTTTCCCTAGCCCTGTGATCCGTGATTCTGCTTTATTTTTAAGAAGCACTCCTGATGATTTTGATATGGACGGGCTAAGGATCTCACTTTTGAGATCATTGCTTTATCCTGACGGTCTTCACTTCCTTATCTTTCCATTCATTCCTTATGTCACTACAGCTTAGCGTCCTTCTCCCTGTTCTACAGAAGCCTTTTCACCAATATGTTTAATGAACTTCTCCATCTGGAGAGGAACACTTTCATTCTTGCTTTGCTTGGCTTCTCTGTGGCATCTGACACTGTTAATCAAGCCCTCCCATTGGGAATTCCAGTCTCTACTTATTTTCCTTCTCTTTCTCCTGTTCCTTCTTTTCAGTTACTCTTGCGTCAGGTTCTTTCTCTTGATGAATTCCGAAGATTTTCATCATTTCCTGAGTATTTTTTATCCAATTCCATGGCTTTATCTACAACTCATATGTTGTAGATCTAAATCTTTTATTAGATTTACATCTGAATCTTTAGATGTTGTAGATCTAAATCTTTATCTCGTATCCAGAGGCCATTCTTGGAGATTGGATGATCTTGGCTTTCTTTCCTTTTTTTTTAAAGATTTATTTATTTGACAGACAGAGTTCCCAAGTAGGCAGAGAGGCAGGCAGAGAGAGAGGAGGAAGCAGGCTCCCTGCTGAGCAGAGAGCCCGATGCGGGGGCTCAATCCCAGGACCTTGAGATCATGACCTGAGCCAAAAGCAGAGGCTTTAACCCACTGAGCCACCCAGGCGCCCCGATCTTGGCTTTCTTGACAACACATTCTTAATTTTCCTTCTATCTTCCCTGTTGCTCCTTTTTAGTTTCCTTTTCTAGTTATTTCCCTCTTTCTTTGTTTGCCAAGATCCAGTCCTGGGATCACTTGTCACTCTCTCCCAAGGCAATTTTTGTCTTTCAATGCTTTAAAATGTGTATTATTATTCCTTAATTTTCATTTCCAATCCAAATGCTGAGGTCCAGATCCATAAATCCTACTGCCCTTAACTACTATTTTCTAGATGTTTTCACAAATATCTAAAATTTAACATGTATGAAATGTTTATTTTCCTCCAAGACTCTTCCTCCTTCAGGTATCCCAGTTCCAATAAGTGGCACATCCATCTATCCAGCTGCAGATACAGAATGCCTAGAAATCATCACGTTTGATCTCTCCTTGCTCTTCAGGTCTAATCTATTGTCAAGTCCCATCTATTGTATGGGTGCCCTTATAGGAAGAATGAGAGACACTGGAGCTCTTTCTCTCTCTGCACACATGTGAGCATGCCTTCAGACACATGAGGGAAGTACCATGGGTGCATATAGCAAAAAGCAGCCCATCTGCAAACCAGATAGTTCTGACAAGAAACTAAACATGCTGGCACCTTGATCTTGGATGTTGAACTGTGAGAAAATAAATTTCTGTTGTTTAAGCTACCTAGTCTGTGGTATTTTGTTCTGGCAGCCTGAGCAGAAAGCCCTATGGGGCTCCATCCCAGGACCCTGCAATCATGACCTGAGCTGAAGGCAGACGGTTAACTGACTGAGCCACTCAGATGCCCCTAAACTTTTTTACTTCTTACTCACCAATAAGTATACTCAATAAGCATTTCCTAGCTTGTAAGTTACAGAAAAATTCTTCCCTCTGTTTTGATTTTTTTTTGACGAAAGACTTTGGTATATTGTAAACAATTCAACATTAGACATTTGGTCTCATGATAAAACCAGAGATTATTCCTTCAACAAATGTTTACTGAGCACCCTCTATGTGCCAGGCATTGTAATAAAACTTTCATGCATGGGGGTGCATGGGTGGTTCAGTGGGTTAAAGCCTCTGCCTTTGGCTCAGGTCATGATCCCAGGGTCCTGGGATGGAGCCCCGCATCCGGCTCTCTGCTCAGCAGGGAGCCTGCTTCCCCCACCCCTCTCTGACAGCCTCTCTGCCTACTTGTGATCTCTCTGTCAAATAAAAAAAAAATTAAAGAAAAAACCCAACAACTTTCATGCATGATCAATTTTGGGATGTGAAATATTACATTCCTAGATAGGATAAGACATATTTAGAGTTTTCTTTTTTTTTAATCACAATAGACTTTTTACATACAGTGTAATATTTTTACTATTCTGATTATCAGATCCTTATACTTTAAAAATGTAATTCACCATTACATTAAAAAAATGAAACATTTTATATTTAAGTGGGATTAATGTAATCTTCTAGTTTAAAAATAAAAATCACATGAAACTATACAAGAGATGTTTGAACTTCAGAATTTAAACACTGTCAAGACTGTAACTAATGGGTTTAATAATTAATCACATCTATTTCTAGTTCTGAAAGTTTAAATTGATTTTAATTATATGAAATACTATGACAATAATTAACTCAAGAAGGTACCACTTTCTCTGTAAAATGGGTGGCTATTTAGTCAGTATATAACCAATTATTGCTCTTACAAATTTCTAATTACCAACAAAAACATTACTGTCTAAGGCAAGTAGTTACCATTGTTAGTTAAATAAACAACTGCCAGATCCAAACCGTATAAAAGAATGACAGGCTCCATAGGCTTATGCACTTTAACTTTTGTTAGAATTCTAAATTTTGAGGGTTATTCTATCCCAGGTATGTGATTAGATTAGCAAGGCATAAATCAATGAGATAAAGTAATATGCAGTCACATATTGTTAATGTAGTTAATTCCATGAAAGAATTATGTGAAAGTAAATTGATATATAAAAAGTAAATAAATAACATAATATCCATAAAGTATGGCTAAATATTAAAATATGTCTATTTAAATTATTTTGGGTATGAAGTAGAGAAGTTGAGAGGATAAAATATCTTTATAAGTAAAATCTTATTTAGATATACTATTTCCTTTTATTCCTAATCTCAGAAAATATTGTATTTCTAACCTCAATTTCAATATTATTGTCAATATAAATTTACATAGTACCCTGTGGAATTCACTACTATGCAGATACTTTTAATATTTATTTATTTATTTATTTATTTATGTAAGCTCTATGTCCTATGTGGCGCTTGAACTCATGACCCCAGGAACAAGAGATCAAGAGTCACATACTCTACTGAGCCAGCCAGGGGCCCCTAGATCCTTTTTAGAGCTATTTAAATACATATAATGTAGCTGATATGTGAACTCAGCTTTAATTAACAGTTATACATTGCTCTAATTAACAGTTATGATTATGGAAATAAGGAGATAACTAAACAACTAAACTAGAATTAAGAAATAATAACATCATAATAAAAGTAGTGTACATTTAAAGCTGTCATCTTTTGCTATTTTGTGGAGGAAGGCATCCTTACAATTCACTCTAGAGAGATTTACAAGTCTCTGCTGGTACCTTGATAATTCTATGAAGGATTGAAGGATCACTTCAACATCCCAAAGATAAGAAAATAAAAAACAAGGCTTACTATGTGCTATTCAGCATGCAAAAGATGTAAAAGAAATAATTTGATAAAATCACAGACTTTTGTGTTCTATTTTTTTTAAAGATTATCTAAAGATTTTTTTTTAAAGATTATTTATTTATTTGACAGAGATCACAAGTGGCAGAGAGGCAGGCAGAGAGAGAGAGGAGGAAGCAGGCTCCCCACTGAGCAGAGAGAAAGGAGGAAGCAGGCTCCTCACTGAGCAGAGAGCCAATTCGGGGCTCAATCCCAGGACCCTAGGATCATGACCTGAGCCGGAGCAGAGGCTTTAACCCACTGAGCCACCCAGGTGCCCCTTTTGAGTTCTATTTGTAAATAAACCTTTGTTTATTTACAAATAAAGTCAATGCTTCGAGTGATTTCTAAGTAGTAACTAACACCTGCTTAGGAGAGGCAATCTAACTTAGTAATGAAGGCATATGATCTCTTGCCAGGGCCTTGGTTTCTAAACACCACTCTTCACCGAAAGGAACCAGCATTCCTAGGAGAAATCACTGATCCCAAGGTATTTCAAGGCAGGGAAGATACAAAATGAATCTGGAACATCTAGTTGTTTCATCAATAAAGTGGTCAAAGACGAAGCAGGGAGCGGGATGGTGTGGGGAATGTCGATAGGCTATAGGACCCAGCTCGGAGGGACACCTATAGCTAAATCTGAGATAATGTGAGCATAAAAACAGATACGGACAATAACGGATTATAACTCATCAAATAAATTAGGAATCTTTGAGTCCACGCTGATGATAGATAAAAAAGTGGAGGACGAGGGAAAATCTTCCTTACAAAAGAACGCCAACTGATTATATGTGGAGGGAAAGATAGGGTGGAAATACCACGTTCTTGAAGCCACATGGTAAAACTGGTTTGGTGTGGATCAACAATGGGTACTAAATCTAAGCTGGCGAGGAGGGTGATGAGAAGGATGTTTGTATGATCTCCAAGCATCTTTCCAGAGATGCCTTGTTGAAGGGGGAAAAAGTAAGTAGTTACTAGAGAAACTACAACATCTTGACTGGGTGATCAAAATCAGTATTACCAGGGGCTTCTGAATGTGATTCCCTGAGGTCACAGGCCAGTGAATCTGGTCAGGAATACATTATCTGAATCTAATCACTACAAAACATGAGAAAAATCCAGAGTGCAAGCATTCCAGGTATATAGACAGGCATGAGCATAGGGCCAAAGGTGGAAAAGAACGTGTGTGTCTCTTGGGGGATACTTTTTGAGAATAAAGAGTAGTTTAGTTCACCTGGGGCGAAGTACAAATTAGACGAGGCAGGGGAGAGAGAAATAAAATTACAAAGGTAAATTGGGACCATAATGTGGAGGATTTTCCATGTTGGTTGTGGATTCTGTATTTAAATTTAATAGAGAATATAAAAATTGATTTTATTATATAATACTAAAGAAAGAACATTAAAGAAAAGTGTTGACATATAATGAAATCAATACCTAAATAATTTTTTTTTTTTAAGAATTTATTTATTTATTTGAAAGACAGAGATCACAAGTAGGCAGAAAGGCAGGCAGAGAGAGGAAGGGAAGCAGGTTCCCCGCTGAGCAGAGAGCCTGATGCGGGGCTCGATCCCAGGACCCTGGGATCATGACCTGAGCTGAAGGCAGAGGCTTTAACCCACTGAGCCACCCAGGCGCCCAATACCTAAATAATTTTTAAGAAAGAGTTTTAACATGGTGCTAAATGTGAAAGGCTGTTTTCATTCTTCCATTCATGCCCTTGATTGAGCACTGACCAAGACCCAGCACAGGGCCAGGTTCTGGTATGGCTGGGATCAAAAAGGTGGACTTGGCCCCTGTGCTCTCTGTGCTTATAGTTCCAGAGCTTTTGCTTAGGTTACTTTTTATATCAAATGGTTTCTTGGTCCAGTGCCTAAGTGTTGCTGATTTTCTTCCGTGGTTCCCCACTGTTAAGGGTATATGTAGCACTGAAGTTCCTAATTCCTTGGTATGGTTATATAAATCAACCACTCAACAAGTATGGACTGGGTGTGCCTCTCCTTGTGCAAAAGCTGTGATATGAATGTATAGCCTGTCTTAGTCTGAATGTATAGCCTGTCTTAGTCTGATGAGTTTACATCCAAATAAGAAAGAAAGTTGCATTTAAAATAATTACAAATCAAGGTAAGGCAGTGAATATAAACGCATCTAGCATAAAATTATAACTGGAATGCACTGAGAAGAGGAAGAGAAGAAAGTAGGCATTAATGGTCTGTAAAGGCCTAATGAAGAGCTAGGGTGTGAACTGAGAAGGGTGCAGAGGGGTGGAGAGGAAACAGCACTGCCACAGGGGCTGAGAATGAAACTTTAGTAGGCGCGGCAAAGTGGCAGACAGGATTCAGCAGGGAGCTGGGCACACTTATAGTCTGATCTATGGAAACTTCTCTGACTTCTTCTTCTTCTTTTTTAAAGATTTTATTTACTTATTTGACAGAGATCACAAGTAGGCAGAGAGCCAGGCAGAGAGAGGAAGGGAAGCAGGCTCCCTGCTAAGCAGAGAGCCTGATGCGGGGCTCAATCCCAGACCCTGAAAGCATGACCTGAGCTGAAGGCAGAGGCTTTAACCCACTGAGCCACCCAGGTGCCCCAACTTCTCTGACTTCTTACTTAAGGTACTTATTGAAGGGGCGGGAGCCTGAGGATTAATAAGAATCAGAAAATTCTATGGTAGTCAATTTGGGAAAAGAATTTGGGAAAGGGTAAACATGGTACAGGACCACCGATATTTTCTCCAAAAATAAATTCATATCCATTACAAATTAAGCACATCAACATCAAATCTTCTGGGCTAAAATATTTACATGGCCCCTCCTCTACCTAGTCGACTGGCACAAATGAATCCTAGAAGTATGTGGCCCAAAGAATATTTCCAGAGAAGGAGCTGTAAAAAGAATTCTGGACTTAAAGGTAAGAAGTTTAGGTTCAAGTTTGGGCTCTATCATTTATTAGCTATGTGATGTAAGAAAATCACTTAACTGCTCTGAATCTTTAGTTATAAAATGAGTTAAGAATGAGTTAAGAATACATATCTCATTAGGAATGCTTTAAGGATAAAATGAGGTAATGTTTGTGAAAGTGATTTATAAGCTATCAAGTGCTAGACAAATATATTTGCATATAGGTAAGATAATAATTGGACAAATAACTTGGTTTGGTCTTGGGCAATTCATCCATCCAACTAAATGCCCACCATGTGCCAAGCCCATCAGCCTTGGGGATGGTAAGACAGCATCTGCCCTGCGAGTTCCCACTCTAGCTGGGTAGACAGACACAAGTTATCACGTGTTATGTGTACTGTTTTTGTTGGAAACTGTGTATAGAGGTGATGACAGTTAAAATTTTAAATTTAAAAAGAATTTCATGTGTTAATTACTATATAAACTGAAATCTTGTTTAAAAATTTGTTTTTATTCTTTTTTAAAGCCATTTTATTTATTTGAGAGAGAATGAGAATGGAGTGGCGAGCAGGGGAGGGGGCAGGAGAGACTCTTAAGCCAACTCTGTGCTGAGTGCGGAACTGATGTGGGGCTCCATCCCACGACCCGGAGATCACCACCTGAGCCAAAACTGAGTGGATGCTCAACTGATTGTGCCATCCAGATGCCTCTTGTTTAAGAATTTAAAGTCATTCCTAGAGTAGTTAAATTTGTAGAGGAAGAAAGTAGAATGGAGGTTGCCAGGGATGGTGGGGAGGTTAGGAGTGGGGAGTTAGTGTTTAATGGGAACAGTTTCAGCTTGGGAAGATGACAAAGTTCTAGAGATGGATGGTGGTGATAGCTGCATTCCGTCTTCACACCTGAATGTAGTTAGTGCCATAGAACTGTACACTTAAATGGTGTATTTCATGTTAAATGTACTTAACCACAATTAAAAAAGAATTTAGGGTCAATCATAGCCAATTTTTATATTAGTACTCACGAAGGAGCAATATCCAGATGGTTGATGCTAAATCCAGAAGAGCAGAAGCCTCCCAGTGTTGTTGATATGGTTAGGAATGCAACGGCCAATGAATAATCACAACCTATAAATCCAGCGGCTACCAGGAATACCGCAGGTCCAATCATTCCTGGAGTTAAAAAGTTATAAACAGAAAAAGAAGCCCCAATATTAATATTTGCTTGGGTTACCTTAATATAGTATAAATCTGAGATTTGACACTACTGCCACCTACTGTAGAAATGCTGTACTGCATAAAAGACTGAACAGTTTTCATGACAAAATGAAAACTGCTGGAAAACACATAGACATAATGCAACTAATGTGAAAATAATGTAAAAGAAAATATCACAATGCAACATTATTAAATCTTCCTTGCCAAGACTCAGCTAAAGTTCTACAAAGAGCAAGAAGAGAATGAAAAATATAGTTCGAGAGAGAAGCTATATTTGGTACAGAATGAGATTCAAAGTTCATATAACCAAAGAAGATAAACTAGATAAATTCTGTTGAATAAAGTTAGAAGAACACTCCATCTAGGTTTTAGCATTAATAGCAATATACATATTTTATTATAGGCAGTTAAACACAAAATATGTGTAACAGGAAGGGACTTAATGAATGGGTTGCCACTATTTCTCTGTTCTACAGCAGCACCTATCCAATAACTCTCTGTGATAATGGAAATGTTGTATTTGTATGCACTGCAGTCAAGGAACTTATTTTAAAGTTTCAATTAAATATAAATAGCCATATATGGATAGTGGCTACCATATTGGACAGAGCAGGTGAACAGAAGCCAAAAAAGAGAAAATTGGATTGAATCTAATGGGATCTATTTCATTTGCAGGTGAGGAAAAATTCTTGGGAGTTGAAATAAGTAAGTAATAGAACAGGACAGCACCTTCCCAGCAGTAGCTGCTCAGAAGGGGTTTGCAGAATTATCCTGAATAGCGTCCTTTTATAAGGTAATTTCTGAAGTATAGCCATCAGAGACTTCCAGGGTCTCCACTTACCGAAGATCTTAAAAAAAAAAAAATAAAGCAATTGTCATAGAAAGTTTTAAAACTACCTTTATGAAAGCAGTATGAAACATATGATTATTATCATATATGTGGACAAAAATATGTGGACATATATGTGGACAAAATAAATGACTAATACAATTTTTATTTTGCCTTGCAATATAAACAGAGTAAATAATGGTAAACTGAAACAAACCTTCATTCAATTCACTTACCTATCAGGCTAAAAACTCTTCTGACACATATTGTTGAAAAATTCCATTTTGCCCTTAAATTGTCAGCAGCTTGACCAGACAGGATCATACATAACCAACAGCCAAAATAAGGCAGTGCAGAGAGTAGCCCATTCTGGAAGGAATAAGAAGATTTAGAATTAATTACGTGGTGGTGGTGGGGTGACGGAGGGGAGGAAGAACTAAAGCAACATACACATACACACACCCACCAGCACTCAAAAAGGAGATTCATAGCAATATCCTGTTGATATTTAAACAGTCCAGTCTGCTCAAAGTAATCTTGCATGTTATTTTGGGACCTGGGGTACAGCTTTAGTAAGAGAGGACAAATCTATTAGCTATAGATTCTCCCTATTGACTAGTTTTTGGTCAGTTTTTACTTATTTGTTTATATTTACATAATACTTATATATTATATATTATATATGTATTATAGCTTTATATTTAAAATTATATGTAATGACTCATTTATATTTTAAAATTTATATTTCTATTTTAAGTGATATAATTTATATTTTATATAAATATAAAGATAGAAAATGTTAAAAATACATTTATAAATTACATAAAATTGCTATATGGTATACATAATTATACATATTTATATTTGTATTTATACAAATTTTTAAAAAGATTTTTTAAAAAGATTTTATTTATTTATTTGACAGACAGAGATCACAAGTAGGCAGAGAGGCAGGCAGAGAAAGGAAGGGAAGCAGGCTCCCTGCTGAGCAGAGAGTTCAATGTGGGGCTTGATCCCATGACCCTGGGATCATGACCTGAGCCAAAGGCAGAGGCTTTAACCCACTGAACCACCCAGGCACCCCTATACAAATATTTTTATTACAAAGTAACATGCAGATACAGAAAACTACATAATTTCAATGTATTGCTTAATGAATTATTCTAGAATGCACACCATCTAAGTCAAGTGTCCAATGTCCACATGCTTTGAGCAGAGGACACAGGTAGTGAGGTGACAGACCTCTATTTTTCCCTCTTCTTTTCCTTTAAGTTCCCACCTAAAAAAAAAAAATAAAAGTACCAGGAGATATGAAACGATTTAACATGGAAATGTGTTATTTGCTTTGTAGGAAATGATCTGACAGTCAGTTTTTTAGGAAATCACAAATTCTATAAAATGAAAAACACATACTTGGAAAAAAAAAAGATATTTTCTTCTTCTATTCATTTTTTTCCCAGCATAAACCTGGGGTGCCAATAATAAATGGTCTAATTTTGCTAAGAACAAATGTTTTTATAGTCTGAGAAAGATGGATACACCTTTCAGTATTTTACAACTAAGGTCGTGTTTTACAAAAAAGGTAGAAAGATATTTTATCAGTGGTATTTAAATCTGGTAATAATTCCATTTAAGCATCATGAATGGTACAAACCAAAAAAAACCTGTTGATGTTTTAAATTTAAGAATTTAAGTGTGCTTAAGATTCAGTTTTTTTCATCAGTTTGTGGTCCTCTATATTCAGATGCTGTATGCTTCCAGTTCTACTTCTATAGCTAAGATTTTTGTTTCTTTCTTGTATTGAGCTGAGTAATATCCTCTTAAAAATTTTTTTAAAAAGATTTTATTTATTTGACACACAGAGAGAGAGAGAGAGAGAGAAACAGCGACAGGGGGAACACAAGCACAGGCAGAGGGAGAGGGAGAAGCAGACTTCCTCAGAGCAGGGAGCTGGATGAGGGAGCTCAATCCCAGGACCCTAGGATCATAACCTGAGCCAAAGGCAGACACTTAATGACTGAGCCACCCAGGCGCCCCTCCACTTTAAATTTTATTCTATTTAGATTTCTGCAGAATAGGATCACATCTATCATTATTTGTGGCAGAATCCTACACATGAATAAACTGAAGCAAATAGAGAAGTGAATTTTCTGATATTGGTCTAGTTCTCTCGTGGGATAAGACTGGTAATTCATCAGAGTTACTGAAATTTTCCACTTAAGGTTCAAATGTTAAAAACTCTGCTAACAACCTACAACTACCTTCTGCAAATTACTATAAATCTTCAAAATTGGGTGCCTACATGGCTCAGTCGGTTAAGAGTCTGTCTTCAGCTCATGTCATGATCCCAGGGCCCTGGGATCGACTCCCACATCAGGCTCCCTGTTCAATGAGGAGTCGGCTTCTCCTTCCACCCCACCCTGCCGCCACTCTTGCTTGCTCTCTCTCACACAAATAAATAAAATCTTAAAAAAAAAAAAAAAATAGGGACATTAGAATTAGGAAAAATTAAGAAAAAAGGAAAGTGAGGATAACTAATGAAGCTAAACTTCTATGAAAAAGAAAATTTATAACAAAGGATCAAGAGCTTTAAACATTTTAAATTAATGAGATTACAATTTTAAATATAACACTTTTCTTTTTTTAAAAGATTTTATTTATTTATTTGACAGATATGACAAGTAGGCAGAGAAGCAAGCAGAGAGATAGGAGGAAGCAGGCTCCCCGCGGAACAGAGAGCCCGATGCGGGGCCCGATCCCAAGACCCCGGGATCATGACCTGAGCTGAAGGCAGAGGCTTTAACCCACTGAGCCACTCAGGTGCCCCTAAATATAACACTTTTCCAAGGCTTTATTTTGAACAAAGGTTAAAAAGGAATTCATTTTATTTTATTTTAATTTTTTAAAAAGATTTTATTTATTTATTTGACAGCGAGAGAGAGAAATCACAAATAGGCAGAGAGGCAGGCAGGGTTGGGGGTGGGAAGCAGGCTCCCTGCTGAGCAGAGAGCCCGATTCGGGGCTCGATCCCAGGACCCTGAGAACATGACCAGAGTGGAAGGCAGAGGCTTAACCACTGAGCCACTCAGGCGCCCAAAAAAGGAATTCATTTTAAAAAGGGGCTTTTATTCAACTAGAGAATTACTTTAAACTTTTTTTTTTTAAGATTTTATTAATTTATTTGACAAAGAGAGATCGCAGGTAGGCATAAAGGCAGGCAGAGAGAGAGAGGAGAAAGCCGGCTCCCCGCGGAGCAGAGAGCCTCATTCGGGGCTCAATCCCAGGACTCTGAGTTCATGACCTGAGCCAAAGGCAGAGGCTTTAAGCCACTGAGCCACCCAGGTGACCCGAGAATTATTTTAAACTTCATTCACATTTCTTTGAATTTTGAAAGAAAATATCTTTTTGTATAAAAATGGAAGATAAATGATTTTGGTTTACAAATATTTTCTCCTATTTAGTGGATTTTTATTCTTGTGTATGTATGTGTGTGTGTGTGTGTGTATTTTCATTCTTTTTTTTTTTTTTTTAAAGATTTATTTATTTATTTGACAGAGAGAGATCACGAGCAGACAGAGAGGCAGGCAGAGAGAGAGAGAGAAGGAAGCAGGCTCCCAGCCGAGCAGAGAGCCTGATGCGGGGCTCGATCCCAGGACCCTGGGATCATGACGTGAGCCAAAGGCAGAGGCTTAACCCACTGAGCCACCCAGGCGCCCCAGTATTTTCATTCTTGATAGTGTCCTCTGAGGCACAAAAGTTTTTAATTTTGATGAAATCTAATTTATATATTTTTCCTTTGGTCCCATATGCTTTTGGTATTATATATAAGAAACTGTTGTGAAGGTCACAAAGAAGTATGTATACCTTCTAAGAGTTTTATCATTTCAGCTGTCACATTTAGGTCTTTGATTTGTCTTTTACTTTGAAGGCAAAACACCACCAACTTTCCTTACAAACTGCTTCTTTCTCTTTAGGTTTTTCCTCAATCTTTAAAAGACAAAACCCAGCCCAGAGATTATGATAGAAACTGCAATTCTTTTTTTTTTTGAAACTGCCTCAATTCTATGGGTTCAAAAGAACTGGCAGTTTCAGGAGGTTTTTCTTTAAGATTTTTTTAAAAAATGATTTTATTTATTTATTTGACAGACAGAGATCACAAGTAGGCAGAGAGGCAGGCAGAGAGGCAGGGGAGGGAGGCTCCCGGCTGAGCAGAAGCCTGATTCGGAGCTTGGTCCCAGCACCCTGGGATCATGACCTGAGCCGAAGGCAGAGGCTTTAAGCCACTGAACCACCAGGTACCCCCTTTTTAAAAGATTTTATTTATTTATTTGAGACAGAGAGTTGGGGGGCACACAAGCGGGGAGGAGGGTCAGGGGCAGAGGGGGAAGCAGACTCCCTACTGAGCAGGGAGCCCAATGCAGGATTTGATCCCAGGACCCTGGGGTCATGACCTGAGCTGAAGGCAGACCCCTAACAGAGTGAGCCACCCAGGCATCCCAGGAAGGCCCTTCTTACACAGCTTTGCAGTTACAGCCTGCCAGAGCATGAATAATGCCTCAGAGCAACCTCTGCCCAGGAAACTCATGGCTCCCAAGTTCTCTCAGCTGCCAGCAGAGCGCCGCCACCCGCCCTTGGAGAAGTGATGATGGGTATGCTTGAATTTGTCATCTGATATCCTAAGACCTTTATGGTTAAGGGGGATACCTACTAGGGACTCCTAAGACCTTTATGGTTAAGGGGATACCTGCCAAAAGATGCCTTGAATCAAGAACACACATTGAACAAAGAAGGTACAACTGTGAAGCAAAAAGAGCAGTCTCTAGATTCAGTAGGTGAGTGTAAAATGGAAGATACAAAATAGCTGGCTTTTATATGGGTAAAATCAAATTCTGTGTGCAGTTTAAAACTGTATTTTTGGGCTCAATTGTTAAACGTCTGCCTTAGGCTCAGGTCATGATCCTGGAGTCCTGGGATTGAGCCCCACATCAGGCTCTGGGCTCGGCGAGGAGTCTGCTTCTCCCTCTCCCACTCCCCCTGCTTCTATTCCCTCTCTCACTTTCTCTGTCAAATAAATTAATAAAATCTTTTAAAAAAAGTATTCTTTATATCAGAAAGAGATCATTACTTCTTCTTACCTCTTGAACATTGAACCTTAGGATCTCCTTCATGTAAGTAGGCAATAACGTCAATAAAGTATAAAAGGTCCAATTGTAAGAAAAATGTGCAACTACAATAGCCCAAAGAGGCGATGATCTTAGCATGGATGTCCATGGCACTGACTTCTGTGAAGAAAGCTGAAAAAAATAACAGGCACTATTAGTATATGTTATGTTTAATATGCATACTTTATCAGCCAAAATTCCATCTGGAACACATTACCAGCCTTGATTAGTAAGTTCCAGAAGCTTTTCTTGGAGGGGGTAAAGATTTATTTATTTTAGAGAGAGAGAGAGAGAGCACAAGAAGGAGGACGGGGAGAGACTGAGACAGAGAAGCAGACATCTAGCCTGATGCGGGGAAGATCTTACAACCCTGAGATCATGACCTGAGCTGAAATTAAGACTTGGACACTTAACTGACTGAGTCACCCAGATGACCCAGTAAATTCCAGAGTTTTATACCAGCTCTTTCAAAATATTAAACAGCAATAGAGCTGTCCATGATTCAGGTTGAAAGAAAAAACAGGAATGTAATCTTATAACTCTTTATGAATGTCAGAATTCACTTGCAGTATTAATTTCTCCATCTATAAAATAGAGAATAGTTTCATAATAAAATTCAGAGGTTGACATAAGGACAAAGGAATGAGACTGCAAGTCCTATTAGAATTCCTATTTCACCATCCAATCTTTACTCAATTCCAATGTCTTATAAGAAGGTCGCAATAGAATGTTTGTTTAAGCGGCATCTGGAGAAATGGTCTTTGAAGTAGGGTGTAAGCACCCGAGGGGGATGTAAGATGACCCCTTGCTGTATGGAAGAACATTTCAGAACTTTTTTTTTTTTTTAAGATTTTCTTTATTTGTCAGAGACAGCACAACGGCAGGCAGAGAGAAGAGGTTCCCCGCTGAGCAAGGAGCCTGATGGGGCACTAGATCCCAGGATCCTAGGATCATGACCTGAGCTGAAGGCATCCCCATTTTAGAACATCTATCTATACTCACTTTTATTCTAAAGAAGAGAAACTAGGGGCGCCTGGGTGGCTCAGTGGGTTAGGCCGCTGCCTTCGGCTCAGGTCATGATCTCAGAGTCCTGGGATCGAGTCCCGCATCGGGCTCTCTGCTCAGCAGAGAGCCTGCTTCCCTCTCTCTCTCTGCCTGCCTCTCCATCTACTTGTGATTTCTCTCTGTCAAATAAATAAATAAAATCTTTAAAAAAAAAAAAAAAAAAAAGAAGAGAAACTAAACACCATTAATATTTAATAACTAGGTTGGCCCTGGAGTATGTCACATGTCATATACTGTATCATCTCCCCGGTTCAAAGGGGTTGATGGTGTCCTCACTTGTCGGCTTGCCCTCACAACTACAACACAGTACAGTTTACCCCCACCTTTTTAAGTGGGTTTATGGATTTTTTTAACCAGTTTTAATGAAAACAAATCTACAAAACTGACACTGTCTTCAAAAGATTCTAACAGGGATGCCTGGGTGGCTCAGTTGGTTGGACGACTGCCTTCGGCTCAGGTCATGGTCCTGGAGTCCTGGGATCGAGTCCCACATCAGGCTCCCAGCTCCACGGGGAGTCTGCTTCTCCCTCTGACCTTCTCCTCGCTCATGCTCTCTCTCACTGTCTCTCTCTCAAATAAATAAAATCTTTTAAAAAAAAAAAAGATTCTAACAGAAAGTCATGGAAGAGAATTCTAATAACATAGGCTCACAGGAACACTAAGACAACAGCAGAACTGACACTTGTCCTCTTCAGTCCTTTGTCAGCTGCCGCACGCAGCAAAGTCACAGTAGGCTCACCAGATACAACACAGTCAACACTGCTCCCATTAAACATTATTATTACTAATTTTTAAGTAATAAAAAGTTTTTCCCATTGAAATTCCAAATTCATGTACACAGTTTATTTTATTTTATTCACTCTTCAAAGAGTCTATTTTTAGACATGTTTTATAATACATTTAAGTACAGTAGTACCTGTAGATAACCATGAATAAATATACGTATATTGAGTGTTAACCCCCACCTTTTTAGTGATGCATGGTTAAGAAACATGAATCCAGTGGCCTGGAGCATCATATTCTTACATTTCCTATACACTAAAGCTCTGTGGTTTCCTTCTCAAAAGCTAATACAGCAATCTATGTTTCTGCCTCCAGGGTTCACGATTATTTTAAAGAGAGGAAGAACTATTATTAATCTTCTTGTGCCTTTTTTCCCCTAGGGACTTTTTATCTGACTTGGTAGATACACTCTTGTGTTTTTCACTCTGTATCAAAGATGTAGGTGATTTGGGGGAAGAGGAGGAGAGGGAACTTTTATTTTGATACAGTAGCATATATCATATTGAAATTATGTGCACACATGTCTGTCTCTCTCTGGAGATCACAGGTACCCCAGGAACCATGCCTTGTTCATTTTCTTTCTTTCTTTTTTTTTTTTTTTTTAAGATTTTATTTATTTCTTTGACACAGAGAGAGACACACACAGCCAGAGAGGGAACACAAGCAGGGGGAGTGGGAGAGGGGGAAGCAGGCTTCCCACAGAGCAGGGAGCCGGATATGGGGCTCAATCCCAGGACTATGGGATCATGACCAGAGCTGAAGGCAGATACTTAACGACTAAGCCACTCAGCCACTCAGGATCATGACCAGAGCTGAAGGCAGATACTTAACGACTAAGCCACTTAGGCACCCCTCATTTTCTTTCTTGTATTAATTTTTAACTCCTCAGTACCTGACAAAGAACCTAGGACATGGTAATTCTCAAAAAAAAAAAAAATGTTTAAAGAATGAATGAAGTTCAGCAGATGCTGCACATTTCTTAGATTTTAGATTCTTAGATTCTTAAGATTTCTGTGGAGCTTCATGTAACACATCATTATTTTATGACTTTTTTTTTTTTAAGTAAATTCTCTGCCCTATGTGGGCTCAAACTCACAGCCCTGAGATCAAGAGTCTCATACTCTACCAACTGAGCCAGCCAGGCACCTTTATCTTATGACATTTTTAATCACAACATCATCTGGCTTAAGAATGCAGTTTGGAATTCTATGAAACATAATCCTCCTAACTCCTTTAGCTTCTGAGTATTCCATTTTCTGAAGTATATGGACAAACAAATTAACCTTAAGTTTGGATAAGGGATAGCTTTAGATACATATCGAGGTAGAGAAAGCAAGCTTTTTAAAAAATCTAAATAAACTGGGTCTTCTGGGTGCCTCAGTGTGTTAAAGCCTCTGCCTTCGACTCAGGTCATGATCCCAGGGTCCTGGTATTGAGCCCCGCAGTGCGGAGCCTGTTTCCCCCCTCCTCTCTCTCTTCCAGCCTCTCTGCCTACTTGTGATCTCTGTCTGTCAAATAAATAAATAAAAAAATTTAAAAAAATCTAAATAAACTAAAAGGTTTCATAAATCCATAAAAATAGTGATAGAAATGAAGTAATGAAATAAATAAGCTGTTACCATCAATGCTGAGAAAATGTGACAAGACGTATCAAGTTTTATATGGCAAGATCTCACAATGCATTACATTATTTTTATCTGTCCCTTAGGGGTAAAGTCAGTCACTCATTTGATCAACATCACAGAGGATACCAAGTGAATAAAGCAACTTTATACTATATTGTGATTTTTTTTCTGAGTTTTTGCCAACCTGAAGACCAAGAGGTGCTATATTCCTTAAAGTTCAGCAGCTTGTAGAGACATTTGTAGAAAAATTTAAAAACTTAGAAAGAAAGGTGAATGAGTCAATATTTAATTGCTGCCTGGTTACACTATATATAAAAACTGAAAATATCAATAATAACAACTTAATGGGTAAGAAAAGTTTTTTTTTTTAAGATTTTATTTATTTATTTGACAGAGAGAGAGAGAGAGAGAGACATCACAAGTAGGCAGAGAGGCAGGCAGAGAGAGGGGGAAGCAGGTTCCCTGTAGAGCAGAGAGCCCGATGCGGGGCTCGATCCCTCAACCCCGAGATCATGGCCTGAGCCGAAGGCAGAGACTTAACCCACTGAGCCACCCAGGTGCCCCAAGAAAAGTTTTAATATAAAATATTTTGTTCTTAAACGAATAAAGTCACAATAAAGGCATTAAAATGCTAAAGAAGACTGAATACATTTTAATTTTTCCTGATTTTTTATGTTCTTTTATTCCCTCCAAAGACAAATATTTTATTTCCATGACTTGAAGACTTACTGTATTAAATTATGACAGATTTTTATTTCTGATATACTATTGTGCTTGATTAAGTGATAAAAATCTAGCTTTAATAACATATAATTCTTTTCCAAGGATCTACACTAGAGGAGCAAACAGGTAAGTATATATCATACTGTATGTCATAACAGATGTGCTGTTTTCCTTATTATATCACACTCATTTAAAATATAGATAAGGGGTTGGAAGAGGGGAGAAAAGAAAAGAGAAAAATAAATAAAATGCAGATAAAAAACACTGGTTTTCTAATAACTAACATTCTATTTTCTATTAATTAAGAAGACAAACTCAAGACGCACAGATAATCATTATTCTAGAAGGTTTAGAGCAACTTATGGGACACCTGGCAGGCTCAGTTCGTAGAACATGCAACCCTTGACCTCAGGGTGTGGGTTTGAGTCCCACACTGGATGTAGAGATTACTTAAAAAAAGAAATTGAAGTGACTTATAAAAGTAATCTTTCATGAACTTAATCTTAAAAGATTGAAATTTCTCAAATAAAACAAACCAATACTTCATCTATTTCATTTGCCTGGTCTCTACTTTGCCCAGAACATGCACAATAGAAATATCTGTTTAAAAATTGGTACCTCACTTCTGAAGAAAAAAAAAGTTCTGAAATTGTTTTAAAACATGCCAAAATAGGGCACCTGGGTGGCTCAGCTGGTTAAGTGTCTGCCTTCGGCTCAGGTCATGATCCCAGAGTCCTCCATTGGGTTCCCTCCTCTGCAGGGAGTCTGCTTATCTCTCTGCCTCTCATCTAGCTTGTGCTCTCTCTCTGTCTCCCAAATAAATAAATAAAACAAACAAAAAAATGTGCCAGAGTCCATACCTGATTTTTTAATGATGAAAGAATATATTCTTTTTCATGGCGGGAGATGGTCTTGTGAGTTTCTGGCGTTTCGCTAACGAAAAAGATCCATAAAATAAACCAAACGATGCCAACTATACCTGAAAACGGAAAATAAGTTAAATAAAATTAGAATGCACCAACATCAATTTTTACATGTCTTGAAAAAATTATGTAATCATTAATTATCAAAGTAAAACTGGTTTCAGCTTGGTGTTGATTTCAAGTTCCACTCATAATTTCCTAATGGGATACTTGCTATTTGTATTATTTCCTATAAGTTTTGAATAGAAGAACTTTAAGCACATGACTCTGCTTATCAGAGTCTACCAGACAAACATTTTGAAAAATAAATTTTCACAATCTATTATTTCTACAGATACCTGTTTTCACTCATTGATTTGTTTTTTGTTTAAAATACAGATGTATTTTCTGCATGAAATGTCTACATGGCAATCTAATTTATTAAAAACATGTAGCATCCTGCTAATGAGATTGCGAAATGAAAGGCCCCGAGACTGAATAAAAAGAGAAAAAATTAAAGCTATTAAGTGAGGGCATCCTACTTTGCTTGAGAAAAAATATTTTCAAAATATAAATTTTTTTTTTTTTAAAGATTTTATTTATTTGACAGAGAGAGAAATCACAAGTAGGCAGAGAGAGAGAGAGAAGCAGGCTCCCGCTGAGCAAAGAGCCCGATGCGGGGCTCGATCCCAGGACACTGAGATCATGACCTGAGCCGAAGGCAGCGGCTTAATCCACTGAGCCACCCAGGCGCCCCCAAAATATAAATTTTTATAATAACCAATACTGTAGTTTTTGGTAGTGAGTATAGCATTAAAGTCTTGGATTCAACAGCAGCTTCTATTGAGAAATATTCCAAAATTAGTATCACATCATAAGTCAACTAGATCATTTTAAGCAAATAAATTTAAAAAACAGATTTTCATTAAGTATTTCAGAACTTTGTGGTTTAGGAGTTGGTAACTTAGTGAGTTGGAATATATATTTTTAACCAGTTATTAGACTATTAATATATTTTGGATTTGTTACATTATGATTTAAGTTAAATTTTTGAGTAAACTTACCAAAAAGGTAGAAGACGTAAGTCCAATTCATATAGAAACAAATTATTCCAGAAAGAGGAAGAGAAATTACTGTCCCAAGCTGTGCTCCTAGAAAACAATAAAGACTTGGTAAACTCTGTAGAGAGATGAACGAGAGGACTGGTCTACTGCTTAAGGAAGAGGGTAACAGATTTTCTCAAGGAATCATTTACTACAAAACCCACAATATGTAAGACATACACATTAATTTGTAATTACATTAGTTACAACTATGTAGCTATTGATGAATTAGAATGCATCAATCAGTATAGGACCCATTATAACATGAGCTAGTCAATGCCCCATTACTAGTAACTGAAATGAAATGCAAGTGTTTGGGGAAAGGTTCAAAGATGGTCTCTAAGGCTGATAAACATAATGTACTGCAGTACAGCTGAGGAAATAAGAATGAAGCTTTTGGTAATCTAAGTTGCCCAAAATATATTACAAAGAATTGTTTCAGATAAATAAATAATGAAATTCATTTTAATCACCAAATAGAAGACAGCTTAGTAGAGAGAGTGGCAGTTAAAATAATGAGATGTTTTTTCTGATGTCAAGTTTTAGAGGAAAGAAAAATAAACAAGTAATTATTATGGGTTAGAAAGGTTAAGTGTCACAGAACAGTGTGGAAGTTCAAATATGGGACAGATGACCTTTGACTCCCAGAGGTCAGTAAAAGATATAAGAGGCAGCAATAGACTTTGAAAGATGGGTAAGGTTTTTGTCCCATAGAAACAAGGTTAGGAAGAAGATAGAGAGGCAGATGTAACAGGACGAGTAAAGGAGTAAAGTAGGGAAACAGAGTGGGTTTGGGAACTTTGCTTGGGAGAAGGAAAGGAAGAGAGGATAAAGGCTGGAAAACTATGTTGGATAGTAACTGAATATCTACTCTACTTCAGGCACTGTGCGCTAGGGATTAGGCTAGCTGCAGCGAAGTAGTGAAGACTAAAGAATCTTGACCCCAGTTGGATCGTAGACCTCACTCAATACATAAGGAGGAAGCATAGGTAGTACCAGCTCATGAACTTATATCGGATTTCTCATGTTGATCTTTACATAGCTGTAAGAACCACCTTCTTAAAATGTGAATTGGATCATGTCTCTCTTTTGATTAGACACCTCTGATGTCTCCCCATTGTATTTTGGAGAAAAAAAACCACAACAACTAAATTTCTTCCCGTGGCCTGTAAAGCCCGATATAATCTGGCTCTTGTCTATTTCTCCAACTTCATCTTATTCCATTCTCCCCTTTATTCATTAAGTTCTAGCCACCCACTGTGGTTTTTCATTTCTTTGAACTCTTATGTTATTTCCTGCCTGAGAGCCCTTGTACATGCTGTTCTGGTTGGCTGGAATGCTCCTCCTGCTCTTTGCATGGCTGGTTCTTAGCCTGCAGATTTTAGCTTCAAGGTGACACCAGAGAGGTCTTTCTCAACCACTGTATTTAAAAGCAGACCGGTCCAAAATTTTTCATTCAGTGTGTGATCTAGTAAAATTATAATTCACATACAAAGCTCACGCTATCTTACCCATTGATTAAAATGACAGCAAATAAATGCACAGAAAAAAGATGTATGAAGAGGGGCTAAGAGTTATGACATGCTCATTAGACAATCAGATTAGATAGCACAATTTAAGGACAAAAGGGTTTAACTTTCCAGCTATTGGAACTTAAAAAAAAAACCAAAACCATAGCATTCTTTATATAAACATCTGAACAAGCAACATGTTTTGAAATAAATGATGGCAGATGGAGATAATGACATTAGTCAATGAAGCCACATTGCTATATGTTGCTGGGCCAAAGAGAAAAATTATTAATAAAATTATACTTCCAAAATTTTATTTTTCACCCAAAGGAGTATTCTGACATCGTTTGGGTGAGAACACATCTCTTTTTTATCCAAGGTTGATATATACATAACAGATTATAGCAAAGTTTTTACAAGAATAGTTATCTCACCTGCATATGAAATGCTAAGAAGCTTGCTTCTTTCAAGAGGGGGAGCCCAAGAAGACCACATGGCATGCATAGCTGGAAATGTAACACCCTGAGGAGGGGAAAAAGATATTTCCACTGAAATACAAGATAGTTTTGTTAATGTTTTAAATCCAGTTGAGTCTTTTGTTGTAAGAGAGATTTCTGCATAAGAACCACACTAGAATTGGGTTCCGCGAGGTGAGATATTTCCACAGTGTTGACTGAAAGTACCATATAGTGAAGTACTTCCAAAATCTGAACAAAGATTTGTGGATTCTGTCAAGTGGCTTGAGGACTACAAGATAAGGATTTATAATAAATCTAAAAGAATACACTGCATGATGATGTAAAGGAATCCCTCTCAAGGCCAATTTTACTCATTCACTCTATTACTGGCCTGAATGAAATGGGAATATTACTACCAAAATATTACTTTTAAAAAATGCTGAGCTAATACTTTGGGATACTGGAAGAAAATTCAAATTGACCTTAATCAGTAAGAAAAATTGTCCTATAAAAAATCCCGATGGGGGCGCCTGGGTGGCTCAGTGGGTTAAGCCGCTGCCTTCGGCTCGGGTCATGATCCCAGGGTCCTGGGATCGAGTCCTACATCGGGCTCTCTGTTCAGCGGGGAGCCTGCTTCCCTCTTTCTCTCTCTCTGCCTGCCTCTCTGTCTACTTGTGATCTCTCTCTGTAAAATAAATAAATAAAATCTTTAAAAAAAAAATCCCGATGAATTCAATTAGAGTGCATATAGTTTTTTTTTTCTTTTCTTCTTGGTGATAACTGGCTTAGTAAATGCCAGTTGCTGATATGAAGTGGCAGTGGAATGGTGGAGGCAGGAGGGGCACAGAGACTTGGGACAGGAGGAGCTGCTGGAGGAGAGGTGGGAAGGAAGAGATTTTGGTGGATTCAAAGCTGTGGATTCACAGCGTCTTTGGTCACTCACTAACTGTGCAGTCTAACAAAGATTAGTTAACCTCCTTGAACTTCAGTTTCTTTATCTGTAAAGCAAAGATAATACTCCCTATCTCACATGATTGTTGTAAAGCTAAAGGGTAGCTAGTGCTATTATTATTAACAGAGACAAGAATAAAAGCTTTAACACTTTGTACTTTCTGCTGATTCCTTTAAAAACAAAACCAAACAAAACAAAAAAGAAGAATGAAAGACAGAAATACCAGTGGAAGGCAAAAATGATTTAGGCAGGGGCGCCTGAGTGGCTCAGTCAGTTAAGCGTCTGACTCTTCATTTTGGCTCAGGTCACAATCTCAGGGTCATGAGACGGAGCCCTGCACTAGACTCTACACTCAGTGGGGAGTTGACTAGAGATTCTCTCTCTGTCTCTGCCCCTCCTGCTTGTGCTCTCTCTCTCAAATAAATAAATAAAATCTTAAAAAAACGATTTAGGCAGCAATGCAAGTTGATAACAATCTGTATCACAGGAGAATAGAGATCACTACAGAATAGAGATGAAGGTGTTGGGAAACATCCACAAAAGTTATGTTGTGAAAAACTTTATTATAAAACCTTAGGGGCCTTGTGGGTATATTTATGGGGAGTCAGATGCTAGAGATGAAAGATGCTGACCTAAGTTTATGGATGAGGTAATGTACATGTGATAATACTGGCGGAACAGATAAAGGCAAAAGAAGAATAAACGCAACTTAAATTCTATTCAGAAGTAACACAATTACTTGAGATAACAGTAGTAATACATTCAATATACTATAATGCTAAATTAGTGACATAAACAGACAAGAAGCTAACATACGGGAATACATTCAACAAGGAGATTCAATATTGGGATCAGAGAAAATACACTACAGTTAAGTATATTTTATTTATGTAAGAAGAGGAACCTGGTAATAAGGGAGTCATTTTTATTTTGTAGTCAAAGGAGTTTGTTTAATACAACTCTATTTGATAAGGACAAAATAAGAATGCTCAGATGAGTGATCAAAGCTTAAAAATAACAGTACTTGGCAATTTCCAAAGTATTCTAGCAATCATTATCACATCTGAGCTGTGACTGAGGAGGGGGCAGGTATTTTAGTTCCAGTTTTAAAAATGATGGAACTGAGGTCTAGAGATGAAAGCTTGCATAAGGTTTCACTATTAGATGCAGTGGAGTTAACTATTCAAACTCTGATCTTATGACTCCAGTCAGTGTTTTTCCAGCACAGCATGATACACTGTTACCTAACATAAGCTTCATGCTACACACCAAACTCAGAGGTCACTATTTCGGTTAAGTCAAAAGTATGTTAAGAGCAAAATAAACCTATGTCTCAGTTTCACAGGTAGAAGCTCAAAGTCAGAAACAAAAAGAGACCATTATTTAAAGACTGAGGTACCGGGGCACCTGAGAGGCACAGTCAGTTGAATGTCCAACTCCTGAATCTGACTCAGGTCATGATCTCAGGGTTGTGGGCTCGAGCCCTGTGTTGGGCTCTGTGCTGGACATGGAGCCTGCGTAAGATTCTCTCTCTCCCTTTCCCTCTGTCCCTCCTTCTTGCCTCTCTTTCTTTCCCTCTCTAAAGCAAACAAACAAACAAACAAATAGATACATACTATGAAATGCAAAAGAGAAGTGGAAAGGAAAAGAAAGATAAGAATTAAAATTTCCAAGTGATAAAAATCTTAGGAGGAAAGGAAAAAAAAGATAAAAATTGGTAATTCTCAAAGCAGCAGAAAGTTCATAAGAATCACAAAACTAAAGAAAGATAGTTATATAAAATGATATATTATTTGTCTCTAAGCTAGAGAATCAGAAAAAAAGAACAAAGAGGAAGCTCTATGAAAAACAAGCAGGGAGCCCAATGTGGGGCTCGATCCCAGGACCCCGAGATCATGACCTGAGCGAAGGCAGATGCTTAACCAATTAAGCCACCCAGTTATCCCTAGTTAGTCACCTTTCTAATTAAAAAATAAATCCCTATTATCTTCTAATGTTAATTTTTGGTTTATATTAATACCAAAGAATTATATCTTTAAGAAGACCGGAAAGTGGTACAGGGTAAGAGGGAAAAAAAAAAAGAGAGAGAAAAATTACCTCTCCCAATCCTTCTAGTGCCCTGAGTGCAATGAGGGCTCCAACTCCCAAATCTGCAGCAATGGGAGTGAACAGGGTAAAGACAGCAGTGCCAAGGATCCCAAATCCTAGCAGCAGTTTCCCCCCCACTTTGCTGGCAATATATCCTCCAGGAATCTGGGTGATGATGTAGCCATAAAAAAAAGAACCGAGAATCCATCCTTGAGTTTCCGCATCCCACTGGTACTTTTTACCCTATAAAGAGTAGGAGGAAAAGAAACAACATTTTAAGACCTTGACTAAAGAGCTCTTTGTCTAACTGGCATGTTAGTATATATAAATATAATTTTGAACCACTGTTTTAGACTGAAGAACTTGCAAACTTTCTACCAGGTAGCTGAGTCACCACAGCACAAGCATGCAATTTCTAGAAGTGAACGGAAAGTAAGTGAAAGCCATAAACTTCAAGAAGGCCCGTTATTTTATGAAACTAGACTATAGATGAGTTGTAGAGGCTTTCTCATGACCATAACCAAGAAAGCTCAAAAAAGAGGCACAGATTCAATCCAGAAATTCTACCAAACAGAATATTGTAGTGGCTGAGCTGGGCTTTGGAGCCATGGCTGGGTTCAAGACTAGCTCTATTACTTACTGGATTTGCGATGTGGGAAGATTATTAAATGAAAAAGGTCTGACACGCACTTAACTGTTCACTTAATGTTGGTTATTAGTATGCACAAATATAGTTCATTAATATCTCCCTGATTCAGAACAAGTACTTGAACAAGCATACAGAACAAGACAAAAGAGCAAGTATTTAAACTAAGCCATAGACTTCATGTGAGTAGATGTCTTTTAATTAGGAGCAGCATATTGTAAGGTCATAATGAAGATTTAGTGACTCATCTAACATCTTTAATTCACATAGTTGTATCACTGAGCCAATGTGTCAAGAACCATGTCAGGATCTCAGAATTTCTTTTTACTGGTCATATAAGGCAGATGATCAACAAAAGCATTTGCTAAATGAAAGATACAAAGCATCCCTCTAATTATCCTTACTTGAAGTACCAATTTGTGGCTTAACTATAGGATTCTTGGACTTCATGAAACGTCTGTCCAGCAATTATAAGTCACAGGCTGAAGCAGGGAAAGTGTGTGATGTGTACTCAAACATGTATTCAGCAACATTATTAAAGTCAAATAAAATTTTTTTCTTGGTAAGTTACTATTCTGTATGCTTGTTTATTTGGGCAGAAACCCTCTCCTGAGCTTGGATGTGCTTGTGTATAAACAGCAGAGGACACTAACCCAAGTGCTATCTGGCTCTTCTGTGAGCACTGAAAATGGATGATGATATACTCATAAAAAAGGACACTAGCCTTTTCTCCTTTTCTATCTCCCTGTGTCATAGCAAAATAAAATACTTAAAGTATGCAAAACTCAATTCTGAACAAATGATGGACACACAATTATCAATTCCACTGTAACATGAAGCAAGCAAAGTGCCTTAAGCAGCTTAGGTTAGGCATGTGTAAACTTTGGAAAAGAATGTCCTAGGAAATTGACCTGTTCTTATTCTTCCGCTGCAGATGACCTAAGCTTTCTTGAAACCATAATCTTTTAAGTAAAACAACTACTGCAGAAGAGTCCCATAAAAACTATTCAGCAACATCAAAAACAATGAAATTTTCTAGTAGGCTAAACAGGTTTTTCCAAGTTATCTTCAAGGATGGTTGGTATGTTTAGAGGAAACCGAGAAACTACTTTTCGAACAGATCAAAGTATATTACACCAAGCAGCAGTAGCTGTCGTTATCTTACTGTTCAACCAGTTGCTGAAAAAAGCACAAGAGAAAAAGATTCAGAGCTTCTGTGAATAAAGTGTTTGTGGTTTCTATAGGATTAAGAGAGACCTTTCAATACTTTTACTCAGATGTATTTAAGGATTAAGATTGCTTGTTTAAAAAGTAGCACTTACCGTTTGATTATGATGAACTTTTATGGGAGCAGAATGCTCTGCACACTCCTTAGAGGTTCTGTTATCTGCTAAAGTTGTATTTGAATCTACCATATCCACTAAGGCAACACTCAGATTCACACGTAAGGCATAGAGAACGAAGAAACCGAAAAAAGCCAAAAGTGCTAAGTTGTAGCGAGCAGAGCAGCACACTGGAGCTGAAATAAATATTGGGAGACAACTTTCACTAGAAGAATAACTTAGATGATATTATCTAAATTACTAAAAAGGGTACTTTTTAGAAGTACACAAATTAATAAACCATGAATATTCTTCTGGGACTATTTTCAGATTAAGCATAACTAAAAACATTTATCAAGGAGAGTTTGTTTTCAGTAGCTGTAGTTTTGATAAGCATTTACACATGAGAGCCTGAACTATAAGACAGTTTCTTAAAACATGAAGGCAACGCTTTATCAACTTTGCTCAGAAAAATCTCCATTACATGGGTGCCTGAGTGGCTCAATGGGTTAAGCATCTGCCTCTTGATTTTGGCTCAGGTCATGATCTCAGGATTGTGAGACTGGGCCCCCCAGTGCTAAGCCTGCTTGAGATTCTCTCTCCCTCTGCCCCTCCCCCTCCCTTTGCTCCCCTCCCCCGGCTTGTATGCACATGTGTTCTTGTGCTCTCTCTAAACGAAAAGAAAAGAAAACTCCATTACAGAGTCAAAACTGAATCCCTAATCCCTGCTGGTTGACAAAGATTCAAGAAAAATAGTTAAGGGGTTTAATAGCATCATTATTTCTGAAAAACTATCTAAAACATGGCCAATCAGTATAGAGTACTCATTACAGCAAAGCACTGATACTGGGGACTATGAGTCAGTAGCCATCTCACTGTAATTGAAGCCCAGCACAAAAAGTTTCCTGCCAAGACTCACATGAAACCCCTCTTGATAAATTTCTTACCTTGAAAAGTATCCTCGGAGGCTGGGTTTGAATCAGAAGCCATGATTAGTACTTAAGGCCCTCCTAATCTAAATGTATTTAAGAATCCAGAAGCAAACTTGCAGAATCTATGACAGTTGCAGCATCTGTGACAGTTGCTCAGTTGAACATGCTTAAAGGGCCCACATTAAAAAAGGAAGTAAGTGAACGTAACACAAAGATTAAAAAAAAAAAAAAAAGAGGAAGGCGGAATTGGTTGAAGGAACCAATGAAAGAAAGATCATGCAAGAGGAGGAGTTTTGATCTTTTTTTTTTTTTTTTTTTTTACCTTAATTAGGGGAGTATGCACATTAGTTTGTCTTTTTCTTCCTTTGCTGAGTTGTAGCATTGGAGAGGGGACAGGAATTTAGGAAGTTAAGGTTGAGTGATCCCTTAGTGACAGAGAGAGAGCGGCTAATCCAGGGTTTTACAGAAGTGCAGGGCAAACACTGAGTGTCTGATAAACAGCTGTCAAAAGATACAAACGTCTATTTTACTTGGTAATGACAATCTGGAGTTAAATACATATACATGAATATATGTATGCTCTTGTTTAGTAATGACCTACTAACACTCCATATGTTTGTGTTTTTTCTCCTACTCAGGAATCCTGGTGTTGCACTGACCCAACCTCAAGCAACAGGACATTTGTCCAAGTACAGAGATCTTAGTACTGATTCAGACTGAAGTTTAATGAATATGGCACAACTCTACTAAGGGACATATTTATGTATTATGATCCACCTTCACTTTTCTAGAAGCCCTCACACACTTTTTTAAAAAAATAATTTTATAAAAAAAATTTATTTACCACAAATATGGTATCATAATTTATGACAAAGAGAGCAAGAGAGCACAAGCAGGGGGAGCGCAGTAGAAAGAGAGGGAGATGCAGGCTCCTGGCCTAGCAGGGAGCCTGACGAGGGGCTCGATCCCAGGACCTTGGGATCATAATCTGAGCCAAAGGCAGATGCTTAACCATCTGAGCCACCCAGGCGCCCCTAGAAGCCCTCACACATTTAACAATTGTAGTCAGATTTTCCTCTGTGTAGGAATCACACCATTTATCAGAGAATTTTTCATTTGGCATTCTCGACTCCTTTTGGAGGAGTACAGCTATTAGAATTATGGCACCACTGCCAAAGTGAGATCTTGACCTATGAGAACTGTATTTATTTTATTTTTAATTTTTTAAAAACTTTTAAAAAAAGATTTATTTATTTATTTGACAAAGAGAACACAAGCAGGGGGAGCAGGGGAGGAAGAAGCAGACTCCTCACCAAGCAGGGAGCCCAATGTGGGACTCCATCCCAGGACTAAAGGATCAGGACCCGAGCCAAAGGCATACACTTACCGACGGAGCCACCCAGGTGTCCAGAGAACTGTATTTCTAAGGCTCCATTTATGCTGTCTCTGTTACCTGAATCTAGATACATTTGCTCTCTGCTCTAACCAAATGGGCTGCTGTCTAGGTAAAAGACTTTTGGATAGTGTAAGGCATGTTTTCTTTATCATCTGCTCTGTGTGGGACAGTAATACTTAGAAGTCTGGCGGACTCATAATCTTGCCAAATTAGGCCACCATAGTGTTATTTGGAGTAACTTGGAACAAGATCATTCCAGATACATATACTGTCTGCTTTGCCAAGGTACTATTGACAAAGTTCATTATGTCTTTCAGCAGAGAATGACAGTTGGTAATTTACGGTTTCAAGAGTTTCTCGGGTTGCCAGTGTGAAGATTACAAAGGGGGAGGAGTGCGAATGGTGGTGGAAGATATAGACTCAAAAGATCATTTATGGGACTGTTGTTTTCCTGGGAAGAGATGAAGGTGGCTTAAAGTAGGATAAAGCAGAGGCAATAAGCAGAGTGGGCAGATTCTTTTTTTAAGATTTATTTTTTTCCTTGAGAGAAAGAGAGAGCGTGCAAGCAGGTGTGTTGGGGGAGGAGCAGAGGGAGAAAGAGAAATCCTCAAGCAGACTCTCTGCTGAGCAAGGAGGAGACCTGGGGCTCAGTCCAGACCCCATGAGATCATGATATGAGCTGAAACCAAGTGTCAGATGCTTAACTGACTGAGCCATCCAGACACCCCAGAAATTGGCAGATATGAGATAAATTTAAAAACAGAACTGACAAGCCTTGCCTACATATTAGATGTGGGAGTAAGTGAAAGGGAGGGATGAAGTTACTAGTAACTCAATTCACTAATTAGTCTAGACAACATTATTTTATGCTGTTCTGACATAATGTTATTACTCCTCTCTATCCTATTTGCAGTTACCTTATTTTACTGTTTTCAGCTTCTCCCCATGTGATGCTTGATTTGGACTATGAGGGCATACCCTATGAAGATGTGGGGAAAACAGCCTGATATTACTTGATAAACTGACCTACAAGTTATGGATCAGGCAACTATGACTTTTTGGGGCAGAATCAATAATGAGAAAATAAAAAGCCAACATAGATGTCACAAAGTATACAGCTATGAGGTTGTAAGAAATATTACAAATATTTGGTCACTACTTTATATAAATGGCTGTTCTTACGTATCAATCAGAAAAAATTTTTTTGAAGAAAGCATGGTGATAAGACAAAATGTGCCTGTGAATCTGGATAATGTTTGAAATTGGTCCAACAAAAGAATGCTTGCATTATGAAGAGAGAAAACATCCATCAAGCATCTGTCACACTGAAGTCTGGTTGAAAGCAAAATCATGCTTGTGTAACAAACAGAGCACCCATCAAAACAAACATCAGTTTCTAAACTATGGTTTAAATTTAGGAATGTGGAGTGGGTGTAGTTGAAAGAACACAGGCTAATTTAGAGAGAAGCAGACCTGGGAATGAATCTCAGTCCTGAATCTCACCAGCCGTGTGTCTTTGGGGGAAGTTACTTAATAGTTTTCATTCTCAGGGCGCCCGGGTGGCTCAGTGGTTGATCTTCTGTCCAGCTCTTGGTTTTGGCTCAGGTCATGATCTCGGGGTCCTGGGATGGAGCCCTTCGTTGGGCTCCCTGCTCAGCACAAAATCTGCTTTTCCCTCTCCCTCTGCTCTTCCCCCCACTCACATCTTCTCTTTCTCCCTCAAATAAATATATAAATAAAATCTTGTAAAAAAAAGTTTTCATTCCCAGGTTTCTTGGCTCTAGAATGAGGCAAACAATAACCACCTCACTCGGTTGTGTGTAGATTAAATGAAATACTTTCAGGCAGTTATGATAAGCACTCAGCACAAGTGAATTCCTTTCCTGTTCACCCTGGAGAAAGTTATACCAGTAAGATAAAGCGCTGTAATATATGTGTGTAACAAGGGGCAAAAGAGTCACATTAAACTGTCCATGTGTATGTGTGGGGGTGGGGGTGGAGCTCGGGCTCAGGGAAGGCCTCTTGGAGAAAGAACATTTATACCGAGTCTTCATCCATGAGTAGGAAGTCATCAGGCTTTGAAAGTGGAGGGGTAATTGTCTGGAAGCATCATCCATGTGGAATAAGGAAGAGTCAATCTCATCAATTAGCACATGAAAAGAGAAAATAATAACCCCTTGAGGCAATAGTGAGGAGTGAGAATGATATGCCCAGAAGGCCAGATTTCTGTTGAAGCAAGGATGTGGGTGGAGGGAAGGCTGGTAAAAACCCTAGAATTCCGGGCATTTACTCATTGTGGAAGGGTTTGGCAGTGAGGAGAAGGAAAGAGTACTGAATAATGAGAGGTTGAGACTGAAAATCC
The DNA here is from genome assembly GCF_030435805.1 of Mustela lutreola. Classification (NCBI taxonomy): domain Eukaryota; kingdom Metazoa; phylum Chordata; class Mammalia; order Carnivora; family Mustelidae; genus Mustela; species Mustela lutreola. The sequence goes on from NC_081295.1 coordinate 115,945,631, forward strand.
ATGGTTAGGAGCTCTGACCCACACAGATGGGTGATTTTTCCTAGAGGAGGGTGGGCACTGGACATAGTGAGCCCCCACCCAGCCCAGGAATTGCATTAAAAAAGATTTCCTATTGGGGCGCCTGGCTGGCTGAGTTGGTATAGCATGTGACTCTTGATCTCAGGGTTGTGAGTTCGAGCCCCATGTTGGCATAGAGCTTACTTAAAAAAAAAAAAAAAACTTAAAAAAAAGAAAAAAGATTTCCTATCTAACATGAATACAATATGCTTTGTGTTTAAAATGGTAATATTCAACTGTCTTACTCTTCCTTATGGGTCATTATGTATTCTTAGCTCCCAAATTAATATCTGTTTATGTGAAAACACCAAATTCCGTTAAAATGGATCCAGTTACTACTGGTTATCATAACATGACCCAATGATCCAATAATCCAAGGCCATTAGTGTTTGTTCCGTAATATAGTTGCTCTCTACCAGCACTCCATATCTTATATTTAAGACTATATTCACACAAGAAGTATATTTGTGAAACTCAATGCTCATATAACTAAATCCTGAATGTAACCCCCAATAGAATAGTAGAGGCAAAACCCAAAACAAACGAAACAAATCTCCCCCATCAATGAAAAGAAAGCACAGAATGACCTATATTACAAGCTAGAAATCACAAGTTCCAATTCAGGGAGACCATGAAGAATGGGGACAACATTTTGCTGTGTCCAGCTTCTCCAAGGAATGCAATATCCAAATGGTCTTTGTTGATATTAGTGATAATAATAACAGTAATAGTAACTAACATTTACTATGCGCCAAACTCTTCTAAGCACTTCCTATGACCTCATTTAAACCTCACAATAACCCTGTAAGTTAGGTATACCATTTTCCCTGATTTATTGATAAGGAACCCATAGAGAGCTTAGGTAATTGCTAAAGCTCACACACCTAGTTAGTAGAGGTGGGTTTGGCAGTAAAGGACTGGCTTCAAATCTATGATTTGTCTTTAAACACAAAGAAATATTTTAGAAGTCTTAAAACTGAATTTTTCCTAACACAAATGAGCACATTCTTGGTGCAACAGTATTTTGAAAATCCGCTTGATCAAATACAAGACACATGTCATTCATACAAAAGTAAATGTTCACAAAAGGGTGCAAAGTATAAGGAATGAAGAATTCTTATGGTGGGTGGGGACACTTTGCTCTTCCTTGCTTAGTTCCCTCCCTTCTTCCTACCTAAATTAGGCAGAAATATCTATACACTTCCTATTGTTCATCAGTGTTGAGCCTCCCTTCCCCCATCATTTTGGTGCGCATGTCTGAAACCCACCAGGCTGAGTAAAAGCACATTCTCGAGGGGCAAACCATAGTTGGGTTACTGAAAATTCCATCATATTATGTCAGCCTGAGGGGCATTAATTCTTAACACTAAGGAAACATCTTAATTTTAGCTCTCTTAGTAAAGAAACACTATGTATAATTTAAAACCATATCCTCATATGCATGGTGCAATGGGGAACTCTCAAATTTGTAACAGATCAAGTAAAAACGATTAAGCACTTTTCAAATAGGAATTTCTCAACTATAACACAAATGTGGCCACATACAAACTTGGGAATATAACCTCTGTGGCCCCTGGTTGTCTATGTATAAAATGATGCACCACCAGATGGTGGTTAGTTTCTAAGGTCTTTTTACTACTGGAAAATATTACGACCAACATTTTATCAGCCTTTCCTTCCTGAAAATCAAAACTATACACTTAGGCGTAGATAAGGTACCGCTATATTTATTTTCTCAACTGCAACAGAATATAGTAGTCCCCAGGGAATATTTTGATTATGGCGTTTGTTTTTGTATTTCCATACTAGATTATTTTACAGCAGAAGATTTTAGAAATCTGTATGCCACAGAAAAAAGCTCAGTTTATGGAACTAAGTCCAACTTCCAGGTGGAATGTATTTACAGTATTTACACTGCGCGTCCTCTAAAATAAGCTCCCAGGATGCCGGATGGAGAACTTATGTTGTCCCATCTACTGCCACCATCTGGTAATGTGAAAAAACAAATAAAAAAAGATACCACAGGACGATCCTGTTCTTGGGATCAGGAAAAGTCAAATTTCTAATTCAACTCTGTTTCTCATGCACACATCTTTGAAACTATAGAATGCATGCAGATGGATTTGTTCTTTAGTTTTAATTACTTTTAAAGAAGTTCCATTTGTTAAAGTACTAAATGGAAATATATCTTAATTTCTCCAAATTCGGGGAAGATACGTAGTGAAGCACTTCCTTTTCTATTTGTGGCAAGACCTCTGGCAAATCATCTTAGAGCTTTAGAGCCATTCTATCTTGAAGATAACTGTTTTCTGACTTGAATCGTAGACTGCTACGATGTGACCGTAGACTACCATACGGAAAATCATTCAGGATACTCGCTGGCTTATGCAATAGTTTTCCTTCACAGACGCACAAATGTTGACCTCAGTCCTCTTCGGTTTCAGCTCTCGCCCAAGGGGCTACCAGATTTCCAGCCTGCGGATGACAGCTGCGGAAACCTGGCGGCGGCGACAGGGAGAAAAAGAGCTACCAGCTCCGTCCAGCCCTTTGCCCACCGATCTGCAGGTTTCTCTCCCAGTCTGCTTTTACTCCGGGTCTTCCGCCCGGCCCTTTGGCCATTGATTTACAGGTTCTACTACAATACATTCTTGCACGGGGTCCTCCGCTCGATATTATCGAGAATTGCCAGGAGCCCAGCGCCCGCGGCGCCCAGACCCCGCGGAGCTGCACCTGCCGAGGCCCCACCCGAGCCTCCAGTCCGGCCCGGCCTCCCGGTCCCTGCCCGACCCCAGAGCGGCGTTTGGGTACCGGGGCAGGCGGGGGCTAAGCGGGGCGCTGAACGGACTCCCCCTCCTCGAGTTCCCTTCCTCAAGACCCCTCACGCCTAAGCAGCCCTGGTCCCCTGGCAAAGCGCGGGTATCCTGGCCACCCCCGCCCTGGGACAGCTCCGAGGCTCACCGGCTTCCACCCGCGGAGTGCTCTGCAAGAGGGGCGTCCTATCTGAACCCTCCTCGCCATCGCTCGAGGCCAGGCCCCGAATCGGGGACCTCATGACGCCTCCGGGAAGCAGGAGCGCGATACCGGCAGAAAGGAGAGCCGGGGCCCGACAGCCGAAGGCCGGGGCCGCGCTGGCGGGGCGGGCTGGCGGCGCTAGCACCGCCCCTCCGCTGCGTTCTGTCCCCGCGGTCCCGCCCAGAGGCGGCCGCAGCGACTCCGCCCCCGCCGCCATCTTAGGTTCGGGCAACTGTGGAGGGGGTGGGCGGGGGGAGGCAGAATTCCGGGCGTTGCGGCCTGGTGGGGCGCGGTGGGAGTGACTCACCGCCACCCTTGGGTTCTGGGCATGCTAGATCGCCGTCGTTCTGAGGAGCAACGCTCTCCGCTCTTGTGCTCCCTTGTAAAGCGTAGGGGCTGCTCCTCGGGATGAGTGGGACCCTGGAGGCGGCTGCGAGGACTTGAATCCCGTAGAATTAAGGGGAGGGCTCGAGTCGAAATTGGGAAATAGATGGTGTGTATTTGACGTTAATTCATCAATAGTAAACTGTCATGAATATTAGCAATCCTGGTATTATCTAACCGTAACAGCATATTGTTCACGTAGTTTTTTTTTTTTTTAAGATTTTATTTATTTATTTGATAGAGACACAACAAGAAAGGAAATGCAGGCAGGTGGAGTGGGAATGGGAGAAACAGGCTTCCCGCTGAGCAGGGAGCCGGATGCGGGGCGCGATCCCAGGACCCTGGGATCACGACCCGAGTCAAAGGCAGACGCTTAATGACTGCAAAGGCAGACGCTTAATGACTGAGCCACCCCAGGCGCCCTGTTCACGTAGTTTTTGCGAAGGAAAAACACTAAATGGAAACATACTGTTCCGTCCTAGGAAATGGCTTATTTTGTGGGTCAAAAAAGAAAGCCAGTACTGTCACTTTCATATGCTTCAACCTACAGAGTCCTCTCGTGTGTGTGTGTAATGTCCCCCTAGATCTGGTTCGAATAGTAACTTCTGGCATATGCTGACTGAGAAAGGAAAATGGGCCAGTCTTGGCGGGGTGGGAGTGGGGGTTGGGGAATAGGGGGGTGTGGGAGTGGGACAGATGCGGGCCTGCAGTCCTGACCGCAGGCTTCAGTTTGGCTTTATCTTGAGTAATAGCGACCTGGAGATAGGAAAAATAAGACGTGGTAGGTGCCCTTGGGGAGCTCACTGCAGTTGGGAAGACTCACAGGTCAGTAATTAAAAAAAAAAAAAAAGGTCAGAAGCTTGGTGAGGTTCACATGGGAACAAATGGGTGGGTTACTGTCACCCAGCACAGAGGGTGGTGATTTCTGAAGGCATCCCTCACTTCCCCGAATCAATAAATGCTAGGAGAGTTATCAAGTTAAAATAACAGCAAATCAAGCCATGTTTCCGAGTTAGTGAATTTACCATGTATATTTAAAGTTCTTTAAGGGGGTGGCCCTTTAGAAGTATTCTACAGCAATGCCACTTAAACTTGAAAATGGGTGAAATCACCCAGCAGATCTTTTTAAAATGCAGATTCGGATTTATCAGGTCTGGGGGGGACAGTTAATTTTACATGTCAATCTGGAGGTTGTGTTTGGATGATGTTAACATTCAAACTGGTGAACTCTTCCATAGCCTGGTTTGAGCTTACTCAATCTAAGGCTTGAGTAGAACAAAAGACCTCCTCCCCAACTAAGGAGAAGTTGTCCAGAGGACTGCCTTTAGGCTTCCTTTGCAACCACGAGCTCTCCTGAGTCTCTGGGCTGCTCCATCACACTGCAGATTTGACTTTCCAGCCATCATAATTGTATGAGCCAATTCCTTATATAACTTTACACACACTCTCTCTCTCTCATTCTTTTGGTTCTGTTTCTCTGGAGAACTCTGACTAATACATCTGGGATGGGCCTGAGATTCTGTATTGCTAAGAAACTCACAGGTGACCACATTATAAATAGCAAATTTATAGAGGACTTGGACCAGGGAATAAAGATAAAGATTCCAACAGATTTGAAAAGATTTCAAACTGGAAGAGATCCTTTTTTTCTTTCTTTCTTTCTTTTATTTTTTTTTTTTTAAGATTTTATATTTATCAGATAGAGATCACAAGTAGGCAGAGAGAGGTGGGGGGGGGGGGAGCAGGCTCCCTGCTGAGCAGAGAGCTGGATGCCGGGCTCCATTCCAGATCCCAGGACACTAGGATCATGACCTGAGCTGAAAGCAGAGGCTTTAACCCACTGAGCCACCCAGGCGCCCCTTGATAGGTTATTATTATTATTATTTTTTTTGACTGACTCCTGATAGGTTATTATTAACTGAAGTTCATACTTTATTTAGATTACTTTAGTTTTTACCTAATGTGTTTTTTTTGTGTGTCCTAAGATCCCATTCAGGATGACATAGTACATATAGTCTCTGTGTCTTCTTAGGCTCCAGTAGACTGACAGTTTCTCAGACCTTCCTTGTTTTTGCTGACCTTGGCAATTTTGTAAGGTCGGTTTTGTAGAAGGTCTCTCAATTTGGGTTTGTTTGATGTTTTTCTTATAATTGAATTGGGGTCATGGTTTTTTGGGGAGAAAGACTGCAGAGGCAAAGTGCCATGCTCATATAATTTCAAGGGAATGTGCTGTCGATATAACTTATCACTAATGATTATCACTGGTGATGTTAAGCTTCACCACATACCTGAGATAATATTTTCGGTTTTTTCACCCTATAAAATCACTCCTTTTTCTCCCCTCTTTTTCTATACTTTTCTCTTTGGAAGGAAGTCAGTAGTGCAGCTTACACTTAAGGGGTAGGGTAGTTACTCTCCCAGGTCTTTGAGGGACAGAATCCTTTTTATGGGAGGTTTTTCTGTTCTCCATTATTTACTGATTCATTCAAGTATTTGTTTATATTATTATGGGCCCATGGTTATTTTGTACTTGGGTTATAATCCAACACTATATTATTTATTTTGTTGCTCAAATTGTTCCAGCTTGGTGATTGGAAAATCTTTCAGTTGGTTCCTGTGTCCTTTTTACATGCCTCCCTTGCTGTGTTTTTTTTTTTTTTTTTTGAGCTCTACCTTACTTTCTGGTATAATAAGATGTTCTAGGTTCAGCCCGTATAGCCTCTGCTCCTACCGTTTCTCCAGAATGCATGATGTTAGAAACCAGGATGGCGCTGGATATATTTCTTGCTACTGCATTGTCATTGATTCTACACCCAGAGAAAGTACTTTTGTTTTGTTTTGTAATATTATAAAGAGGATTTTTAAATAAAAGATTTATTTATTTATTTATTTGAGAAAGAATGAGCAAGAGAACATGAGTGCAGCAGGGAGGGGCAGAGGGAGAGAGAGAATCCCAAGCAAGCTCCACACCCAGTGCAGGGCCCTATCCCAGGACTCTGAGATCACCACTGGAGCTGAAATCAAGAGTCGGATATAGAGTCAAATTCTCCACTGACTCCACCACCCAGGATTAAAAAATGGACAAAGGACTTGATTAGACATTTTACCAGAGAAGACATGTAAATTGCCAACAGGTACAGGAAAAGATGCCCAACATCACTGATCATGGAAGAAATGTAAATCAAAACCACAATAAGATATCAACTCACATTGATCAGAATGGCTATCACCAAGAAGACAAGAGATAGTATTGGTGAGGATTGGAGATAAAAGGGACCCTCAGGCACCGTTGGTGGTGGGAATGAAAACTGGTACAGCCAGTTTGTGGAAAACAGTATGGAGATTCCTTAAAAAATTAAAAACAAAGCTACCATATGATCCAGAAATCTCACTTCTAGGTATATATCTCAAGAAAGTGAAAACACTATCTCAAAGAGATATCTACATCCCCATGTTCATTGCAGCTTTTTGTTTTGTTTTGTTTTGCAGCATTATTCACAATAACCAAGATATAGAAATAATCTAAGGGTTTATCAATGGATGACTGGATAAAGAAAATGTGAGAGATATCCATCTATCACATATATATATTTATATATGGGATATGGAAATGAATATGGAATATGAATATGGAAGAATATGGAATATTATTTAGCCATAAAAGAAGGGAATTTTGCCTTTTCTTACAACATGGACAGAACTTGAGGGCATTATACTAAATGAAATAAGTTAAGCAGAGAAAGAAAAATACTATATCATGTATGTTCAGGATCTAAAAAAATTGAACTCCTAGGAATAGAATGATGGTTGCTAGGGGCTGGGGCAGTAAGGAAAATAGAGGAGATGTCAAAGGGCACAAACTCCCAGTTATAGGATGAGTAAGTTCTGGGGCTCTAGTGTATAGTATGGGGACTCTAAGTAACAACAGTGTGTTATATAATTAAAAACTGTTAAGAGTAAATCTTAAATGTTATCACTACACACACACACACACACACACACACACACACACACACACAAAGGTAGTTATGTAAGGGGATAGAACCGTGAACTACCTGTACTAAATACATGTATCAGATCATCAAAAATTGAACACCTTAACCTTAATATAAGTCAGTATCTCAATAAAGCCGAAAAAGTTTCTCCTTTTCCCTGTATCATCTATATGTACCTCAGTGTTGTCTCCCTAAAATGCAGATCTGATACTATTACCCTAAAAAAAAAAAAATAAAACCCTTCAATGGCAGCTTATTGCCTAGGTCTTCACATTTTTTGGTTGTGTATTCCATCAATAAAAATTGGAAATATGCACCCAACATGTATTTTTCTTTTTTAAAAAGATTTTATTTATTTATTTGAGGGAGGATGAGCTGGGGGGAGGGCAGAGGAAGAGGGAGAAGCAGACCCACTGCTGAGCAGGGAGCCCATTGCAGGGTTCAATCCCAGATTATGACCTGAGCCAAAATCGGATGCTTAACCAATTGAGCCACCTAGGACCCCCTGTATTTTTTTTTTTAAATCACACATGGACACACAGACACATGCACACACACACACTGCACCCATCAAACACTCAAAATATAAAAAGATGAGAAAAGGTAAATATAAATAGATGTTCTGATTTTTCATTGAAAAATTTTGCTAATGCTCTTGGGTGAGTGGGGTCACTTTGGAGACCATTTGTCTCTAGGATAAAATCTAAATTCTTTGGTATAGAACATGAGATCCTTACAAACTGGCCTGTTGCCAGTCTCATTTTCAACCACTTCCTGCCATCTGCTCTGTGCTTTACACATCGGACTACTCACTGAGCCTTATACATACAATGTTTTCCTTGTGTTGTTCCCTCTACCTGTTTGCTTCTTTTGTGTATAATGAGTTATTATTTGTCCGTAGACTAAAATTTCATCTTTTCTTTAAAGATCTCTTGACAATCTCTCCCTTTTCCATTTCTTATTATAGCAAACTGTACTAGAGTTATCTAAGGCAGTCTAATAGTGCGTGTCTTTCCATGAAAACAAGAACCTTGACTTACTTATTTTTCGTTCCCAGTCCTTAGCAGAGAAAATAGTCTAAAAAATATTTATGAAAAAAAAATTTATGGAGCTTCACATTATGTGAGAGGCCCTGTTCTGGTTGTTAAGAGGGTATGCAAGATGTATAAACATGGTTTCTGCCTTCAAGGAGTTTATAAGTAAAATGTACCTTGAAGGAAATATTTCTTAATTATCATCCAAGAGAAGTATAAATATTTCTCTAACAATTATGAAAATTAGAGGACATAGCTTTTATTTATATTTTCTAGAGAGCAAGTGGTATATGACAAATATATTCCAGAGGAAGAGGAATAGTATTTTTAGGAAGGAATTTAAAAAATGGATAGTCTGGACATACTTTCCCATATCCTGTTAACTTTAGGCAGCTGTACTGTCAGATATCCTTGGATAGTGATCAAGATAAAAACAAAATAAGATAGGTAAATGTGCAGCTTTCTGTCACGTTTATATGCTAGCATGCACTCAATTGTTTTCACAGCAGAGTTAAAATTTCCTCAGTGCTTTATAACCTAACAATTGGGTAATTCTTGGAACATATCCACAGGGACCTGGGTGTTATTATAACCACTTGTAAAGGAGGAACTGGCGGATGGCAATTGAATGAAGTGATTTGTTCAAGATCAGTGAAAGCCACTATTACCATTCCGATGTATTCCCTTTTCAGGTATTCAAATCCTAGGATATTGTATCTCCATAATTTCCTTAATTTCCTACACCTTGTATGTTAACTTTCTATCTTAAAACTTTCAAGTACAGATTCACTTAGCTGTAGAAGTCATTTCAATGATAAGTATATAATGTGTGAAGTTGTCAACTGCTGATTACAAGTTATATGACATTTTCTTTCTCAATCTTTCATTTACTTGCTATGGGGAGCTGAAAAAGCAGCCTTCTTTAAAAAAAAAAGATATAAATAATGTGGCCTCTGTGAAAAGCCTGGAAAAGACCAACCGATATAACTTATACACATGCAAAGAAGATATGTCATAGTTCTGTCTCTTTAACTTCAGGGAAATTAGACCAAATTTTGCAAATGTCATGGAATACCAGTGAAGCAGATAGTAAATCAGCTGGCTAAACACACAAGAAGCACAAGAAACAGAATGACCTTCAGAAATGAGCTAAAAGTGCATGCAAAGCAACTTAAAACTGAATGACTCAGGCGGATTAGAAGATTAACGTTCAAATCTGTTCTTCTAACCAAGATGTCTAGCCACAGCTCTGTTGAGTCAGCCCTTCCTGGTCACCCTTTTGGCCAGAATTCTGTCTACACATACATTCATATTTTCTAAGGAAAAATATGCTGGCTTAGAAAATAACGTGTTTCATAACAGAAAAGAAAATCTGAGATCAATGGACTCATCACAGTAGAAAATGCTAGGGCATCATGATAACCTACTAATTAATACAGCAATACCTTATTTTTCCAATGGATGTGTTTCTAAAGTTTTATACAAAGTCAGCCATATTTAAGATGACACATGAGAGTTTGCTATTTTTAGAGAAACCATGATTAATCCTTTTGTTGAGGGATAGCTGAATTTTCATTTTTTTATGTACTCTATTAATAGGAAACACTTACACTAGTTTTTCTCTTCCAGAAACTTAAGGAGGGAAAATAGCAGTTATGTTTAAATTATCTTTTTAATTGAGTTCCTCAGGAGTAAAAATTGCCATCAGAAAATCAGTTGTAATGCTAATAAATCAGAATATTAAAATTCAATCCTTCCTATTTAAAAAAGTTCTGAAAGAACTGGTTACTTCATGTTGGTGAGATGATTCTAATTCCACCAGTAGTTTCCTTTTCATGCAAACAAACAACAAACAAACAGCAAAGAATAGAAATCCAAGGACCAAAAAAAAAAAAAAAAACCAAAAAACAAAAAACAAAAAAACCCACTCCTCTGTGGAACGTGATCGATTTACTTCCCCAACCCCAAATAAAAGCCCACAGTAAGATACATAATTAATGAGCTGTGTAGAGCCATCCTTACACATAAAACAAAGCACCTAAACCAGGTCTCAGTTTAACTTACAAGATGTGGCTATAAAATAATGAGATTTTATAAAAGAGAAAGATTTAAGACTAGGCTCTTAAGATAAGAATACTTAAGAATAAGAATAAGAATTCGGAAAAGTTCCGAAAGTATTTTGAGGGATTGAGAAACTGGAGAAAAGGTTTTTAATCTTTAAAATTTTATCTTTCCTTTTCCATTAATGTGTGCTTATTTGAAACAAAAAAACCCAATAGTCTCTTGCATTATTGTCACATATTGCCTTTCATGTAGCCAAGATGTCAGCTTAGCTACAGTGAGCTCAAGAGAGGCAGACCGACCCCTTATAACACTTTTGATGGAGAAGGACACCAGTGAACTGATAAGGAAAAAAATATCTTTCGTGGAGACAAGTTGGGGCTGTGGGGAGCACTTTGACCTGACCGACCCCTTATAACACTTTTGATGGAGAAGAACACCAGTGAACTGCTAAGGAAAAAAATATTTTTCGTGGAGACAAGTTGGGGCTGTGGGGAGCACTTTGACCTGAAAGAGAAGAGATGATCAGAGTAAAGCCAGAAACTAGGGTTATTAATTTCTTTTTAGATGAAATTAAATAAAATTAGATTTTATTTTATTTTTAAGTAAGCTCTCTGTCCAACGTGGGGCTCGAACTCATGACCCTGAGATCAAGAGTCACATGCCCTACTGAGCCAGCCAGGTACTCCAGGGTTATTCATTTTTTTTTTTTTTTTAAAGATTTTATTTATTTATTTGTCAGAGATAGAGGGAGAGAGTGCAAGTGAGCACAAGCAGACAGAGAGGCAGGCAGAGGCAAAGGGAGAAGCAGGCTCCCTGCTGAGCAAGGAGCCCGATGTGGGACTCGATCCCAGGGTGCTGGGATCATGACCTGAGCCGAAGGCAGCTGCCCAACCAATGAGCCACCCAGGCGTCCCGGGTTATTCATTTTTTAAAATAACTCTGCCAACAGTGCCTGCAAGCTTGAACTTGTGGTAAAAACACACCTACCTTCACTTCCATCCAGTGTGATAA